>NC_091138.1:49633183-49974608 GCF_041381155.1 Argopecten irradians
TTGGTAGACAATCACTAGTGTTTAGAGGTCCCGGTTTCGAACCTCGGTCTGACAGTTAACATTTACTTTGGTAGAACGTGTGTCTAGTGTTTGGATGTCCCGGTTTCGAACCCCTGTCTGGCAGGTTAGATTAACTTTGGTAGATCATCCGGCAAATGTTTGGATTTCCCAGTTTCGAACCCCGTTCTGACAGTTTACATTAACTTTGGTAGAGCATCCGGCAAGTGTTTGGAGGTCCCGTTATTGAACCTCGGTCTGACAGTTTACATTGACTTTGGTAGAACACCCGGCTAGTGTTTGGAGGTCTCGGTTACGAACTCCTGTCTGACAGTTTACATTGACTATGGTAGAACATCCGGCTAGTGTTTGGAGGTCCCGTTTTCGAACCCCGGTCTGGCAGATTACATTGACTTTGGTAGACAAGCCGGCTAGTGTTTAGAGGTCCCGGTTTCGAACCTCGGTCTGACAGTTAACATTTACTTTGGTAGAACGTGTGTCTAGTGTTTGGATGTCCCGGTTTCGAACCCTGGTCTGGCAGTTTAAATTCATTTTGGTAGAACATCCGTCTAGTGTGTGGATGTCCCGGTTACGAACTCCGGTCTGACAGTTTTTATTGACTTTGGTAGATCATCCGGCTAGTGTTTGGAGGTTACAGTATCGAACCCCGGTCTGGCAGTTTTTATTGACTTTGGTATATCATCCGTCTAGTGTTTGGATGTCCCGGTTTCGAACCCTGGTCTGGCAGTTTACATTCATTTTGGTAGAACATCCGTCTAGTGTGTGGATGTCCCGGTTTCGAATCCCGGTCTGGCAGTTTACATTCATTTTGGTAGAACATCAGGCTAGTGTTTGGAGGTCCCGGTTTCGAACCCCGGTCTGGCAGTTTTTATTGACTTTGGTAGAACATCCGGCAAGTGTTTGGTTGTCCTGGTTTCGAATCCCGGTCGGGGAGTTTACATTCATTTTGGTAGAAGATCCGTCTAGTGTGTGGATGTCCCGGTTTCGAATCCCGGTCTGGCAGTTAACATTAACTTTGGTAGAACGTGTGTCTAGTGTTTGGATGTCCCGGTTTCGAACCCCGGTCTGGCAGGTTACATTAACTTTGGTAGATCATCCGGCAAATGTTTGGATTTCCCAGTTTCGAACCCCGTTCTGACAGTTTACATTAACTTTGGTAGAGCATCCGGCAAGTGTTTGGAGGTCCCGTTATTGAACCTCGGTCTGAGAGTTTACATTGACTTTGGTAGAACACCCGGCTAGTGTTTGGAGGTCTCGGTTACGAACTCCGGTCTGACAGTTTTTATTGACTTTGGTAAAACACCCGGCTAGTGTTTGGAGATCCCGGTTTCGAACCCCGGTCTGACAGATTACATTAACTTTCGTAGAGCATCCGTCTAGTGTTTGTATGTCCCGGTTTCGAACCCCGGTCTGGCAGTTTACATTAGCGCTGGAAGAACATCCGGCTAGTGTTTGGATGTCCCGGTTTCGAACCCCGGTCTGGCAGTTTTCATTAACTTTGGTAGAGCATCCATCTAATGTTTGGACGTCCGGTTTTCGAACCCCGGTCTGGCAGTTTACATTGACTTTGGTAGAACATACGTCTAGTGTTTGCATGTCCCGGTTTCGAACCCCGGTCTGGCAGTTTACATTAGCGCTGGTAGAACATCCGGCTAGTGTTTGGATGTCCCTGTTTCGAACCCCGGTCTGGCAGTTTACATTAACTTTGGTAGAGCATCCGTCTAATGTTTGACGTCAGGGTTTCGAACCCCGGTCTGGCAGTTTACATTGACTTTGGTAGAACATTCGTCTAGTGTGTGGATGTCCCGGTTTAGAACCCCGGTCTGGCAGTTTACATTAGCGCTGGTAGAACATCCGGCTAGTGTTTGGATGTCCCTGTTTCGAACCCCGGTCTGGCAGTTTACATTAACGCTAGTGGAATATCCGGCTAGTATTTGGATGTCCCAGTTTCGAACCTCGGTCTGGCAGTTTACATTAACTTTAGTAGACCATCCGTCTAGTGTTTGGATGTCCAGGTTTCGAACCTCGGTCTGGCAGTTTACATTAACGTTGTTAGAACATCTGTCAAGTGTTTGGAGGTCCCGTTATTGAACCTCGGTCTGAGAGTTTACATTGACTTTGGTAGAACACCCGGCTAGTGTTTGGAGGTTTCGGTTTCGAACCTCGGTCTGACAGTTTACATTAACTTTGGTAGAACATCTGTCTAGTATTTGGAGGTCCCGGTTTCGAACCTCGGTCTGGCAGTTTACATTAACTTTGGTAGAGAATCCATCTAGTGTTTGGATGTCCAGGTTTCGAACCCCGGTCTGGCAGTTTACATTAACGTTGGTAGAACATCTGGCTAGTGTTTGGATGTCCCGGTTTCCAAACCCGGTCTGGCTGTTTACATTGACTTAGGTAGAGCATCTGCCTAGTGTTCGGATGTCCCGGTTTCGAACCCCGATCTGGTAGTTTACATTAACTTTAGTAGAGCATCAGTCTAGTGTTTGGAGGTTACAGTATCGCATCCCGGTCTTGCAGTTTACATTGACTTTGGTAGAACATCCGGCTAGTGTTTGGAGTTCTCGGTTTCGAACCTCGGTCTGACAGTTAACATTAACGCTGGTAGAACATCCGGCTAGCGTTCGGCTGTCCCAGTTTCGAACCTCGGTTTGGCAGTTTACATTAACTTTTGTAGAGCATCCGTCTCTAATTTCTTAATTCTCCTTGCATATACATCAAAATTTATGTATTTATACATAAATGCCTTTGATGAACAGTATTTTGTGGGGTCATTTCTGGGAGAGGAAACAGGTGTTGTTTTGGTGTGACAATATAGCTACTGTTGAAATTATCAATAAAGGTAGATCTAAAGCCCTGAACATGATGCCATTTATGCGAAGACTGAATTTATGTGCAGCTCAGAACAATTTCACTATCTAAGCTAAACATATACATGGTGTTAAAAATGACATTGCTGATGCCTTGTCTCGGTTGCAGATGGAAAGGTTCAGGAGACTCGCCCCTGTTGCAGACAGGGCACCACATACAGTCCCACACATGGAGGAAGTGTTTTGGAACTCGACAATGTAGCACATACTTTGTGGGACAGCTCGGTGGCACAGAGTACAAAAGCTGCTTATGAAACCGGGTTCAGAACCTATCTCAGTTTCCTGTTGCTGCACGGTTTTGTGCTTAACGGCGTTAAAAGAGTTCAAGGATGCACAACTAAAACTAGGTTGACCATTACGGCAGACATTCTTGGCCAGTTGTGTGCTAAATGGAGAGCAGGTTTTTCGTTGCATATACATATTTACTGTTGAAAACTGTGTGTATACTATAGCATTTTTTGGATTACTTCATTGTGGAGAATTGACATGTACAAGAAAATTCGATGCTAAACTCAATTTTATGTTTAGGTGATAATGATGTTCAGGTAAAGTAAATTAATTTACATTTAAAGATCCATTTCGGAAAGTTGTAAATGTGTGTTTGTTTAAAACTAAGAAAATAGTGTGTCCACACGATAGTATGACAAGATATATACCTTAATGTGCGCTGTAAAACAGAGAATCATTCCGCCCCTCCTTGTTACATCACTTGGTGTAGCACTTACTCGATCAGTCTTTATAGGTTACGTGAAAGAGTCTTTATCAGCGATAGGATTCGATTCAGAACTATACAATGGCCATTCGTTTCGCATAGGGACAGCTACCTCAGCAGCCTCCAACAATGTGCAGGAACACTTGATAAAGACTCCAGGACGTTGGTCAAGTGTTATATACGCACACCGAGAGAAACCTCTGAAAAAGCCCAATCTGCCATGGCTAAGACTATGCTGGATTGATATTATGTTACACTTCGCAATCTAGAAACGTGTGCAATTATGGTAGACTTCAGTGTAAATAGCTATAGGTTATGTTTTGTTGCACGTGATCTACACTAGTATAAAGTTAAGCCTCGATCTCAGTCACAACTTTGTTGACAGTGTGTAATATTCAGTTACAAGCAGTTTCTATATATGTTTAGTAGTAACCGCAGTTCCCAGCCCTTTTTTAGTGTCTAGTGGTAACCACAGTTGCCAACCCCTTTCTAGTGTCTAATGGTAACCGCAGTTACCAGCCTATGTTAATATTCAGTGGTTATATTAAACCGGTTGCTAGCCCTTAATAGTGCGTAATGGTGAACAGCAGCTGCCAGCTTTTGATAATGTCTAGTGGTAACCACGCACTGCTGCCAGCCATTTCCTAAGATCTAAGCTATAACTGCAGTTGTCAGCCATTGATAGTGTATACGTAACCGCAATAGGGTCTAGTGTCTAGTGGTAACCGCTGTTACCAGTCCTTTGATAGTGTCTAGTGGTAACAGAGTTGCCAAACCTTCAATAGTGTCTAATGGTAACCGCAGTTGCCAGTTTTTTGACAGTGTCTAGTGGTAACCGCAGTTGCCAGTCCTTTGATAGTGTCTAGTGGTAGCAGGGTTGCCAAACCTTCAATATTGTCTAATGATAACCGCAGTTACCAGTCCTTTGATAGTGTCTAGTAGTAACCGCAGTTGCCAGCCCTTCGATAGTGTCTAGTGGTAACCGCAGTTGCCAGTCCTTTGATAGTGTCTAGTGGTAACCGCAGTTGCCAGTCCTTTGATATTGTATAGTGGTAACCGCAGTTGCTAGTCCTTTGATAGTGTTAAGTGGTAACTGCAGTTGCAAGTCCTTCAATAGCGTCTATTGGTAACCGCAGTTGCCAGTCCTTTGATAGCGTCTAGTGGTAATCGCAGTTGCCAGCCCTGTATAGTGTCTAGTGGTAACCGCAGTTGCCAGTCTTTCGATAGTGTCTAGTGGAAACCGCAATTGCCATTCAACCCTTTCCTATTGTCTAGTGGTAACCGCAGTTGACAGCCTTCAATAGTGTGTAGTGGTAATTATAACCGCAGTTGCCAAACGTATCATTAATTTTATTGCGGGTATATACTGTAACTAATTCTTGTCACATACTTGTTCTATACACCATTATATGTATTCTTGTCACATAATTTTGTTAAATCTGTATCAGCATCATGCATCACCTGTTTTGGTCACTGTGGTACAATAGGTAGTTTAATTTGTTTTCGTATGTATATACGTTAAAGAATGCTGTTTATATAAAATTTATCAGGTACATACGTGCCATATATATATGTAACCGAGCTATTTAACTCATATATAATTTTTCTAGGGATAATTTCAGCTGTGGAACATCTTCAATTTGAGCATTTTACATCATTTCCCTCTTCCCATGGCTCAGTCAACTCGATCAGGTTCCTACTCACTTCCCTCTTCACTTTGCTCAGTCAACTCGGATAGGTTCCTATTCACTTCCCTCTTCCCATGACACAGTCAACTTGGACAGGTTCCTACTCACTTCTCTCTTCCCATGGCACAGTCAACTTGTACAGGTTCCTAATCACTTTCCAATTTCCATGACACAGTCAACTTGGACAGGTTCCTATTCACTTCCCTCTTCCCATGGCTCAGTCAACTTGGATAGGTTCCTACTCACTTCCCTCTTCCCATGGCACAGTCAACTTGTATAGGTTCCTACTCACTTCCCTCTTCCTGTGTCAGTCAACTTGGACAGGTTCCTATTCACTTCCCTCTTACATTGACAGAGTCAACTTGGATAGGTTCCTTCTCACTTCACTCTTCCCATGGCACAGTCAACTTGGACAGGTTCCTACTCACTTCCCCCTTCCTGTGTCAGTCAACTTGGACAGGTTCCTACTCACTTCCCTCTTCCCATGGCACAGTCAACTTGGACAGGTTCCTACTCACTTCCCATTTTCCATGACAAAGTCAACTTGGACAGGTTCCTACTCACTTCCCTCTTCCCATGACAGTCAACTTGGACAGGTTCCTACTCAATTCCCTCTTCCGATGGCACAGTCAACTTGGACAGGTTCCTACTCACTTCCCTCTTAACATTGACACAGTCAACTTGGACAGGTTCCTAATCACTTCCCGCTTCCCATGACAGTCAACTTGGACAGGTTCCTATTCACTTCCCTCTTCCCATGACACAGTCAACTTCTACAGGTTCCTACTCACTTCCCTCTTCCCATGGCACAGTCAACTTGGACAGGTTCCTATTCACTTCCCTCTTCCCATGACACAGTCAACTTAGATATATTCCTACTCACTTCCCTCTTCCCATGGCACAGTCAACTTGTACAGGTTCCTACTCACTTCCCTCTTCCCATGGCACAGTCAACTTGGACAGGTTCCTACTCACTTCCCAATTTCCATGACACAGTCACCTTGGACAGGTTCCTACTCACTTCCCTCTTCCCATGACAGTCAACTTGGACAGGTTCCTACTGAATTCCCTCTTCCCATGGCACAGTCAACTTGGACAGGTTCCTACTCACTTCCCTCTTCCCATGGCACAGTCAACTTGGACAGGTTCCTACTCACTTCCCTCTTCCCATGGCACAGTCAACTTGGACAGGTTCCTACTCACTTCCCAATTTCAATGACACAGTCAACTTGGACAGGTTCCTACTCACTTCCCTCTTCCCATGACACAGTCAACCTGGACAGGTTCCTACTCAATTCCCTCTTCCCATGGTACAGTCAACTTGGACAGGTTCCTACTCACTTCCCTCTAACATTGACAGGGTCAACTTGGACAGGTTCCTAATCACTTCCCTCTTCCCATGACAGTCAACATGGACAGGTTCCTACTCACTTCCCTCTTCCCATTGACACAGTCAACTTGGACAGATTCCTACTCACTTCCCTCTTCCCATGGCACAGTCAACTTGGACAGGTTCCTACTCACTTCCCACTTTCCATGACACAGTCAACTTGGACAGGTTCCTACTCACTTCACTCTTCCCATGACAGTCAACAACTTGGACAGGTTCCTACTCAATTCCCTCTTCCCATGGCACAGTCAACTTGGACAGGTTCCTACTCACTTCCCTCTTACATTGACACATTCAACTTGGACATGTTCCTAATCACTTCCCGCTTCCCATGACAGTCAACTTGGACAGGTTCCTATTCACTTTCCTCTTCCCATGGCACAGTCAACCTGGACAGGTTCCTACTCACTTCCCTCTTCCCATGACACAGTCAACTTGGACAGGTTCCTATTCACTTCCCTCTTCCCATGACACAGTCAACTTGGATAGATTCCTACTCACTTCCCTCTTCCCATGGCACAGTCAACTTGGACATGTTCCTACTCACTTCCCTCTTCCTGCGTCAGTCAACTTGGACAGGTTCCTACTCGCTTCCCTCTTCCCATTGCACAGTCAACTTGGACAGGTTCCTACTCACTTCCCTCTTCCCATGGCACAGTCAACTTGGACAGGTTCCTACTCACTTCCCAATTTCCATGACACAGTCAACTTGGACAGGTTCCTACTCACTTCCCTCTTCCCATGGCTCAGTCAACCTGGACAGGTTCCTACTCACTTCCCTCTTCCCATGGCACAGTCAACTTGGACAGGTTTCTACTCACTTCCCTCTTCCCATGGCACAGTCAACTTGTACAGGTTCCTATTCAATAATATTCCCTCTTCTCGCGGCTCAGTCAACTCGGACAGGTTCCTATTCACTTCCCTCTTCCCATGGCTCAGTCAACTGGATAGGTTCCTACTCACTTCCCTCTTCCCATGGCACAGTCAACTTGTACAGGTTCCTATTCACTTCCCTCTTCCCGCGGCTCAGTCAACTCGGACTGGTTCCTATTCACTTCCCTCTTCACATGGCTGAGTCAACTTGGATAGGTTTCTACTCACTTCCCTCTTCCCATGGCACAGTCAACTGGTATAGGTTCCTACTCACTTCCCTCTTCCTGTGTCAGTTAACTTGGACAGGTTCCTATTCACTTCCCTCTTACATTGACAGAGTCAACTTGGATAGGTTCCTACTCACTTCCCTCTTCCCATGGCACAGTCAACTTGGACAGGTTCCTACTCACTTCCCTCTTCCTGTGTCAGTCGACTTGGACAGGTTCCTACTCACTTCCCTCTTCCCATTGCACAGTCAACTTGGACAGGTTCCTACTCACTTCCCTCTTCCCATGGCACAGTCAACTTGGACAGGTTCCTACTCACTTCCCACTTTCCATGACACAGTCAACTTGGACAGGTTCCTACTCACTTCCCTCTTCCCATGACAGTCAACTTGGACAGGTTCCTACTCAATTCCCTCTTCCGATGGCACAGTCAACTTGGACAGGTTCCTACTCACTTCCCTCTTAACATTGACACAGTCAACTTGGACAGGTTCCTAATCACTTCCCGCTTCCCATGACAGTCAACTTGGACAGGTTCCTATTCACTTCCCTCTTCCCATGACACAGTCAACTTGGATAGGTTCCTACTCACTTCCCTCTTCCCATAGCACAGTCAACTTGGACAGGTTCCTACTCACTTCCCTCTTCCCATGACAGTCAACCTGGACAGGTTCCTACTAACTTCCCTTTTCCCATGACACAGTCAACTTGTACAGGTTCCTACTCTCTTCCCTCTTCCCATGGCACAGTCAACTTGGACAGGTTCCTATTCACTTCCCTCTTCCCATGACACAGTCAACTTGGATAGATTCCTACTCACTTCCCTCTTCCCATGGCAAAGTCACTTTGGACAGGTTCCTACTCACTTCCCTCTTCCTGTGTCAGTCAACTTGGACAAGTTCCTACTCGCTTCCCTCTTCCCATTGCACAGTCAACTTGGATAGGTTTCTACTCACTTCCCTCTTCCCATGGCACAGTCAACTGCTATAGTTTCCTACTCACTTCCCTCTTCCTGTGTCAGTTAACTTGGACAGGTTCCTACTCACTTCCCTCTTCCTGTGTCAGTTAACTTGGACAGGTTCCTATTCACTTCCCTCTTACATTGACAGAGTCAACTTGGATAGGTTCCTACTCACTTCCCTCTTCCCATGGCACAGTCAACTTGGACAGGTTCCTACTCACTTCCCTCTTCCTGTGTCAGTCAACTTGGACAGGTTCCTACTCACTTCCCTCTTCCCATTGCACAGTCAACTTGGACAGGTTCCTACTCACTTCCCTCTTCCCATGGCACAGTCAATCTGGACAGGTTCCTACTCACTTCCCACTTTCCATGACACAGTCAACTTGGACAGGTTCCTACTCACTTCCCTCTTCCCATGACAGTCAACTTGGACAGGTTCCTACTCAATTCCCTCTTCCGATGGCACAGTCAACTTGGACAGGTTCCTACTCACTTCCCTCTTAACATTGACACAGTCAACTTGGACAGGTTCCTAATCACTTCCCGCTTCCCATGACAGTCAACTTGGACAGGTTCCTATTCACTTCCCTCTTCCCATGACACAGTCAACTTGGATAGGTTCCTACTCACTTCCTTCTTCCCATAGCACAGTCAACCTGGACAGGTTCCTACTCACTTCCCTCTTCCCATGACACAGTCAACTTGTACAGGTTCCTACTCTCTTCCCTCTTCCCATGGCACAGTCAACTTGGACAGGTTCCTATTCACTTCCCTCTTCCCATGACACAGTCAACTTGGATAGATTCCTACTCACTTCCCTCTTCCCATGGCACAGTCACTTTGGACAGGTTCCTACTCACTTCCCTCTTCCTGTGTCAGTCAACTTGAACAAGTTCCTACTCGCTTCCCTCTTATATTGACACAGTCAACTTGGACAGGTTCCTACTCACTTCCCTCTTCCCATGACACAGTCAACCTGGACAGGTTCCTACTCACTTCCCTCTTCCCATGGCACAGTCAACTGGTATAGGTTCCTTCTCACTTCCCTCTTCCTGTGTCAGTTAACTTGGACAGGTTCCTACTCACTTCCCTCTTCCCATGGCACAGTCAACTTGGACAGGTTCCTACTCACTTCCCTCTTCCCACGGCTCAGTCAACTTGGACAGGTTCCTACTCACTTCCCTCTTCCCATGGCACAGTCAACTTGGACAGGTGCCTACTCACTTCCCTCTTCCCATGGCACAGTCAACTTGTACAAGTTCCTATTCAATAATATTCCCTCTTCTCGCGGCTCAGTCAACTCGGACAGGTTCCTATTCACTTCCCTCTTCCCATGGCTCAGTCAACTTGGACAGGTTCCTACTCACTTCCCTCTTCCCATGGCACAGTCAACCTGGACAGTTTCCTACTCACTTCCCTCTTACATTGACACAGTCAACCTGGACAGGTTCCTACTCACTTCCCTCTTCCCATGACAGTCAACTTGGACAGGTTCCTACTCACTTCCCTCTTCCCATTGACACAGTCAACTTGGACAGGTTCCTACTCACTTCCCTCTTCCCATGGCACAGTCAACTTGGACAGGTTCCTACTTACTTCCCACTTTCCATGACACAGTCAACTTGGACAGGTTCCTACTCAATTCCCTCTTCCCATGGCACAGTCAACTTAGATTGGACTCACTTCCCTCTTACATTGACACATTCAACTTGGACATGTTCCTAATCACTTCCCGCTTCCCATGACAGTCAACTTGGCCAGGTTCATATTCACTTCCCTCTTCTCATGACACAGTCAACTTGGATAGGTTCCTACTCACTTCCCTCTTTCCATAGCACAGTCAACCTGGACAGGTTCCTATTCACTTCCCTCTTCCCATGACACAGTCAACTTGTACATGTTCCTACTTACTTCCCTCTTCCCATGGCACAGTCAACTTGGACAGGTTCCTATTCACTTCCCTCTTCTCATGACACAGTCAACTTGGATAGATTCCTACTCACTTCCCTCTTCCCATGGCACAGTCAACTTGGACAGGTTCCTACTCACTTCCCTCTTCCTGTGTCAGTCAACTTGGACAGGTTCCTACTCGCTTCCCTCTTCCCATGGCACAGTCAACTTGTACAGGTTCCTATTCACTTCCCTCTTCCCGCGGCTCAGTCAACTTGGATAGGATTCTACTCACTTCCCTCTTCCCATGGCTCAGTCAACTTGGATTGGTTTCTACTCACTTCCCTCTTCCCATGGCACAGTCAACTCGTATAGGTTCCTACTCACTTCCCTCTTCCTGTGTCAGTCAACTTGGACAGGTTCCTATTCACTTTCCTCTTACATTGACAGAGTCAACTTGGATAGGTTCCTACTCACTTCCCTCTTCGCATGGCACAGTCAACTTGGACAGGTTCCTACTCACTTCCCTCTTCCTGTGTCAGTCAACTTGGACAGGTTCCTACTCACTTCCCTCTTCCCATTGCACAGTCAACTTGGACAGGTTCCTACTCACTTCCCTCTTCCCATGGCACAGTCAACTTGGACAGGTTCCTACTCACATCCCACTTTCCATGACACAGTCAACTTGGACAGGTTTCTACTCACTTCCCTCTTCCCATGACAGTCAACTTGGACAGGTTCCTACTCAATTCCCTCTTCCGATGGCACAGTCAACTTGGACAGGTTCCTACTCACTTCCCTCTTAACATTGACACAGTCAACTTGGACAGGTTCCTAATCACTTCCCGCTTCCCATGACAGTCAACTTGGACAGGTTCCTATTCACTTCCCTCTTCCCATGACACAGTCAACTTGGATAGGTTCCTACTCACTTCCCTCTTCCCATAGCACAGTCAACCTGGACAGGTTCCTACTCACTTCCCTCTTCCCATGACACAGTCAACTTGTACAGGTTCCTACTCACTTCCCTCTTCCCATGGCACAGTCAACTTGGACAGGTTCCTATTAACTTCCCTCTTTCCATGACACAGTCAACTTGGATAGATTCCTACTCACTTCCCTCTTCCCATGGCACAGTCAACTTGAACATGTTCCTACTCACTTCCCCCTTCCTGTGTCAGTCAACTTGGGCAGGTTCCTACTCGCTTCCCTCTTCCCATTGCACAGTCAACTTGGACAGGTTCCTACTCACTTCCCTCTTCCCATGGCACAGTCAACTTGGACAGGTTCCTACTCACTTCCCAATTTCCATGACACAGTCAACTTGGACAGGTTCCTACTCACTTCCCTCTTCCCATGGCTCAGTCAACTCGGACAGGTTCCTACTCACTTCCCTCTTCCCATGGCACAGTCAACTTATTCAAGTGTCTACTCACTTCCCTCTTCCCATGGCACAGTCAACTTGTACAGGTTCCTATTCAATAATATTCCCTCTTCTCGCGGCTCAGTCAACTCGGACAGGTTCCTATTCACTTCCTCTTCCCATGGCTCAGTCAACTTGGATAGGTTCCTACTCACTTCCCTCTTCCCAAGGCACAGTCAACTTGTACAGGTTCCTATTCAATAATATTCCCTCTTCTCGCGGCTCAGTCAACTCGGACTGGTTCCTATTCACTTCCCTCTTCACATGGCTCAGTCAACTTGGATAGGTTTCTACTCACTTCCCTCTTCCCATGGCACAGTCAACTGGTATAGGTTCCTACTCATTTCCCTCTTCCTGTGTCAGTTAACTTGGACAGGTTCCTATTCACTTCCCTCTTACATTGACAGAGTCAACTTGGATAGGTTCCTACTCACTTCCCTCTTCCCATGGCACAGTCAACTCGGACAGGTTCCTACTCACTTCCCTCTTCCTGTGTCAGTCGACTTGGACAGGTTCCTACTCACTTCCCTCTTCCCATTGCACAGTCAACTTGGACAGGTTCCTACTCACTTCCCTCTTCCCATGGCACAGTCAACTTGGACAGGTTCCTACTCACTTCCCACTTTCCATGACACAGTCAACTTGGACAGGTTCCTACTCACTTCCCTCTTCCCATGACAGTCAACTTGGACAGGTTCCTACTCAATTCCCTCTTCCGATGGCACAGTCAACTTGGACAGGTGCCTACTCACTTCCCTCTTCCCATGGCACAGTCAACTTGTACAAGTTCCTATTCAATAATATTCCCTCTTCTCGCGGCTCAGTCAACTCGGACAGGTTCCTATTCACTTCCCTCTTCCCATGGCTCAGTCAACTTGGACAGGTTCCTACTCACTTCCCTCTTCCCATGGCACAGTCAACCTGGACAGTTTCCTACTCACTTCCCTCTTACATTGACACAGTCAGCCTGGACAGGTTCCTACTCACTTCCCTCTTCCCATGACAGTCAACTTGGACAGGTTCCTACTCACTTCCCTCTTCCCATTGACACAGTCAACTTGGACAGGTTCCTACTCACTTCCCTCTTCCCATGGCACAGTCAACTTGGACAGGTTCCTACTCACTTCCCACTTTCCATGACACAGTCAACTTGGACAGGTTCCTACTCAATTCCCTCTTCCCATGGCACAGTCAACTTAGATTGGACTCACTTCCCTCTTACATTGACACATTCAACTTGGACATGTTCCTAATCACTTCCCGCTTCCCATGACAGTCAACTTGGCCAGGTTCATATTCACTTCCCTCTTCTCATGACACAGTCAACTTGGATAGGTTCCTACTCACTTCCCTCTTTCCATAGCACAGTCAACCTGGACAGGTTCCTATTCACTTCCCTCTTCCCATGACACAGTCAACTTGTACATGTTCCTACTTACTTCCCTCTTCCCATGGCACAGTCAACTTGGACAGGTTCCTATTCACTTCCCTCTTCTCATGACACAGTCAACTTGGATAGATTCCTACTCACTTCCCTCTTCCCATGGCACAGTCAACTTGGACAGGTTCCTACTCATTTCCCTCTTCCTGTGTCAGTCAACTTGGACAGGTTCCTACTCGCTTCCCTCTTCCCATGGCACAGTCAACTTGTACAGGTTCCTATTCACTTCCCTCTTTCCGCGGCTCAGTCAACTCGGACAGGTTCCTACTCACTTCCCTCTTCCCATGGCTCAGTCAACTTGGATTGGTTTCTACTCACTTCCCTCTTCCCATGGCACAGTCAACTCGTATAGGTTCCTACTCACTTCCCTCTTCCTGTGTCAGTCAACTTGGACAGGTTCCTATTCACTTTCCTCTTACATTGACAGAGTCAACTTGGATAGGTTCCTACTCACTTCCCTCTTCGCATGGCACAGTCAACTTGGACAGGTTCCTACTCACTTCCCTCTTCCTGTGTCAGTCAACTTGGACAGGTTCCTACTCACTTCCCTCTTCCCATGACACAGTCAACTTGGACAGGTTCCTACTCACTTCCCTCTTCCCATGGCACAGTCAACTTGGACAGGTTCCTACTCACATCCCACTTTCCATGACACAGTCAACTTGGACAGGTTTCTACTCACTTCCCTCTTCCCATGACAGTCAACTTGGACAGGTTCCTACTCAATTCCCTCTTCCGATGGCACAGTCAACTTGGACAGGTTCCTACTCACTTCCCTCTTAACATTGACACAGTCAACTTGGACAGGTTCCTAATCACTTCCCGCTTCCCATGACAGTCAACTTGGACAGGTTCCTATTCACTTCCCTCTTCCCATGACACAGTCAACTTGGATAGGTTCCTACTCACTTCCCTCTTCCCATAGCACAGTCAACCTGGACAGGTTCCTATTCACTTCCCTCTTCCCATGACACAGTCAACTTGTACAGGTTCCTACTCACTTCCCTCTTCCCATGGCACAGTCAACTTGGACAGGTTCCTATTAACTTCCCTCTTTCCATGACACAGTCAACTTGGATAGATTCCTACTCACTTCCCTCTTCCCATGGCACAGTCAACTTGAACATGTTCCTACTCACTTCCCCCTTCCTGTGTCAGTCAACTTGGGCAGGATCCTACTCGCTTCCCTCTTCCCATTGCACAGTCAACTTGGACAGGTTCCTACTCACTTCCCTCTTCCCATGGCACAGTCAACTTGGACAGGTTCCTACTCACTTCCCAATTTCCATGACACAGTCAACTTGGACAGGTTCCTACTCACTTCCCTCTTCCCATGGCTCAGTCAACTCGGACAGGTTCCTACTCACTTCCCTCTTCCCATGGCACAGTCAACTTATTCAAGTGTCTACTCACTTCCCTCTTCCCATGGCACAGTCAACTTGTACAGGTTCCTATTCAATAATATTCCCTCTTCTCGCGGCTCAGTCAACTCGGACAGGTTCCTATTCACTTCCTCTTCCCATGGCTCAGTCAACTTGGATAGGTTCCTACTCACTTCCCTCTTCCCAAGGCACAGTCAACTTGTACAGGTTCCTATTCAATAATATTCCCTCTTCTCGCGGCTCAGTCAACTCGGACTGGTTCCTATTCACTTCCCTCTTCACATGGCTCAGTCAACTTGGATAGGTTTCTACTCACTTCCCTCTTCCCATGGCACAGTCAACTGGTATAGGTTCCTACTCACTTCCCTCTTCCTGTGTCAGTTAACTTGGACAGGTTCCTATTCACTTCCCTCTTACATTGACAGAGTCAACTTGGATAGGTTCCTACTCACTTCCCTCTTCCCATGGCACAGTCAACTCGTACAGGTTCCTACTCACTTCCCTCTTCCTGTGTCAGTCGACTTGGACAGGTTCCTACTCACTTCCCTCTTCCCATTGCACAGTCAACTTGGACAGGTTCCTACTCACTTCCCTCTTCCCATGGCACAGTCAACTTGGACAGGTTCCTACTCACTTCCCACTTTCCATGACACAGTCAACTTGGACAGGTTCCTACTCAATTCCCTCTTCCAATGGCACAGTCAACTTGGACAGGTTCCTACTCAATTCCCTCTTCCGATGGCACAGTCAACTTGGACAGGTGCCTACTCACTTCCCTCTTCCCATGGCACAGTCAACTTGTACAAGTTCCTATTCAATAATATTCCCTCTTCTCGCGGCTCAGTCAACTCGGACAGGTTCCTACTCACTTCCCTCTTCCCATGGCACAGTCAACTTGGACAGGTTCCTACTCACTTCCCACTTTCCATGACACAGTCAACTTGGACAGGTTCCTACTCACTTCCCTCTTCCCATGACAGTCAACTTGGACAGGTTCCTACTCAATTCCCTCTTCCGATGGCACAGTCAACTTGGACAGGTGCCTACTCACTTCCCTCTTCCCATGGCACAGTCAACTTGTACAAGTTCCTATTCAATAATATTCCCTCTTCTCGCGGCTCAGTCAACTCGGACAGGTTCCTATTCACTTCCCTCTTCCCATGGCTCAGTCAACTTGGACAGGTTCCTACTCACTTCCCTCTTCCCATGGCACAGTCAACCTGGACAGTTTCCTACTCACTTCCCTCTTACATTGACACAGTCAGCCTGGACAGGTTCCTACTCACTTCCCTCTTCCCATGACAGTCAACTTGGACAGGTTCCTACTCACTTCCCTCTTCCCATTGACACAGTCAACTTGGACAGGTTCCTACTCACTTCCCTCTTCCCATGGCACAGTCAACTTGGACAGGTTCCTACTCACTTCCCACTTTCCATGACACAGTCAACTTGGACAGGTTCCTACTCAATTCCCTCTTCCCATGGCACAGTCAACTTAGATTGGACTCACTTCCCTCTTACATTGACACATTCAACTTGGACATGTTCCTAATCACTTCCCGCTTCCCATGACAGTCAACTTGGCCAGGTTCATATTCACTTCCCTCTTCTCATGACACAGTCAACTTGGATAGGTTCCTACTCACTTCCCTCTTTCCATAGCACAGTCAACCTGGACAGGTTCCTATTCACTTCCCTCTTCCCATGACACAGTCAACTTGTACATGTTCCTACTTACTTCCCTCTTCCCATGGCACAGTCAACTTGGACAGGTTCCTATTCACTTCCCTCTTCTCATGACACAGTCAACTTGGATAGATTCCTACTCACTTCCCTCTTCCCATGGCACAGTCAACTTGGACAGGTTCCTACTCACTTCCCTCTTCCTGTGTCAGTCAACTTGGACAGGTTCCTACTCGCTTCCCTCTTCCCATGGCACAGTCAACTTGTACAGGTTCCTATTCACTTCCCTCTTTCCGCGGCTCAGTCAACTCGGACAGGTTCCTACTCACTTCCATCTTCCCATGGCTCAGTCAACTTGGATTGGTTTCTACTCACTTCCCTCTTCCCATGGCACAGTCAACTCGTATAGGTTCCTACTCACTTCCCTCTTCCTGTGTCAGTCAACTTGGACAGGTTCCTATTCACTTTCCTCTTACATTGACAGAGTCAACTTGGATAGGTTCCTACTCACTTCCCTCTTCGCATGGCACAGTCAACTTGGACAGGTTCCTACTCACTTCCCTCTTCCTGTGTCAGTCAACTTGGACAGGTTCCTACTCACTTCCCTCTTCCCATTGCACAGTCAACTTGGACAGGTTCCTACTCACTTCCCTCTTCCCATGGCACAGTCAACTTGGACAGGTTCCTACTCACATCCCACTTTCCATGACACAGTCAACTTGGACAGGTTTCTACTCACTTCCCTCTTCCCATGACAGTCAACTTGGACAGGTTCCTACTCAATTCCCTCTTCCGATGGCACAGTCAACTTGGACAGGTTCCTACTCACTTCCCTCTTAACATTGACACAGTCAACTTGGACAGGTTCCTAATCACTTCCCGCTTCCCATGACAGTCAACTTGGACAGGTTCCTATTCACTTCCCTCTTCCCATGACACAGTCAACTTGGATAGGTTCCTACTCACTTCCCTCTTCCCATAGCACAGTCAACCTGGACAGGTTCCTATTCACTTCCCTCTTCCCATGACACAGTCAACTTGTACAGGTTCCTACTCACTTCCCTCTTCCCATGGCACAGTCAACTTGGACAGGTTCCTATTAACTTCCCTCTTTCCATGACACAGTCAACTTGGATAGATTCCTACTCACTTCCCTCTTCCCATGGCACAGTCAACTTGAACATGTTCCTACTCACTTCCCCCTTCCTGTGTCAGTCAACTTGGGCAGGTTCCTACTCGCTTCCCTCTTCCCATTGCACAGTCAACTTGGACAGGTTCCTACTCACTTCCCTCTTCCCATGGCACAGTCAACTTGGACAGGTTCCTACTCACTTCCCAATTTCCATGACACAGTCAACTTGGACAGGTTCCTACTCACTTCCCTCTTCCCATGGCTCAGTCAACTCGGACAGGTTCCTACTCACTTCCCTCTTCCCATGGCACAGTCAACTTATTCAAGTGTCTACTCACTTCCCTCTTCCCATGGCACAGTCAACTTGTACAGGTTCCTATTCAATAATATTCCCTCTTCTCGCGGCTCAGTCAACTCGGACAGGTTCCTATTCACTTCCTCTTCCCATGGCTCAGTCAACTTGGATAGGTTCCTACTCACTTCCCTCTTCCCAAGGCACAGTCAACTTGTACAGGTTCCTATTCAATAATATTCCCTCTTCTCGCGGCTCAGTCAACTCGGACTGGTTCCTATTCACTTCCCTCTTCACATGGCTCAGTCAACTTGGATAGGTTTCTACTCACTTCCCTCTTCCCATGGCACAGTCAACTGGTATAGGTTCCTACTCACTTCCCTCTTCCTGTGTCAGTTAACTTGGACAGGTTCCTATTCACTTCCCTCTTACATTGACAGAGTCAACTTGGATAGGTTCCTACTCACTTCCCTCTTCCCATGGCACAGTCAACTTGGACAGGTTCCTACTCACTTCCCTCTTCCTGTGTCAGTCGACTTGGACAGGTTCCTACTCACTTCCCTCTTCCCATTGCACAGTCAACTTGGACAGGTTCCTACTCACTTCCCTCTTCCCATGGCACAGTCAACTTGGACAGGTTCCTACTCACTTCCCACTTTCCATGACACAGTCAACTTGGACAGGTTCCTACTCACTTCCCTCTTCCCATGACAGTCAACTTGGACAGGTTCCTACTCAATTCCCTCTTCCGATGGCACAGTCAACTTGGACAGGTTTCTACTCACTTCCGTCTTAACATTGACACAGTCAACTTGGACAGGTTCCTAATCACTTCCCGCTTCCCATGACAGTCAACTTGGACAGGTTCCTATTCACTTCCCTCTTCCCATGACACAGTCAACTTGGATAGGTTCCTACTCACTTCCCTCTTCCCATAGCACAGTCAACTTGGACAGGTTCCTACTCACTTCCTTCTTCCCATAGCACAGTCAACCTGGACAGGTTCCTACTCACTTCCCTCTTCCCATGACACAGTCAACTTGTACAGGTTCCTACTCTCTTCCCTCTTCCCATGGCACAGTCAACTTGGACAGGTTCCTATTCACTTCCCTCTTCCCATGACACAGTCAACTTGGATAGATTCCTACTCACTTCCCTCTTCCCATGGCACAGTCACTTTGGACAGGTTCCTACTCACTTCCCTCTTCCTGTGTCAGTCAACTTGGACAAGTTCCTACTCGCTTCCCTCTTATATTGACACAGTCAACTTGGACAGGTTCCTACTCACTTCCCTCTTCCCATGACACAGTCAACCTGGACAGGTTCCTACTCACTTCCCTCTTCCCATGGCACAGTCAACTGGTATAGGTTCCTTCTCACTTCCCTCTTCCTGTGTCAGTTAACTTGGACAGGTTCCTACTCACTTCCCTCTTCCCATGGCACAGTCAACTTGGACAGGTTCCTACTCACTTCCCTCTTCCCACGGCTCAGTCAACTTGGACAGGTTCCTACTCACTTCCCTCTTCCCATGGCACAGTCAACTTGGACAGGTGCCTACTCACTTCCCTCTTCCCATGGCACAGTCAACTTGTACAAGTTCCTATTCAATAATATTCCCTCTTCTCGCGGCTCAGTCAACTCGGACAGGTTCCTATTCACTTCCCTCTTCCCATGGCTCAGTCAACTTGGACAGGTTCCTACTCACTTCCCTCTTCCCATGGCACAGTCAACCTGGACAGTTTCCTACTCACTTCCCTCTTACATTGACACAGTCAACCTGGACAGGTTCCTACTCACTTCCCTCTTCCCATTGACACAGTCAACTTGGACAGGTTCCTACTCACTTCCCTCTTCCCATGGCACAGTCAACTTGGACAGGTTCCTACTCACTTCCCACTTTCCATGACACAGTCAACTTGGACAGGTTCCTACTCAATTCCCTCTTCCCATGGCACAGTCAACTTAGATTGGACTCACTTCCCTCTTACATTGACACATTCAACTTGGACATGTTCCTAATCACTTCCCGCTTCCCATGACAGTCAACTTGGCCAGGTTCATATTCACTTCCCTCTTCTCATGACACAGTCAACTTGGATAGGTTCCTACTCACTTCCCTCTTTCCATAGCACAGTCAACCTGGACAGGTTCCTATTCACTTCCCTCTTCCCATGACACAGTCAACTTGTACATGTTCCTACTTACTTCCCTCTTCCCATGGCACAGTCAACTTGGACAGGTTCCTATTCACTTCCCTCTTCTCATGACACAGTCAACTTGGATAGATTCCTACTCACTTCCCTCTTCCCATGGCACAGTCAACTTGGACAGGTTCCTACTCACTTCCCTCTTCCTGTGTCAGTCAACTTGGACAGGTTCCTACTCGCTTCCCTCTTCCCATGGCACAGTCAACTTGTACAGGTTCCTATTCACTTCCCTCTTCCCGCGGCTCAGTCAACTTGGACAGGTTCCTACTCACTTCCCTCTTCCCGCGGCTCAGTCAACTTGGATAGGATTCTACTCACTTCCCTCTTCCCATGGCACAGTCAACTCGTATAGGTTCCTACTCACTTCCCTCTTCCTGTGTCAGTCAACTTGGACAGGTTCCTATTCACTTTCCTCTTACATTGACAGAGTCAACTTGGATAGGTTCCTACTCACTTCCCTCTTCGCATGGCACAGTCAACTTGGACAGGTTCCTACTCACTTCCCTCTTCCTGTGTCAGTCAACTTGGACAGGTTCCTACTCACTTCCCTCTTCCCATTGCACAGTCAACTTGGACAGGTTCCTACTCACTTCCCTCTTCCCATGGCACAGTCAACTTGGACAGGTTCCTACTCACATCCCACTTTCCATGACACAGTCAACTTGGACAGGTTTCTACTCACTTCCCTCTTCCCATGACAGTCAACTTGGACAGGTTCCTACTCAATTCCCTCTTCCGATGGCACAGTCAACTTGGACAGGTTCCTACTCACTTCCCTCTTAACATTGACACAGTCAACTTGGACAGGTTCCTAATCACTTCCCGCTTCCCATGACACAGTCAACTTGGATAGGTTCCTACTCACTTCCCTCTTCCCATAGCACAGTCAACCTGGACAGGTTCCTATTCACTTCCCTCTTCCCATGACACAGTCAACTTGGATAGGTTCCTACTCACTTCCCTCTTCCCATAGCACAGTCAACCTGGACAGGTTCCTATTCACTTCCCTCTTCCCATGACACAGTCAACTTGTACAGGTTCCTACTCACTTCCCTCTTCCCATGGCACAGTCAACTTGGACAGGTTCCTATTAACTTCCCTCTTTCCATGACACAGTCAACTTGGATAGATTCCTACTCACTTCCCTCTTCCCATGGCACAGTCAACTTGAACATGTTCCTACTCACTTCCCCCTTCCTGTGTCAGTCAACTTGGGCAGGTTCCTACTCGCTTCCCTCTTCCCATTGCACAGTCAACTTGGACAGGTTCCTACTCACTTCCCTCTTCCCATGGCACAGTCAACTTGGACAGGTTCCTACTCACTTCCCAATTTCCATGACACAGTCAACTTGGACAGGTTCCTACTCACTTCCCTCTTCCCATGGCTCAGTCAACTCGGACAGGTTCCTACTCACTTCCCTCTTCCCATGGCACAGTCAACTTATTCAAGTGTCTACTCACTTCCCTCTTCCCATGGCACAGTCAACTTGTACAGGTTCCTATTCAATAATATTCCCTCTTCTCGCGGCTCAGTCAACTCGGACAGGTTCCTATTCACTTCCTCTTCCCATGGCTCAGTCAACTTGGATAGGTTCCTACTCACTTCCCCCTTCCCAAGGCACAGTCAACTTGTACAGGTTCCTATTCAATAATATTCCCTCTTCTCGCGGCTCAGTCAACTCGGACTGGTTCCTATTCACTTCCCTCTTCACATGGCTCAGTCAACTTGGATAGGTTTCTACTCACTTCCCTCTTCCCATGGCACAGTCAACTGGTATAGGTTCCTACTCACTTCCCTCTTCCTGTGTCAGTCAACTTGGACAGGTTCCTATTCACTTCCCTCTTACATTGACAGAGTCAACTTGGATAGGTTCCTTCTCACTTCCCTCTTCCCATGGCACAGTCAACTTGGACAGGTTCCTACTCACTTCCCTCTTCCTGTGTCAGTCAACTTGGACAGGTTCCTACTCACTTCCCTCTTCCCATTGCACAGTCAACTTGGACAGGTTCCTACTCACTTCCCTCTTCCCATGGCACAGTCAACTTGGACAGGTTCCTACTCACTTCCCACTTTCCATGACACAGTCAACTTGGACAGGTTCCTACTCACTTCCCTCTTCCCATGGCACAGTCAACTTGGACAGGTTCCTACTCACTTCCCTCTTCCCATGGCACAGTCAACTTGGACAGGTTCCTACTCACTTCCCTCTTCCTGTGTCAGTCAACTTGGACAGGTTCCTACTCACTTCCCTCTTCCCATTGCACAGTCAACTTGGACAGGTTCCTACTCACTTCCCTCTTCCCATGGCACAGTCAACTTGGACAGGTTCCTACTCACTTCCCTCTTCCTGTGTCAGTCAACTTGGACAGGTTCCTACTCACTTCCCACTTTCCATGACACAGTCAACTTGGACAGGTTCCTACTCACTTCCCTCTTCCCATGACAGTCAACTTGGACAGGTTCCTACTCACTTCCCTCTTCCCCGTCAACTTGGACAGGTTCCTACTCAATTCCCTCTTCCGATGGCACGGTCAACTTAGACAGGGTCCTACTCACTTCCCTCTTAACATTGACACAGTCAACTTGGACAGGTTCCTAATCACTTCCCGCTTCCCATGACAGTCAACTTGGACAGGTTCCAATTCACTTCCCTCTTCCCATGACACAATCAACTTGGATAGGTTCCTACTCACTTCCCTCTTCCCATGGCACAGTCAACTTGGACAGGTTCCTACTCACTTCCCACTTTCCATGACACAGTCAACTTGGACAGGTTCCTACTCACTTCCCTCTTCCCATGGCACAGTCAACTTGGACAGGTTCCTACTCACTTCCCACTTTCCATGACACAGTCAACTTGGACAGGTTCCTACTCACTTCCCACTTCCCATGGCACAGTCAACTTGGACAGGTTCCTACTCACTTCCCACTTTCCATGACACAGTCAACTTGGACAGGTTCCTACTCACTTCCCTCTTCCCATGACAGTCAACTTGGACAGGTTCCTACTCAATTCCCTCTTCCGATGGCACGGTCAACTTAGACAGGGTCCTACTCACTTCCCTCTTAACATTGACACAGTCAACTTGGACAGGTTCCTAATCACTTCCCGCTTCCCATGACAGTCAACTTGGACAGGTTCCAATTCACTTCCCTCTTCCCATGGCACAGTCAACCTGGACAGGTTCCTACTCACTTCCCTCTTTCCATGACACAGTCAACTTGTACAGGTTCCTACTCTCTTCCCTCTTCCCACGGCACAGTCAACTTGGACAGGTTCCTATTCACTTCCCTCTTCCCATGACACAGTCAACTTGGATAGATTCCTACTCACTTCCCTCTTCCCATGGCACAGTCAACTTGGACAGGTTCCTACTCACTTCCCTCTTCCTGTGTCAGTCAACTTGGACAAGTTCCTACTCGCTTCCCTCTTCCCATTGCACAGTTAACTTGGACAGGTTCCTACTCACTTCCCTCTTCCCATGGCACAGTCAACTTGGACAGGTTCCTACTCACTTCCCTCTTCCCATGGCTCAGTCAACTTGGACAGGTTCCTACTCACTTCCCTCTTCCCATGGCACAGTCAACTTGGACAGGTGCCTACTCACTTCCCTCTTCCCATGACACAGTCAACTTGTACAGGTTCCCACTCACTTCCCTCTTCCCATGGCACAGTCAACTTGGACAGGTTCCTACTGAATTCCCTCTTTCCATGGCACAGTCAACTTGGACAGGTTCCTAATCACTTCCCGCTTCCCATGACAGTCAACTTGGACAGGTTCCTATTCACTTCCCTCTTCCGATGGCACAGTCAACTTGGACAGGTTCCTACTCACTTCCCTCTTATATTGACATAGTCAACTTGGACAGGTTCCTACTCACTTCCCTCTTCCCATGACACAGTCAACCTGGACAGGTTCCTACTCACTTCCCTCTTCCCATGACACAGTCAACTTGTACAGGTTCCCACTCACTTCCCTCTTCCCATGGCACAGTCAACTTGGACAGGTTCCTACTGAATTCCCTCTTTCCATGGCACAGTCAACTTGGACAGGTTCCTACTCACTTCCCTCTTCCCATGACAGTCAAGTTGGACAGGTTCTTACTCAATTCCCTCTTCCCATGGTACAGTCAACTTGGACAGGTTCCTACTCACTTCCCTCTAACATTGACAGGGTCAACTTGGACAGGTTCCTACTCATTTCCCTCTTCCCATGACAGTCAACAACTTGGACAGGTTCCTACTCAATTCCCTCTTCCCATGGCACAGTCAACTTGGACAGGTTCCTACTCACTTCCCTCTAACATTGACAGGGTCAACTTGGACAGGTTCTTACTCACTTCCCTCTTCCCATGACAGTCAACAACTTGGACAGGTTCCTACTCAATTCCCTCTTCTCATGACACAGTCAACTTGGATAGGTTCCTACTCACTTCCCTCTTCCCATGGCACAGTCAACCTGGACAGGTTCCTACTCACTTCCCTTTTCCAATGACACAGTCAACTTGTACATGTTCCTACTCACTTCCCTCTTCCCATGGCACAGTCAACTTGGACAGGTTCCTATTCACTTCCCTCTTCCCATGACACAGTCAACTTGGATAGAATCCTACTCACTTCCCTCTTCCCATGGCACAGTCAACTTGGACAGGTTCCTACTCACTTCCCTCTTCCCGCGTCTCAGTCAACTCGGACAGGTTCCTACTCACTTCCCTCTTCCCATGGCTCAGTCAACTTGGATAGGATTCTACTCACTTCCCTCTTCCCGTGGCACAGTCAACTCGTATAGGTTCCTACTCACTTCCCTCTTCCTGTGTCAGTCAACTTGGACAGGTTCCTATTCACTTTCCTCTTCCAATGGCACAGTCAACTTGGACAGGTTCCTACTCACTTCCCTCTTCCTGTGTCAGTCAACATGGACAGGTTCCTACTCACTTCCCTCTTCCCATTGCACAGTCAACTTGGACAGGTTCCTACTCACTTCCCTCTTCCCATGGCACAGTCAACTTGGACAGGTTCCTATTCACTTCCCTCTTCCCATGGCACAGTCAACTTGGACAGGTTCCTACTCTCTTCCCTCTTCCCACGGCACAGTCAACTTGGACAGGTTCCTATTCACTTCCCTCTTCCCATGACACAGTCAACTTGGATAGATTCCTACTCACTTCCCTCTTCCCATGGCACAGTCAACTTGGACAGGTTCCTACTCACTTCCCTCTTCCTGTGTCAGTCAACTTGGACAGGTTCCTACTCACTTCCCTCTTCCCATGGCACAGTCAACTTGGACAGGTTCCTACTCACTTCCCACTTTCCATGACACAGTCAACTTGGACAGGTTCCTACTCACTTCCCTCTTCCCATGGCACAGTCAACTTGGACAGGTTCCTACTCACTTCCCTCTTCCCATGGCACAGTCAACTTGGACAGGTTCCTACTCACTTCCCTCTTCCTGTGTCAGTCAACTTGGACAGGTTCCTACTCACTTCCCTCTTCCCATTGCACAGTCAACTTGGACAGGTTCCTACTCACTTCCCTCTTCCCATGGCACAGTCAACTTGGACAGGTTCCTACTCACTTCCCTCTTCCTGTGTCAGTCAACTTGGACAGGTTCCTACTCACTTCCCTCTTCCCATTGCACAGTCAACTTGGACAGGTTCCTACTCACTTCCCTCTTCCCATGGCACAGTCAACTTGGACAGGTTCCTACTCACTTCCCACTTTCCATGACACAGTCAACTTGGACAGGTTCCTACTCACTTCCCTCTTCCCATGACAGTCAACTTGGACAGGTTCCTACTCAATTCCCTCTTCCGATGGCACGGTCAACTTAGACAGGGTCCTACTCACTTCCCTCTTAACATTGACACAGTCAACTTGGACAGGTTCCTAATCACTTCCCGCTTCCCATGACAGTCAACTTGGACAGGTTCCAATTCACTTCCCTCTTCCCATGACACAATCAACTTGGATAGGTTCCTACTCACTTCCCTCTTCCCATGACACAATCAACTTGGATAGGTTCCTACTCACTTCCCTCTTCCTGTGTCAGTCAACTTGGACAGGTTCCTACTCACTTCCCTCTTCCTGTGTCAGTCAACTTGGACAGATTCCTACTCACTTCCCTCTTCCCATGACACAGTCAACTTGGACAGGTTCCTACTCACTTCCCTCTTCCCATGACAGTCAACTTGGACAGGTTCCTACTCAATTCCCTCTTCCGATGGCACGGTCAACTTAGACAGGGTCCTACTCACTTCCCTCTTAACATTGACACAGTCAACTTGGACAGGTTCCTAATCACTTCCCGCTTCCCATGACAGTCAACTTGGACAGGTTCCAATTCACTTCCCTCTTCCCATGACACAATCAACTTGGATAGGTTCCTACTCACTTCCCTCTTCCCATGACACATCAACTTGGAGGTTCCTACTCACTTCCTCTTCCTGTGTCACAGTCAACTTGGACAGGTTCCTACTCACTTCCTCTTCCTGTCAGTCAACTTGGACAGGTTCCTACTCACTTCCTCTTCCTGGCAGTCAACTTGGACAGTTCCTACTCACTTCCCTCTTCCCATGTGCACAGTCAACTTGGACAGGTTCCTACTCACTTCCTCTTCCATCACACAGTCAACTTGGACAGGTTCCTACTCACTTCCCTCTTCCATGCACAGTCAACTTGGACAGGTTCCTACTCACTTCCCCTTCCATGACACAGTCAACTTGGACAGGTTCCTACTCACTTCCCTCTTCCATGGCACAGTCAACTTGGACAGGTTCCTACTCACTTCCCACTTTCCATGACACAGTCAACTTGGACAGGTTCCTACTCACTTCCCCTTCCCATGGCACAGTCAACTTGGACAGGTTCCTACTCACTTCCCACTTTCCATGACACAGTCAACTTGGACAGGTTCCTACTCACTTCCCCTTCCCATGCACAGTCAACTTGGACAGGTTCCTACTCACTTCCCTCTTCCATGGCACAGTCAACTTGGACAGGTTCCTACTCACTTCCCTCTTCCATTGACACAGTCAACTTGGACAGGTTCCTACTCACTTCCCTCTTCCCATGCACAGTCAACTTGGACAGGTTCCAATTCACTTCCCTCTTCCCATGGCACAGTCAACTTGGACAGGTTCCTACTCACTTCCCTCTTCCATGACAGTCAACTGACAGTTCCATTCACTTCCCTCTTCCCATGACACAGTCAACTTGCTACTCAGTTCCTGACACAGTCAACTTGACAGGTTCCTACTCCTTCCCCTTCCCATGGCACAGTCAACTTGGACAGGTTCCTATTCACTTCCCTCTTCCCATGACACAGTCAACTTGGATAGATTCCTACTCACTTCCCTCTTCCCATGGCACAGTCAACTTGGACAGGTTCCTACTCACTTCCCTCTTCCTGTGTCAGTCAACTTGGAAGTCCTAGCTTCCCTCTTCCATGACAGTAACTTGGACAGTTCCTACTCACTTCCCTCTTCCCATGCACAGTCAACTTGGACAGGTTCCTACTCACTTCCCTCTTCCCATGGCACAGTCAACTTGGACAGGTTCCTACTCACTTCCCTCTTCCCATGGCACAGTCAACTTGGACAGGTTCCTACTCACTTCCCACTTTCCCCATGACACAGTCAACTTGGACAGGTTCCTACTCACTTCCCTCTTCCCATGGCACAGTCAACTTGGACAGGTTCCTACTCACTTCCCTCTTCCCATGTCACACAGTCAACTTGGACAGGTTCCTACTCACTTCCCTCTTCCCATGGCACAGTCAACTTGGACAGGTTCCTACTCACTTCCCTCTTCCCATGGCACAGTCAACTTGGACAGGTTCCTATTCACTTCCCTCTTCCCATGGCACAGTCAACTTGGACAGGTTCCTACTCACTTCCCTCTTATATTGACATAGTCAACTTGGACAGGTTCCTACTCACTTCCCTCTTCCCATGACACAGTCAACCTGGACAGGTTCCTACTCACTTCCCTCTTCCCATGACACAGTCAACTTGTACAGGTTCCCACTCACTTCCCTCTTCCCATGGCACAGTCAACTTGGACAGGTTCCTACTGAATTCCCTCTTTCCATGGCACAGTCAACTTGGACAGGTTCCTACTCACTTCCCTCTTCCCATGACAGTCAAGTTGGACAGGTTCTTACTCAATTCCCTCTTCCCATGGTACAGTCAACTTGGACAGGTTCCTACTCACTTCCCTCTAACATTGACAGGGTCAACTTGGACAGGTTCCTACTCATTTCCCTCTTCCCATGACAGTCAACAACTTGGACAGGTTCCTACTCAATTCCCTCTTCCCATGGCACAGTCAACTTGGACAGGTTCCTACTCACTTCCCTCTAACATTGACAGGGTCAACTTGGACAGGTTCTTACTCACTTCCCTCTTCCCATGACAGTCAACAACTTGGACAGGTTCCTACTCAATTCCCTCTTCTCATGACACAGTCAACTTGGATAGGTTCCTACTCACTTCCCTCTTCCCATGGCACAGTCAACCTGGACAGGTTCCTACTCACTTCCCTTTTCCAATGACACAGTCAACTTGTACATGTTCCTACTCACTTCCCTCTTCCCATGGCACAGTCAACTTGGACAGGTTCCTATTCACTTCCCTCTTCCCATGACACAGTCAACTTGGATAGAATCCTACTCACTTCCCTCTTCCCATGGCACAGTCAACTTGGACAGGTTCCTACTCACTTCCCTCTTCCCGCGTCTCAGTCAACTCGGACAGGTTCCTACTCACTTCCCTCTTCCCATGGCTCAGTCAACTTGGATAGGATTCTACTCACTTCCCTCTTCCCGTGGCACAGTCAACTCGTATAGGTTCCTACTCACTTCCCTCTTCCTGTGTCAGTCAACTTGGACAGGTTCCTATTCACTTCCCTCTTACATTGACAGAGTCAACTTGGATAGGTTCCTACTCACTTCCCTCTTCCCATGGCACAGTCAACTTGGACAGGTTCCTACTCACTTCCCTCTTCCCATTGCACAGTCAACTTGGACAGGTTCCTACTCACTTCCCTCTTCCCATTGCACAGTCAACTTGGACAGGTTCCTACTCACTTCCCTCTTCCCATGGCACAGTCAACTTGGACAGGTTCCTACTCACTTCCCTCTTCCCATGGCACAGTCAACTTGGACAGGTTCCTATTCACTTCCCTCTTCCCATGACACAGTCAACTTGGATAGATTCCTACTCACTTCCCTCTTCCCATGGCACAGTCAACTTGGACAGGTTCCTACTCACTTCCCTCTTCCTGTGTCAGTCAACTTGGACAAGTTCCTACTCGCTTCCCTCTTCCCATTGCACAGTTAACTTGGACAGGTTCCTACTCACTTCCCTCTTCCCATGGCACAGTCAACTTGGACAGGTTCCTACTCACTTCCCTCTTCCCATGGCTCAGTCAACTTGGACTGGTTCCTACTCACTTCCCTCTTCCCATGGCACAGTCAACTTGGACAGGTTCCTACTCACTTCCCTCTTCCCATGACACAGTCAACTTGGACAGGTTCCTACTCACTTCCCTCTTCCCATGGCACAGTCAACTTGGACAGGTTCCTACTCACTTCCCTCTTCCCATGGCACAGTCAACTTGGACAGGTTCCTACTCACTTCCCTCTTCCCATGACAGTCAAGTTGGACAGGTTCTTACTCAATTCCCTCTTCCCATGGTACAGTCAACTTGGACAGGTTCCTACTCACTTCCCTCTTCCCATGACAGTCAACTTGGACAGGTTCCTACTCACTTCCCTCTTCCCATGGCACAGTCAACTTGGACAGGTTCCTACTCACTTCCCTCTTCCCATGGCACAGTCAACTTGGACAGGTTCCTACTCACTTCCCTCTAACATTGACAGGGTCAACTTGGACAGGTTCCTACTCACTTCCCTCTTCCCATGACAGTCAACAACTTCGACAGGTTCCTACTCAATTCCCTCTTCCCATGGCACAGTCAACTTGGACTCACTTCCCTCTTACATTGACACATTCAACTTTGACATGTTCCTAATCACTTCTCGCTTCCCATGACAGTCAATTTGGACAGGTTCCTATTCACCTCCCTCTTCTCATGACACAGTCAACTTGGATAGGTTCCTACTCACTTCCCTCTTTCCATAGCATAGTCAACCTGGACAGGTTCCTACTCACTTCCCCTTTCCAATGACACAGTCAACTTGTACATGTTCCTACTCACTTCCCTCTTCCCATGGCACAGTCAACTTGGACAGGTTCCTATTCACTTCCCTCTTCCCATGACACAGTCAACTTGGATAGGTTCCTACTCACTTCCCTCTTCCCATGGCACAGTCAACTTGGACAGGTTCCTACTCACTTCCCTCTTCCCGCGTCTCAGTCAACTCGGACAGGTTCCTACTCACTTCCCTCTTCCCATGGCTCAGTCAACTTGGATAGGATTCTACTCACTTCCCTCTTCCCGTGGCACAGTCAACTCGTATAGGTTCCTACTCACTTCCCTCTTCCTGTGTCAGTCAACTTGGACAGGTTCCTATTCACTTCCCTCTTACATTGACAGAGTCAACTTGGATAGGTTCCTACTCACTTCCCTCTTCCCATGGCACAGTCAACTTGGACAGGTTCCTACTCACTTCCCTCTTCCTGTGTCAGTCAACATGGACAGGTTCCTACTCACTTCCCTCTTCCCATTGCACAGTCAACTTGGACAGGTTCCTACTCACTTCCCTCTTCCCATGGCACAGTCAACTTGGACAGGTTCCTATTCACTTCCCTCTTCCCATGGCACAGTCAACTTGGACAGGTTCCTACTCACTTCCCTCTTCCCATGACACAGTCAACTTGGACAGGTTCCTACTCACTTCCCTCTTCCCATGACACAGTCAACTTGGACAGGTTCCTACTCACTTCCCTCTTCCCATGACACAGTCAACTTGGACAGGTTCCTACTCACTTCCCTCTTCCCATGGCACAGTCAACTTGGACAGGTTCCTACTGAATTCCCTCTTTCCCATGGCACAGTCAACTTGGACAGGTTCCTACTCACTTCCCTCTTTCCATGACACAGTCAACTTGGACAGGTTCCTACTCACTTCCCTCTTCCCATGGCACAGTCAACTTGGACAGGTTCCTACTCAATTCCCTCTTCCCATGGTACAGTCAACTTGAACGGGTTCCTACTCACTTCCCTCTAACATTGACAGGGTCAACTTGGACAGGTTCCTAATCACTTCCCTCTTCCCATGACAGTCAACTTCGACAGGTTCCTACTCACTTCCCTCTTCCCATGACACAGTCAACTTGGATAGGTTCCTACTCACTTCCCTCTTCCTGTGTCAGTCAACTTGGACAGGTTCCTACTCGCTTCCCTCTTCCCATGGCACAGTCAACTTGTACAGGTTCCTATTCACTTCCCTCTTCCCGCGGCTCAGTCAACTTGGATAGGATTCTACTCACTTCCCTCTTCCCATGGCTCAGTCAACTTGGATAGGTTCCTACTCACTTCCCTCTTCCTGTGTCAGTCAACTTGGACAGGTTCCTACTCACTTCCCTCTTCCTGTGTCAGTCAACTTGGACAGATTCCTACTCACTTCCCTCTTCCCATGGCACAGTCAACTTGGTCAGGTTCCTACTCACTTCCCTCTTCCCATGACACAGTCAACTTGGACAGGTTCCTACTCACTTCCCTCTTCCCATGGCACAGTCAACTTGGACAGGTTCCTACTCACTTCCCACTTTCCATGACACAGTCAACTTGGACAGGTTCCTACTCACTTCCCTCTTCCCATGACAGTCAACTTGGACAGGTTCCTACTCAATTCCCTCTTCCGATGGCACAGTCAACTTGGACAGGTTCCTACTCACTTCCCTCTTAATATTGACACAGTCAACTTGGACAGGTTCCTAATCACTTCCCACTTCCCATGACAGTCAACTTGGACAGGTTCCTATTCACTTCCCTCTTCCCATGGCACAGTCAACTTGGACAGGTTCCTACTCACTTCCCTCTTATATTGACACAGTCAACTTGGACAGGTTCCTACTCACTTCCCTCTTCCCATGACACAGTCAACTTGTACAGGTTCCCACTCACTTCCCTCTTCCCATGGCACAGTCAACTTGGACAGGTTCCTACTGAATTCCCTCTTCCCATGGCACAGTCAACTTGGACAGGTTCCTACTCTCACTTCCCTCTTCCTGTGTCAGTCAACTTGGACAGGTTCCTACTCACTTCCCTCTTCCCATGGCACAGTCAACTTGGACAGGTTCCCACTTACTTCCCTCTTCCCATGGCACAGTCAACTTGGACAGGTTCCTACTGAATTCCCTCTTCCCATGGCACAGTCAACTTGGACAGGTTCCTACTCACTTCCCTCTTCCCATGGCACAGTCAACTTGGACAGGTTCCTACTCACTTCCCTCTTCCCATGGCACAGTTAACTTGGACAGGTTCCTACTAACTTCCCTCTTCCCATGGCACAGTCAACTTGGACAGGTTCCTACTCACTTCCCACTTTCCATGACACAGTCAACTTGGACAGGTTCCTACTCACTTCCCTCTTCCCATGACAGTCAAGTTGGACAGGTTCCTACTCAATTCCCTCTTCCCATGGTACAGTCAACTTGGACAGGTTCCTACTCACTTCCCTCTAACATTGACAGGGTCAACTTGGACAGGTTCCTAATCACTTCCCTCTTCCCATGACAGTCAACTTCGACAGGTTCCTATTCACTTCCGTCTTCCCATGACACAGTCAACTTGGATAGGTTCCTACTCACTTCCCTCTTCCCATGGCACAGTCAACCTGGACAGGTTCCTACTCACTTCCCTCTTACATTGACACAGTCAACTTGGACAGGTTCCTAATCACTTCCCTCTTCCCATGACAGTCAACTTGGATAGGTTCCTACTCACTTCCCTCTTCCCATTGCACAGTCAACTTGGAAGGTTCCTACTGACTTCCCTCTTTCCATGACACAGTCAACTTGGACAGGTTCCTACTCACTTCCCTCTTCCCATGACAGTCAACAACTTGGACAGGTTCCTACTCAATTCCCTCTTCCCATGGCACAGTCAACTTGGACAGGTTCCTACTCACTTCCCTCTTCCCATGGCACAGTCAACCTGGACAGGTTCCTACTCACTTCCCTCTTCCCATGACACAGTCAACTTGGACAGGTTCCTACTCACTTCCCTCTTCCCATGACACAGTAAACTTGGACAGGTTCCTTATCACTTCCCTCTTCCCATGACACAGTCAATTTGGACAGGTTCCTACTCACTTCCCTCTTGCTGTGTTAGTCAACTTGTACAAGTGCCTACTCACTTCCCTCTTCCCATGGCACAGTCAACTTGGACAGGTTCCTATTCACTTCCCTCTTCCCATGGCACAGTCAACTTGGATAGGTTCCTACTCACTTCCCTCTTCCCATGGCACAGTCAACCTAGACAGGTTCCTACTCACTTCCCTCTTACATTGACACAGTCAACTTGGACAGGTTCCTAATCACTTCCCTCTTCCCATGACAGTCAACTTGGATAGGTTCCTACTCACTTCCCTCTTCCCATTGCACAGTCAACTTGGATAGATTCCTACTCACTTCCCTCTTCCCATGGCACAGTCAACTTGTATAGGTTCCTACTCACTTCCCTCTTCCTGTGTCAGTCAACTTGGACAGGTTCCTACTGACTTCCCTCTTTCCATGACACAGTCAACTTGGACAGGTTCCTACTCACTTCCCTCTTCCCATGACAGTCAACAACTTGGACAGGTTCCTACTCACTTCCCTCTTACATTGACACAGTCAACTTGTACAAGTGCCTACTCACTTCCCTCTTCCCATGGCACAGTCAACTTGGACAGGTTCCTATTCACTTCCCTCTTCCCATGGCACAGTCAACTTGGACAGGTTCCTACTCACTTCCCTCTTCCCATGGCACAGTCAACTTGGACAGGTTCCTACTCACTTCCCTCTTCCCATGGCACAGTCAACTCGGACAGGTTCTTATTCACTTCCCTCTTCCCATGACAGTCAACCTGGACAGGTTCCTACTCACTTCCCTCTTCCCATGACACAGTCAACTTGGACAGGTTCCTACTCACTTCCCTCTTCCCAATTGGCACAGTCAACTCCATCAGGATGACCTTCCGGTGCTATTGTGACCAGATCACTGTCCTTTTTTAAGTGTGGTGTGCTCTATATCCAAAAATCTGCACTCCAGGTAGGTGTATGCCCGAGTCTGAGCGACAGATGGTAGCACTTGGTCGACTTTCTCCCCAGTTTTTTTTAGACTGTATGTGGGTTGGTAAAGAAAAAATCTATGATACTTTTGAGTTTCAAGAATGTCAAATGGCCACGGTTATCATTGCTATTTTTCTTTTTGATAATCCCTGCACAGGACCTGGGGCTAGTTTTATTATTGTCAACTCAAGGTTAAGGTCAGTATGATACCTGCAATGCTTGTTTTCACATGGAACTCTTTTAAGAAAGAAAGTCTTAGCTCTTATAGGTTTCATTCCTTCAAGTAATAAGATTTTCTCTCAAATTTGACAAAAGAAAAGACTTATACAACATCTTAAGAAAATGCTTTTTATTAAGCTTTCATCTGTAAATCAACAAAATTGGCCTTTCTCTTGTAGTCAGGGAAAGACGAACATTTGTACACATAGTAAATATACATCATTACTTAATGTGTATACAGTTAACATACATCATCATTTGTTGTGAACAAATAATTAGCACACATCATTATTTGTTGTGTACACACAAGATTATAATCATCTGTAACATGCAGCGACTATCTAGTCTACAGCACTTATTGGCAAATAACTATACAAAAATAAGGAACTTTACACAGTGGTGAATCTATGGACGCAAATAAACATTGTAACAAGAGAGGTAAAAGTTGTGTTCATTCAAATATTGTATAGATCTTTTCATTCATTCATGACAGGGAATGTCCTTCTATATTCAAAACATCAGTTTGTTAACAGAATTGTTTGAATAAATTATGTGAAAATGAAATTCAATATAAATTAACAAAGGAGGTGTTGCATATAGGGTGAAAATCCGCTCACGATGATTTTTTGATTTTTGAATTTAAATTAGTTAATTGCATTAATACACATATGTCTATAATACTTAAAACCAGATAGGACCATTATTAGGACTACAGCGCCCCCTACATTAACACTGGTAAATTTAACGCCCATTGGGCCTTTTACCTTGCATAAGTAATAGTAAAAACAATTAAATCACGTTTTTCTTGTGATTCAAAATACCACATAAAATTTCCTTTTTAACGACATATCACACTTGGCTGTATCCAATATCATTTTATCACAAATCAAACGTATATATCAAATTTGACAGAAAATACGACTTTTGAAGTTTTCAATTTTTCTTTTCAGCACTAGAATAAGAAAGTACCCTAAAATTTCGATGTTTAAAATCATATTCAGGTTATCATCGTTTCACCATAAACAGCTCAAGTTGATAAATCACTGGATATGCCACGTTTTTTTTAGGTTTATTTCGTCTACCCCCTGTTTTTTCCATGATATCAAAGTACTGAGAGTACACTGTCAAATATTACCGACTTTACTGTAAGAGTAGAATGTGATGATGAGGTGCGTATTTTGACCAAACCTTGAAATTATCATCATAAACTCATGTTTATAATATTTTTCAGAAATTCTACTTATCTATTTTGAAACAGTGGGACATATAATACTGACAGTTATTATTTAACATATACACAATGCCATGTTGCATTCTAGAAACTGTATAAGCAATAAGGTAATACACGTACATACGACGGTATGTGTCCTTTGCCCATTGTTAAAGGGAACCATCAATGTTGCCATCGTCTCAGGTAGGGCGTTAGAATTGCACCTGCTATACCCATCGCATGGTCGTAAAAGGCGACTAAATTTGGTACCTTTTTTGCTAGCGTCAATCAGACATCAGACAAGGTGCTATGTCTCATTTTACCTTTTGTAACCTATACGTATCGCGAAATAATACAATCAAAAAGTTTACCAGGTACTGATTACATAAGTTAGAAGTTTTTTCTCATCCAACATCCTTCATGAAAGTGCATGCTATCTAGATTATCTAATGAAAGTTCTAGAAACGCTCTAGAAAGTTCTAGAACAGTTCTACAACTGTTCCAGAACGTTCTACAATGTTAAATGAGACTTTTCCAGAACACTAGAAATGTTCTAGAACTGCTCCAGTTTTCAATTCCAGAATAGTTCTAGAATCTAGAGCATCGTTCACAGGGCGAGCTCTAAACCGAAGGCTAAACGTGAGGCAGTGTCAAGGAAGACGCTAGTACGTATAAATTAAGTTAGGAAGAAGAGATACTGTGATACGATCCTAAATTTAGTCGCTTTTTATGATCATGCAATAGGGGCAGCAGGTACAATTCTAACGCCCGACCTGCAGGACTGCGTTTTCTTTGTTAGTTTATTTAAATGTCATAAAGTCATCTAACCCGAAGTATGACCTATAGTCACCATGCTTTGTTCATTGTCGTGCGCTGTTCGCATTTCGTCCTTTGTATAAACTTTTCATTCAAACGACTTCTTCTCAATATCCGAAAGGCCCAAGAAACTGATATTAGGCATGTAGAATGCTGGAATGATGGACCACCAAGTTTGTGGAAATGAATTACCAGAATTAAAAAAGGCTCAATCTTTAAACAATTTCTTGTGAATAACTAAGATGCCTAGATACCTGATGTAAGGCCTGTAGTATGCTGGCATGAAAGACTACCAAGTTCATTTAAGGTTACATGGGTCAAATGAGGCTAAAAACTTTAAACGACTTATTTTGAATAACTAAGAGGCATTGGAATCTGATATTTGGACTGTAGAATGATAGCTTAAACGACTACAGACATTGTTCAAATGAAAGACCTTGACCTACCTTCATGGTCACATGAGTCAAATAGACTAAAATATTTAAACGACTTCTTGTGAATAACTAAGAGGACTAGAAACCTGGTATTGAACATGTAGCATGTTGGGATGAAGGGCAAATATTCCGAAATTATCTTGCCCGATAGGTCAGGGTGACCTATAGTGATCGTACTTTGTGCGCCGTCGTTCATAAACTTTTCATTCAAACAACTTCTTCTCAATAACTGAAAGGTATCGAAACATGATGTTAGACCTAACGTATTCTTAAAATCAAGGGCTACAAAGTTGTTTGTCAAATGAATGACCTTGACGTTAATTGAATATCACAGAATTCAAATTGGCAAACATAAATGACTTCTTGACACGACTTCTTGACAATAACTAAGACGCATTGCAGTATGCTGGCATAAAGGGCTTCAGACAGGTCAAATGTATAAAAATCTTCAAACAGCTTTTCAATATGTGAAAGGCCTAAAGAACTCAGATAGTGGGTCTGTGATATTCCACATGTTTTGTTTACTTGACCTACTTTCATGGTAACATTTTTCAACTATATCAGACACCAAGAACGTCAATTGAAGAGTTCCTAGAGTGCACTATCTTATTTGGTGCCCCAAAAAAGTTAAGCAATTTCATTCCACTGGATTCTTTTTTTCATTACTGTATAGTTTTACCATGTTTGATTGTGTGAATAATAGTCGGACATGGGCTTAAGAATACAAGAGGCCCAGAGGGCCTGTATCGCTCACCTGGTTTTTTGTTAGTAATTATCACAAGACTCTGACAATTAGAAAAATAAGCAAAATTGACTCCCAAAGTTTAATTTTGAATCACAACCATACAATGATGCTATTGATACCATACAAATATGCTATCCAATACATAGGTTCAGAGACAAAGTAATTTATATGAAAATAGTAGCCTAATTGACCTTTTTGACCTCGCATCTATTGCCGTTTAAGGCCCCGGGGGTCAGCCCCATCATTTGTACAATTTTGAATCGCCACACTATAAGGATGCTACCATTGCATTATGGGTGCTATCCCATGCTTGGTTTCAGAGAAGAAGTCGTTTATATGGATATAGCCAAATTGACCCCTTTTGACCCCGCCCCTCAGGCCCCCCGGGGGGTCAGAACTATCATTTGCACAATTTTGAATCCCCATCCTATAAGGATGCTACCATTGCATTATGGGTGCTATACCATGCTTAGTTTCAGAGAATAAGTCGTTTATATGGATATAGCCAAATTGACCCCTTTTGACCCCGCCTATCAGGCCCCCGGGGGGTCAGCCCCATTATTTGTACAATTTTGAATCCCCACCCTATAAGGATGCTACTATTGCATTATGGGTGCATAAGGATGCTACTATTGCATTATGGGTGCTATCCCATGCTTGGTTTCAGAGAAGAAGTCGTTTATATGGAAATAGCCAAATTGACCCCACCCTTCAGGCCCCCCGGGGGTCAGCCCCATCATTTGTACAATTTTGAATCCCCACCCTATAACGATACTACAATTGCATTATGAGTGCTATCTCATGCTTAGTTTCAGAGAAGAAGTCGTTTATATGGTAATAGCCAAATTGGCCCCTTTTGACCCCGCCCCTCAGGCCCCCGGGGGGTCAGCCCCATTATTTGTACAATTTTGAATCCCCACCCTATAAGGATGCTACTATTGCATTATGGGTGCTATCCCATGCTTGGTTTCAGAGAAGAAGTCGTTTATATGGAAATAGCCAAATTGACCGCTTTTTACCCCGCCCCTCAGGCCCCCGGGGGGTCAGCCCCATCATTTGTACAATTTTGAATCGCCACCCTATAAGGATGCTACCATTGCATTATGAGTGCTATACTATGCTTAGTTTCAGAGAAGAAGTCGTTTATATGGAAATAGCCAAATTGACCCCTTTTGGTCCCGCCCCTCAGGCCCCTGGGGGGTCAGCCCCATCATTTGTACAATTTTCAGTTAGTAGCCCATAAGGATGCTACCAGTCAAATTTTGTTGAAATCCGACCAGCGGTTATGGAGAAGAAGTCAATTGTTGACGGACGATGGACGCCAGACGCCGGACGCTGCGGTATCCCATAAGCTCACCTCGGTCCTTTGGACCAGGTGAGCTAAAAATCCTAGTTATCCATGACATGTTTATGACATCAAAACAACAGTATATTCATTTGAGAAATATCTAAGGTCAACATATGAGTTACACTGATATACGTTTCGCTAAACGGAACATTTGCTTATTAATAAGTAAATAAACCCATAAAGACAGAAAAAAGAAATACTTCTGATGATTGGTGTAGGAAATATAGGTCATATTGACCCTATTTTGCTTGATGACACAACACATTGTCTAGTTCAATATATGACCCTAAAATTAACATTTTGTGATATAGGCAAAACAAGTTTTTATTTAGATGTAGGTCAAATGTCAATATACATGTCAGTTTGACCGAACTTTGGTACACCAACTTACACGGGATACGTTTCACTCAAGTATGACGTCGTTAAATCGGCTTTTGATACATGACAAAGCCGAGAGAAGGACAGCTTTTGTTTAACATTTTTAACTCTCAGTACTTTGATATTGGGTAAGAAATAAAGGGGTTAGACGTACAAAAGTGCAAAAAAGTCGGCATATCCAGTGATTCATCGACACAATATTTTCATGAGTCAATAAATGATATATGAAGATATTTTTGAACTCTAAAATTTTAGGGTACTCGGGGTTTGTCGTTGTTATCTAAGGAATTAATCAAAAACTAATGAAATGAAAATGCTCTATTTTCATGAAAAATTAAGAGAAAAACTGGAAATTGCAAGAAAACCCCAACAGATCTGATGAAGTATTGTATATCGTTAAAAAGATAATACGAAATGCTATGTTATTACACCAAAATAAGTTATCTTTGGGTTTTGTATGTCTTAATATGATAAATTAAAGGCGCACAAGTAGGAATCGTACGTAAAACTTACAAAAGGTGGCGCTGTAGTCGCATGATTAATCTATTTATGGAATAAGTACTGTTACGATACGTAGTATGTGCCGATTGATGTATTCCCACCAAAAAATTAGAAATCGATCATGGGCGGCCATGCAACACCTCCTTTGTTGTTAATATGATTTCTTTGAAAACTTCACTTGAATAACCATACTTTTCTACAACAATTAATTTCCTTGTAGCTTCATTAAAATTAAGTCTGAATATGATCAGAAACATAATTATATACCAGTACACCGAGAAACTCCTTCTCTGTCTTTGTTAATGGCAGAGGGACTTCTGGTTCACAGGCATTTTTCTTTGCTTACTATTTTTAAATATATTAGTTTAAAACAGGTTATGTTTGCATAAATATAAAATTCAAACATTATATTACAGTTTTATAAATTACTTGATAAGTTTTTTTTAATTAGGTTATGTAAGCACAAAAATACACAATCTAACCTGTTTTTCTTGAAAATCATACATTCAAATCGAAAGTTAATTTTCTTTTATCAATAAAACATTTTTATCTCAAAGGTTGTGCTCACACCTTCTGACTGAACTGTACTGAATTTACTATATATACCCTCACAACTGTTTTAGGCACATGCAGGGGTCCCTCTACTGATGGTGATGTTGGTCTAATATACGTTTATGATACAGAAAACTTAGTTCAATACAAAATACAAATTACTGCAGTAAGTTTGAGATTGTGTAATATTCATGGGGTTCTATGTTTAGCACATTGTGGCATTCACTTAGCAATAAGAAGAGACACTATATGTTGTGTGTGTGTGTGTGTGTGTGTGTGGGTGTGTGTGTGTGTGTGTGTGTGTGTGTGTGTGTGTGTGTGTGTGTGTGTGTGTGTGTGTGTGTGTGTGAGGGAGGGTGTGTATGTGTGGGTATCAGTAGACCTGATATACGTGGAGAATTTTCACAGTAAATACAATTACACAGCAGGAAGCCAGACATTTGAAACAGAGTTCTGTCAAAACAGATGATCTACTAACACACATTAAACATGATAGGAGTTGTGATAACAAAGATCTGGTCATGCTCTGTATTACTGTTCACGGGAGAGACAGCTGCATGAGTAGAGAAGTATATAGGACTGAGCAGGATCTAGTTAAGCCTGAAGTTTGTCTCGCTAATTTCCCTGAAGAAGTGACCAACATGAACTTAGAGATCAAGGAATCACAATTAGTATTGGACAAAGTTTGTTTCAGAAGCCATATACAAGAAAGCTTTGATATGCTGTATTGACTTTTGTTAAAATCTAAAGACGCTTCACTTACATTAACTATGGAATATGTAGCTTGTGGATTTCGTAGACCAAAAAAATAATGGTAACATGATTTCCTAGTGCCTACATAGATGAACATAGACCAATGAGATCAAGAAATAAATGTTATACCCGTACACCTAAATCAAGGAAACAACCATTCTAAGCCTCTAAGCCCCGGCAGTCTCACAAAACTTTATGCTCACCGATAGTCGATGAAATATACAGTAACACATGTTTATGACAAACACGTTTACAGTAAATTCATGGTTATAATGTAATTATCATTCCTTGTCAAGGTTCCTATAAGATGTCTATATATTGAAGTATAATAGCGATTCCTCATCAAGTTTCCTATAAGATGTCTATATATTGAAGTATAATAGCGATTCCTCATCAAGTTTCCTTTAAGATGTCTATATATTGAAGTATAATAGCGATTCCTCATCAAGTTTCCTATAAGATGTCTATATATTGAAGTATAATAGCGATTCCTCATCAAGTTTCCTATAAGATGTCTATATATTGAAGTATAATAGCGATTCCTCATCAAGTTTCCTATAAGATGTCTATATATTGAAGTATAAATAATAGCGATTCCTCATCAAGTTTCCTTTAAGATGTCTATATATTGAAGTATAATAGCGATTCCTCATCAAGTTTCCTTTAAGATGTCTATATATTGAAGTATAATAGCGATTCCTCATCAAGTTTCCTATAAGATGTCTATATATTGAAGTATAATAGCGATTCCTCATCAAGTTTCCTATAAGATGTCTATATATTGAAGTATAATAGCGATTCCTCATCAAGTTTCCTATAAGATGTCTATATATTGAAGTATAATAGCGATTCCTCATCAAGTTTCCTATAAGATGTCTATATATTGAAGTATAATAGCGATTCCTCATCAAGTTTCCTATAAGATGTCTATATATTGAAGTATAATAGCGATTCCTCATCAAGTTTCCTTTAAGATGTCTATATATTGAAGTATAATAGCGATTCCTCATCAAGTTTCCTATAAGATGTCTATATATTGAAGTATAATAGCGATTCCTCATCAAGTTTCCTATAAGATGTCTATATATTGAAGTATAATAGCGATTCCTCATCAAGTTTCCTTTAAGATGTCTATATATTGAAGTATAATAGCGATTCCTCATCAAGTTTCCTTTAAGATGTCTATATATTGAAGTATAATAGCGATTCCTCATCAAGTTTCCTTTAAGATGTCTATATATTGAAGTATAATAGCGATTCCTCATCAAGGTTCCTATAAGATGTCTATATATTGAAGTATAATAGCGATTCCTCATCAAGTTTCCTATAAGATGTCTATATATTGAAGTATAATAGCGATTCCTCATCAAGTTTCCTATAAGATGTCTATATATTGAAGTATAATAGCGATTCCTCATCAAGTTTCCTATAAGATGTCTATATATTGAAGTATAATAGCGATTCCTCATCAAGTTTCCTTTAAGATGTCTATATATTGAAGTATAATAGCGATTCCTCATCAAGTTTCCTTTAAGATGTCTAACTGTTATATATCGAAGTATAATAACAAACTATGTAACAACGTGATTTTTGGTCCCTGGGTTTTACTGTATTTATGGATCACAGGGACCTGGCACGAACATTTTTAACCAATAGTATACATATATATATATTATAGTATCAAGGGTATGAACTCAGCGGTCAAGAAAAACGGACCTATTTTTTTAAAACAGTGATTATTTTAACAAGAGGCCAAGAGGGCCTGTATCGCTCACCTGGTTTTTTTGTTAGTAATTATCACAAGACTCTGACAATTGGAAAAATAAGCAAAATTGACTCCCAAAGTTTAATTTTGAATCACAACCATACAATGATGCTATTGATACCATACAAATATGCTATCCAATACATAGGTTCAGAGACAAAGTAATTTATATGAAAGTAGTAGCCTAATTGACCTTTTTGACCTCGCATCTATTGCAGTCTATATATATATATATAAAGGCCCCGGGGGTCATCCCTATCATTTGTACAATTTCAAATCCAAACCCTATAAGGATGCTACCATTGCATTATAAGTGCTCTTCCATTCTTAGTTGCAGAGAAGAAGTCGTTTATATCAAAATAGCCAAATTGATCCCACCCTTCAGGCCCCCGGGGGGTCAGCCCCATCATTTACAAAATTTTGAATCCAAATCCTATAAGGATGTAACCATTGCATTATGAGCGTAATCCCATGTTAAGTTGCAGAGAAAAAGTCATTTATATGGATATTGACCACTTTTGACCCCGCCCCTCAGGCCCCCGGGGGTCAGCCCTATCATTTGCACAATTTGGAATCCCCACCCTATAAAGATGCTTCCATTGCATTATGGGTGCTATACCATGCTTATTTGCAGAGAAGAAGTCATTTATATGGAAATAGCCAAATTTACCCCTTTTGACCCCGCCCCTCAGGCCCCCCCGGGGGTCAGCCCTATCATTTGCACAATTTTGAATCCCCACACTATAAGGATGCTACCATTGTATTATGGGTGCTATACCATGCTTAGTTTCAGAGAAGAAGTCGTTTATATGCAAATAGCCAAATTGACCCCTTTTGGCCCCGCCCCTCAGGCCCCCGGGGGATCAGCCCCATCATTTGTACAATTTTCAGTTAGTAGCCCATAAGGATGCTACCAGTCAAATTTTGTTGAAATACGACCAGCGGTTATGGAGAAGAAGTCGATTGTTGACGGACGCCGGACGCCGGGGTATCTCATAAGTTCACCTCGGTCCTTCGGACCAGGTGAGCTAATAAATGGGTTATATACAACATTGAAGGATATCTTACCTTAAAGAGAAATAATTTATCTTTCCATTGAGTGCTTGATGAACAAAATTGGCCAAGTATTGACGAAGTTGTGGCTTGATGAATCGGGAAATTTACGAAAAATATGCTAGGTAGACATTTCCCTGTCCGGTCGAAATGTCGTCTCGGCTCTAATGGGTACCTCAAAAACCAAGCCAAAATCACAAAATCTATACACTTGTGGTGGTAAACAGTACCCATAACTGTGTTCATCCACCATCTCCTTTGGAGGTGTCATGACCCGTACTTTGTAGAAACTCCATTTAAACATCGTGTAGCTCACTTACTTTAACCGTCACCACCATGTTCATTTTTCTCTCGGAATGCTTCTCGTCTTTATATATTGTGACTAAATTATGCAAATTATGTAATGTTGTGCTTCTGGGTAAACTCGAGAAGCGTTCCGAAGAACAAATGAACATGGAGGTGATGGTTAAAGCAAGTGAGCTACACGATGTTTAAATGGAGTTTCTACAAAGTACGGGTCATGACACCTCCAAAGGAGATTGTGGATGAACACAGTTATGGGTACTGTTTACCACCGCAAGCGTAGATTTTGTGATTTTGGCTTGGTTTTTGAGGTGTCCATTAGAGCCGATCCGACATTTCGACCGGACAGGGAAATGTCTACCTAGCATATTTTTCGTAAATTTCCCGATTCATCAAGCCATAACTTCGTCAATACTTGACCAATTTTGTTCATCAAGCACTCAATGGAAAGATAAATTATTTCTCTTTAAGGTAAGATATCCGTCAATGTTGTATAGAACCCATTTATTAACATAATTAGGGTTTTTCTCGACCGTCGAGTTCATACCCTTGATACTATAATATATATATGTATACTATTGGTTAAAAATTTTCGTACCAGGTCCCTGTGTTATGGATGGACTTTTACTAACATTTTCAGCTCATATAGTTTGGCAAGCTATTGCCTAGAGTGAGACAAGGGAGGTAACTCTGACACAATGATCATTAAAATTCTAATCATCCTGGCCAAAAACAATTTACAATATGACAGAAACTTTTATCAAATCTGCATAGTTTAGTTAGAAACTGGAGCTTAGTACAAACACTAAATGATTTCAGATCATTCAGTATGCCTGCTTATGTGTACTTAGTTTGTCCTACAGGTTCCCCTACTATAATCCTGTTGTACACCGTCTGCACCAGAAAAACATTGATTCAGATTAAACACCCAATATTTGATTGATAACTAATTGAAATCTGAAGTATGTTCTATCTACCAGGGTATATTCCACTCTGATGTACCGTACAGCCGGTCATCATATATCTGTGGGACATTATACTAGGATGGCCGGTCATCATATATCTGTGGGACATTATACTAGGATGGCCGGTCATCATATATCTGTGGGACATTATACTAGGATGGCCGGTCATCATATATCTGTGGGACATTATACTAGGATGGCTCGTCATCATATATCTGTGGGACATTATACTAGGATGGCCGGTCATCATATATCTGTGGGACATTATACTAGGATGGCCAGTCATCATATATCTGTGGGACATTATACTAGGATGGCCGGTCATCATATATCTGTAGGACATTATACTAGGATGGCCGGTCATCATATATCTGTGGGACATTATATATACATATATACTAAGATTGCTAAAATTTGATCTGCGTTACTTTGATCAATAATTGATTCATATACATCCTGACAGCGAAATTGCAAAAATATAAAACTGCTAATATCTAATTTAATATTTTTTTCGTTTTAAGTTAAAATTACAAAAACTTTACCTGCTAAATGGTAAGTTTAGTTGAATCATCTATCTAAATTTAAGTGTTCCTAATTTGCAAGTGAAAAAATATAAAAGTTGAATAAATGGCATAGTTTTATCTCACCATGTTACATATACCTAAAATGAGAACCTGAACGGCCATTTATGTGTATGGCCGCGTTGGCTGAGTGGTTAAGATGTCCCGACATATTAACACAAGCCCTCCACCTTTGGGATGCAAGTTCGAATCCAATGTAATCGCATGTGGGGCAGTTGCCAGGTACTGAATGCTGGTGTTTTTTTTTACGGGTACTCCGGCTTTCCTCCACTAACAAACCTGGCACATCCTTACAATCACCCTGGCTGTTAATGGGATGATAAACTAATGAAAACAAACATTTATGTGTGTGTATCTAGCTCTCTCATACAATATGTTAAAGGGAGATTACATTAAATAAAGAACTTATCATATGCTCTATTGCATAAAATGCACACACATACACACACACACACACACACACACACATATGTATATACATATAGACATATATATATATATATATATATACAGATCGCAGTGAGAGTCTATCTAATAAGAAAAGTGAAAAGGAACTAAATGGTGTGTGACTAGTGATGTAGAACTGTTAATGATAAGAGGCTCGACAATAGGTAATTGTTATATTGTCTCTTACACAGACAATCCCCTTGGCTTCCTCTTTCTGCTGCCTACTAAATATAGCTTTAAGGAAGTATTCTGTAATTCAACCAAAACATCACTGTTACCACTCTTTTTTCACACGCGACTTTAAACTGAAATTCTGGGTGATAGCCGCATTACAATCATGATGTTAAAATAGATATTACAGAATAATTCTTTAAAGCGTCGGATCACAGCCATGTAAGCTTGTTCTCTCACAACATTTCCTCGTTTATCAACCTTACACAAAAAAGTTTAACATTAAAATGTCATCATGAAAATCTAGCTATAGCATACATACACTTATATATGTGTAGTTACACAATGCAACACAACTGTATTACAATCCTTTATCTCCATACAATTCAAATATTTATGTAAAATAAAGCATTATGTACATTGTTGAATTTTATGTCTACGCTTTCAAACAACAGCAAAAAAACCACAACTGGTATATTCACAAAAGCAGTCATGGTTGATAGGAGCCCAGACGAAATGGCTTTGTCTGTTTGTATGCGTTTGGAGAAAATGATATCTGTATCCACAAGAACTTCATCCAGACTGGCACCAGGTGATGGGAAATGACAGCGTTAAATGTTTATCACATAATCAGGGGAGGCCTCCCCTTCGCTAGGAATCCGATGACTGTTGGTATTTGGATATCAATGCTTCTAGTAATTTTAATCTTGCCTTGGTTTGCTGAAATAGATCATAAAGATGGCTTTATCATAAATGGCATTACACATTTCTATTTGAAAACTTTCTGATGTAAATCTAGTATCATAAATAGAGGATCTTTCATGAGTGGCTAATTAATATGAAATTTATCAAATAAGATCAATAATTTGATATGCCACAAGCCCTTAAGCCAGTGGCATATCAAATTATTCAACAAGTTTGATAAAGAATTACATATTCTATAGTAATGAGTGAAAGATCCTTTAGGGGCACAAGATTTCATAGAGATGTAAATGTTTCGGAGCCTACTGATTGGGTATTCAGGGCGTCTATGGAAAATTATTTGGTTCTGCAGTCTCTATTTATCACATAACTTAATTAATAAAAATATAACTAAAACTTTTAATTTTGTCTCTATATAAACAGTTGAAATCTGGCTCAGATATGATGTTTCCGTCGACTGAGACCATCAGGTGACGTCATATCTAGATCATAATGTTAAAACTTCGTTTGACGTCAAAATAGTTTAATTACACATGTGTGTCTTACAGTACTTATGACATGGCTGGCCAGTTATCATGTGATAAATATATTGCAGGAGATTCTGGCAGATTTCCTATTTTGCCTAGTAAACTTACCTTGTAACCTTGGTATTCAGATTGCAATGGGATTCTGTCCTCTCTCTGGACTTTCCTGTCAAACATAAAATATTTGTTTCCCTATTAGTCCAGTATTACAATTAACAAGACGGGATTACAAATACACAAGAAATCCAGAGGGTTTTTCAAATACACAAGAAATCCAGAGGGGCGCCTACCAAAGAATGATTAACGTCTGACAATGGAAAGAGGGACCTTTTCTCTGCTTTTCAAACTTCAGATATCAAAATCCAAGATGACTGCATGTTGGCCATCTTGTTGACCAAAAATGCAATATGAAGCACAACTAGGGCCCTAGGAAAGCAGGTCCCTTCAGTACTTTCTGAGTAGTAGTGGTAACAAGAGTTTTTAACAGACAGAAGGACAGACCACAGACAATCAACAAAAGCAATTTGAATAGCCCACCTTCTCAGGATCATCTGATGAGCTTATATAAAAAGGAAAAATGATAAAGTAATTCTGGATGTTTCAGAGATAGTAAACGAGTGCAATGATCAACATTAGTTAATGACATCACAAGTTGTATTGGACTGATCATGGATCAACACTAGTTAATGACATCACAAGTTGTATTGGACTGATCAAGGATCAACACTAGTTAATGACATCACAAGTTGTATTGGACTGATCAAGGATCAACACTAGTTAATGACATCACAAGTTGTATTGGACTGATCAATGATCAGGATCAACACTAGTTAATGACATCACAAGTTGTATTGGACTGATCAAGGATCAACACTAGTTAATGACATCACAAGTTGTATTGGACTGATCAAGGATCAACACTAGTTAATGACATCACAAGTTGTATTGGACTGATCAAGGATCAACACTAGTTAATGACATCACAAGTTGTATTGGACTGATCAAGGATCAACACTAGTTAATGACATCACAAGTTGTATTGGACTGATCAAGGATCAACACTAGTTAATGACATCACAAGTTGTATTGGACTGATCAAGGATCAACACTAGTTAATGACATCACAAGTTGTATTGGACTGATCAAGTTGTATTGGACTGATCAAGGATCAACACTAGTTAATGACATCACAAGTTGTATTGGACCAATCAAGGATCAACACTAGTTAATGACATCACAAGTTGTAATCGACTGATCAATGTTTGACTCCTAGACTTCCACGATATATAATTACTGGACAAGTAAAGGATAATTATTTATGACCTATAAACCTTTAAAAAACTTCAAATGACTTTTTATTCCAAAAAAGTGAAGACCAAAACATATAGTCCGATTTGATTCACGAATAACTTATTATCAATTGTCTCCCTCAATTATGTTGATTCACGAATAACTTATTATCAATTGCCTCACTCAATTATGTCACCAATCCTGCTTTGTATATGCTTAAGTTCATCATTTACAAAAAAACCCAGGACAAGTATGTTTCTGTAACATTGATACTATGATATAATAACAGTAAAATAAGAACTTGACCAACTCTCAGTCCGATCTGATTTATTAAACTTTTTTCAAAAAGTCGACATTAACACAAATTCTCAAATTACACCAAAATTCTAATTTTTCACCACAAAGTAAGAGAATCCGGTAAAATATTATTAATCTTTGTCTAAAGTGTTTTCTTATGGATCTTGATTGGAATTTCAGAACAATTGGAATGGATTTTACTCAAATTCTCCATATCCACTGTTTTTTAATCCCAAAATACCAGAATCGGTTTAAATATTTTTCTCAATCTTTGCCCATGTGTTTTGACTGAAGCAAGGAGTAGCTTAACAGAGTTGTAGTTAATCAAATATCAAAAGTGGGCTTTAACGTAAATACTGATAACAACGCCACCTGTTGGAAAAGCAATACAAAATTAGATCTTATCATCACAGGGGAGATAACTGTTAGATTTTATCTACTACATCCTGTGCATAAAAAACAAATTGAGGAGATAAAAGATGACGAGCCCTGTCATAACTACTGATGCAAAAAAAAAACCCAAAAAAATATGTCATAATAATTTTAAAATATTGCAATTATTTGATATACCTGTCATTTTTCTTTAAAAATTCCTCTTCAAAATTCCTGAGTAATCTTCTTAAACGTTTTTTCTCCCCTCGCGATCGAATCAATTCATCTTGAAGTTCTGGGCTGCAAAATAAATACATAAAATGCAAGTATGGACACTGACATGTGTTTATCAAATTACAAGAGGCCCATGGGCCTTAACGGTCATCTGACTCATTGCACAAAACAACAAAGTCACAGTATAAAGTATTGGTTAAAGATTAATATAAACAATACGAGGAACTCCTTAGTTGAATATGAAATAGGTAAATGTCATTTGTTGAACAAACTTGGTAGCCCTTCATCCATATATGGTTGTAACCCATTCATGGATTAATATAACGAGGAGTTAGATTTTAAAGCCAAATTTCAGCAAAGCTTCCATTTTGGACATCCGCCGTACTATCCCCAAGGGTCTTAGCTCGGTCCTTTCTAATAACCAGATTACGTGAGAAAGGTGTTTAGTGACCTGTCACGCTTCGTTGATTAGCTCACGTCAGGTGTCAAAAGTAAGATCACAGGTAAGTTAGCGATGGACCATCATTTAATTGTTGTATAATGTCATATTTGTTTACACTTATAAATCCTTGGTTTACAGTAAAATATACCGTTCGAACATAACATATAACAAGTGTATAAATTACTAGATGTATACATAATTGTATATTTCCATTCTACTTTCAGTTTCCCGTTTGATCTATGTTATACCAAATGGGCAATATCACGCTATGAACTCCAATCTGGTCTAGCGTATGAATATTTAACGTTTCCGCCGCGTCACGGACAGTGTATACAATATATACTTACACCTATACATAACGGTCAAATAATTTAAAAAGTGGTTTTAAAGTTGTGTGGTCTATGAAATCTAATAGTATTATTATGTTTACAAAAAAGCATGTATTTAAAAATATAATCGCATAATTTTCATTTGTTCGCTTGTTCAAACCGTTTTGTGTTGAACTATATTCAGAAGCTGATGATATGGCTGTTCCGTTTATTAAACTTGGTGACGTCAACACTAGCTCAAGCGGGAAAATTCAAAGGATACACATGTAAAGTGTTGAATTTAATAATCGTAATGGAAATATAAGTAATAAACTGTTACCAGATTGGACATACAGTTGATATGAAGCCCATCCGTCCGAAAGATAAATATTCATGGCGCCCTAACGGGCGCCATTCTATTTATCTTCCTTCCGGATGGGCTTCATATCAACTGTATGTCCAATCTGGTAACAGTTTATTGCTTAAATATTTCAGAATGACCAATGTATACATTTGTCTCGTGTATATGTTTCTAGTTATATGTATATGTATTTTTTTAACAGAAACTACAAAATTATTTACAAATGGCATGTCGAGAAAGAACAATGCAAATATTTTCTGGTAGTTGCTAGATTTTGGATATCCAATTCTTTGTGAATTTGGTCAATATCGATCATTATATAATTCTAATAATGATAATCTATATGGCCAATAAATGTACTTTTGAATATTGTTAAAATAACACATGTTCTCATACGTGTACATGTACATGTAGCATTAAAAGGAAGATAGACTCGTTACAGCTATAAGTGAATTATGTATTTTAAATTCAATTTCTCAAGTGGTTAATTTTTTTTATTTACTCCCTCCCAATTTATGTCTATGATATCTACGTGTATTGAACTATAAAATACATTTAATACATTTTCTTTTCGTTATGCTGATTCTTGAAATCCATAGGCCTAGTGAATTTTTATTTATACAGACACATATTCAAATGGATTATTATATGACCATCATTTTTCGAATTCGACTCTTTTTATATGACATTATGAAAATTGAATATTCCCCAGGTTTGATAATTTAGTAAGCTGTTAAAACAGAGATAAGATCTCTACTTAAAAGTTTTTACACAAGGTACACCTGGCTTTTACCAGAAACATAAATAACTTATACATGTTTCCGCTAATCTACTTATGTATTTAGCATGATTTCAGTTGCAATATTTCCTATTTTATATATAATGAAGTCGTCACCATAACTGTATACTGTATGTATATATGTAAAATTCTCGTAACCCCATTTTAGGAATACATATATGTCCACCTTTGTGCTATAACCCCACTACCAAACACCTCACTGCCGTTGTCCTCGTGACGTCACATCCGGTTAATCCCCAAATCAGCGTGAGCGGCCGATTCCCTGATTAGCAGTTGATATACAGGTAAAAATCGAACACTTCGGAGGGCGGTATCTCGGTACTGAAGTGGCCGATTTTGATGCGGTTTTCAACATTCTTGTCAGGAGATCTAACAGAATAACATATCTAAATATTATTTTCCATTCCGTGTACACTTTAAAGCTAAAATTAAGAAAATTTCCCCATTTGGGGCCCCACCCCTCAGCCCCTAGGGGTCGGACCAGGCTCATTTATATAAAATATGATTGTCCTTCCCCAATGATATTTTACACCAAATATAGATGAAATCCATTAAAGGATGAAAGAGGAGTAGGATTTTAAATCCTAAATTAAGAAAATTTCCCCTTTTGGGGCCCCACCCCTCAGCCCCTAGGGGTCGGACCAGGCTCATTTATATAAAATATGATTGTCCTTCCCCAATGATGTTTCACACCAAATATGGATGAAATCCATCCAAGGATGAAAGAGGAGTAGGATTTTAAATCCTAAATTAAGAAAATTTCCCCTTTTGGGGCCCCACCCCTCAGCCCCTAGGGGTCGGACCAGGCTCATTTATATAAAATATGATTGTCCTCCCCCAATGATGTTTCACACCAAATATGGATGTAATCCGCTCAAGGGTAAGGAGGAGTAGGCTTTTGTATAAATAGTCTTACGCATGACGCACGGCGGACACGCACGACGACGGACAAAACACAATGACAATAGGTCATCCTGACCTTCGGTCAGATGACCTAAAAAAGGATGATCTGCTTTAATACATACAAGTAAGTACATATACATACTTAGTTAGAAATGTCACAGCTAGAATGGTATCAAATTACATCAAAGTTAAAAGCTGATATTAAATGTTTTTTATATAAACATATGGAAAGTAATATTGGTCTAATCCAAACACTAGTGATACATTAGAAAGGACTGGTTGGTTGATTGGGCTCGACATCAACAGCTAAGTTTATTAAGGGTGGCCAGGGCTTATATAAAGTTTGGTTATTGTTGGACTAACACCAAGGATCACTTACACATTGTTGGACTGACACCAAGGATCACTTACACATTGTTGGATCACTTACACATTGTTGGACTGACACCAAGGATCACTTACACATTGTTGGATCACTTACACATTGTTGGACTTACACCAAGATCACTTACACATTGTTGGATCACTTACACATTGTTGGACTTACACCAAGATCACTTACACATTGTTGGACTAACACAAAGGATCACTTACACATTGTTAGACTGACACCAAGGATCACTTACACATTGTTAGACTGACACCAAGAATCACTTACACATTGTTGGACTGGCACCAAGGATCACTTACACATTGTTGGACTGACACCAAGGATCACTTACACATTGTTGGATCACTTACACTTTGTTGGACTGACACCAAGGATCACTTACACATTGTTAGACTGACACTAAGCATCACTTACACATTGTTGGACTGACACCAAGGATCACTTACACATTGTTGGACTGACACCAAGGATCACTTACACATTGTTGGATCACTTACACATTGTTGGACTAACACCAAGGATCACTTACACATTGTTGGACTAACACCAAGGATCACTTACACATTGTTGGACTGACACCAAGGATCACTTACACATTGTTGGACTGACACCAAGGATCACTTACACATTGTTAGACTGACACCAAGGATCACTTACACATTGTTAGACTGACACCAAGGATCACTTACACATTGTTGGACTAACACCAAGGATCACTTACACATTGTTGGACTAACACCAAGGATCACTTACACATTGTTGGACTGACACCAAGGATCACTTACACATTGTTGGACTAACACCAAGGATCACTTACACATTGTTGGACTGACACCAAGGATCACTTACACATTGTTGGACTGACACCAAGGATCACTTACACATTGTTGGACTGACACCAAGGATCACTTACACATTGTTGGACTGACACCAAGGATCACTTACACATTGTTGGACTAACACCAAGGATCACTTACACATTGTTAGACTGACACCAAGGATCACTTACACATTGTTGGACTGACACCAAGGATCACTTACACATTGTTAGACTGACACCAAGGATCACTTACACATTGTTGGACTGACACCAAGGATCACTTACACATTGTTGGACTGACACCAAGGATCACTTACACATTGTTGGATCACTTACACATTGTTGGATCACTTACACATTGTTAGACTGACACCAAGGATCACTTACACATTGTTAGACTGACTCCAAGGATCACTTACACATTGTTGGACTGACACCAAGGATCACTTACACATTGTTAGACTGACTCCAAGGATCACTTACACATTGTTGGACTGACACCAAGGATCACTTACACATTGTTAGACTGACACCAAGGATCACTTACACATTGTTGGACTGACACCAAGGATCACTTACACATTGTTGGACTGACACCAAGGATAACTTACACATTGTTGGACTGACACCAAGGATCACTTACACATTTTTGGATCACTTACACATTGTTGGACTAACACCAAGGATCACTTACACATTGTTAGACTGACTCCAAGGATCACTTACACATTGTTGGACTGACACCAAGGATAACTTACACATTGTTGGACTGTCACCAAGGATCACTTACACATTTTTGGATCACTTACACATTGTTGGACTAACACCAAGGATCACTTACACATTGTTAGACTGACACCAAGGATCACTTACACATTGTTGGACTGACACCAAGGATAACTTACACATTGTTGGACTGTCACCAAGGATCACTTACACATTGTTGGATCACTTACACATTGTTGGACTGACTCCACGGATCACTTACACATTGTTGGACTAACACCAAGGATCACTTACACATTGTTGGACTGACACCAAGGATCACTTACACATTGTTGGACTGACACCAAGGATCACTTACACATTGTTTGATCACTTACACATTGTTTGACTGTCACCAAGGATCACTTACACATTGTTTTGGATCACTTACACATTGTTGGACTGACTCCACTGATCACTTACACATTGTTTGACTAACACCAAGGACTACACAAGGATCACTTACACATTGTTGGACTGACACCAAGAAACACTTACACATTGTTGGACTGACACCAAGGATCACTTACACATTGTTGGACTGACACCAAGGATCACTTACACATTGTTGGACTGACACCAAGGATCACTTACACATTGTTGGACTGACACCAAGGATCACTTACACATTGTTAGACTGACACCAAGGATCACTTACACATTGTTAGACTGACACCAAGGATCACTTACACATTGTTGGACTGACACCAAGGATCACTTACACATTGTTGGACTGACACCAAGGATCACTTACACATTGTTGGACTGACACCAAGGATCACTTACACATTGTTGGACTGACACCAAGGATCACTTACACATTGTTGGACTGACACCAAGGATCACTTACACACATTGTTGGACTGACACCAAGGATCACTTACACATTGTTGGACTGACACCAAGGATCACTTACACATTGTTGGACTGACACCAAGGATCACTTACACATTGTTGGACTGACACCAAGGATCACTTACACATTGTTGGACTGACACCAAGGATCACTTACACATTGTTGGACTGACACCAAGGATCACTTACACATTGTTGGACTGACACCAAGGATCACTTACACATTGTTAGACTGACACCAAGGATCACTTACACATTGTTGGACTGACACCAAGGATCACTTACACATTGTTGGACTGACACCAAGGATCACTTACACATTGTTGGACTAACACCAAGGATCACTTACACATTGTTGGACTGACACCAAGGATCACTTACACATTGTTGGACTGACACCAAGGATCACTTACACATTGTTAGACTGACACCAAGGATCACTTACACATTGTTGGACTGACACCAAGGATCACATTACACATTGTTGGACTGCACCAAGATCACTTACACATTGTTGACTGGCACCAAGGATCACTTACACATTGTTGGACTGACACCAAGGATCACTTACACATTGTTGGACTGACACCAAGGATCACTTACACATTGTTGGACTGACACCAAGGATCACTTACACATTGTTGGACTGACACCAAGGATCACTTACACATTGTTGGACTGACACCAAGGATAACTTACACATTGTTGGACTGTCACCAAGGATCACTTACACATTTTTGGATCACTTACACATTGTTGGACTAACACCAAGGATCACTTACACATTGTTAGACTGACACCAAGGATCACTTACACATTGTTGGACTGACACCAAGGATCACTTACACATTGTTGGACTGACACCAAGGATCACTTACACATTGTTGGACTGACACCAAGGATCACTTACACATTGTTGGACTGACACCAAGGATCACTTACACATTGTTGGACTGACACCAAGGATCACTTACACATTGTTGGACTGACACCAAGGATCACTTACACATTGTTAGACTGGCACCAATGATCACTTACACATTGTTGGACTGACTCAAGGATCACTTACACATTGTTGGACTGACACCAAGGATCACTTACACATTGTTGGACTGACACCAAGGATCACTTACACATTGTTAGACTGACACCAAGGATCACTTACACATTGTTGGACTAACACCAAGGATCACTTACACATTGTTGGACTACACCAAGGATCACTTACACATTGTTGGACTGACACCAAGGATCACTTACACATTGTTAGACTGACACCAAGGATCACTTACACATTGTTAGACTGACACAAAGATTCACTTACACATTGTTGGACTGACACCAAGGATCACTTACACATTGTTGGACTGACACCAAGGATCACTTACACATTGTTGGACTGACACCAAGGATAACTTACACATTGTTGGACTGAACAATGGATCACTTACACATTTTTGGATACACAAGATCACTTACACATTGTTGGACTGACACCAAGGATCACTTACACATTGTTAGACTGACACCAAGGATCACTTACACATTGTTGGACTGACACCAAGGATCACTTACACATTGTTAGACTGACACCAAGGATCACTTACACATTGTTGGACTGACACCAAGGATCACTTACACATTGTTGGACTGACACCAAGGATCACTTACACACATTGTTGGACTGACACCAAGGATAACTTACACATTGTTGGACTGACACCAAGGATCACTTACACATTGTTGGACTGACACCAAGGATCACTTACACATTGTTGGACTACACACCAAGGATCACTTACACATTGTTGGACTGACACCAAGGATCACTTACACATTGTTAGACTGACACCAAGGATCACTTACACATTGTTGGACTGACACCAAGGATCACTTACACATTGTTGGACTAACACCAAGGATCACTTACACATTGTTGGACTAACACCAAGGATCACTTACACATTGTTGGACTGACACCAAGGATCACTTACACATTGTTGGACTGACACCAAGGATCACTTACACATTTTTGGATCACTTACACATTGTTGGACGGACACCAAGGATCACTTACACATTGTTAGACTGACACCAAGGATCACTTACACATTGTTGGACTAACACCAAGGATCACTTACACATTGTTGGTCCAACACCAAGGATCACTTACACATTGTTGGACTGACACCAAGGATCACTTACACATTGTTAGACTGACACCAAGGATCACTTACACATTGTTAGACTGACACCAAGATTCACTTACACATTGTTGGACTGACACCAAGGATCACTTACACATTGTTGGACTGACACCAAGGATCACTTACACATTGTTGGACTGACACCAAGGATAACTTACACATTGTTGGACTGACACCAAGGATCACTTACACATTGTTGGACTGTCACCAATGATCACTTACACATTTTTGGATCAATGATCACTTTTACACCAAGGATCACTTACACATTGTTGGACTGACACCAAGGATCACTTACACATTGTTGGACTGACACCAAGGATCACTTACACATTGTTGGACTGACACCAAGGATCACTTACACATTGTTGGACTAACACCAAGGATCACTTACACATTGTTAGACTGACACAAAGATTCACTTACACATTGTTGGACTGACACCAAGGATCACTTACACATTGTTGGACTGACACCAAGGATCACTTACACATTGTTGGACTGACACCAAGGATAACTTACACATTGTTGGACTGTCACCAAGGATCACTTACACATTTTTGGATCACTTACACATTGTTGGACTAACACCAAGGATCACTTACACATTGTTAGACTGACTCCAAGGATCACTTACACATTGTTGGACTGACACCAAGGATCACTTACACATTGTTAGACTGACACCAAGGATCACTTACACATTGTTAGACTGACACCAAGGATCACTTACACATTGTTGGACTAACACCAAGGATCACTTACACATTGTTGGTCCAACACCAAGGATCACTTACACATTGTTGGACTGACACCAAGGATCACTTACACATTGTTAGACTGACACCAAGGATCACTTACACATTGTTAGACTGACACCAAGATTCACTTACACATTGTTGGACTGACACCAAGGATCACTTACACATTGTTGGACTGACACCAAGGATCACTTACACATTGTTGGACTGACACCAAGGATCACTTACACATTGTTGGACTGTCACCAAGGATCACTTACACATTTTTGGATCACTTACACATTGTTGGACTAACACCAAGGATCACTTACACATTGTTAGACTGACTAACCAAGGATCACTTACACATTGTTGGACTGACACCAAGGATAACTTACACATTGTTGGACTGTCACCAAGGATCACTTACACATTGTTGGATCACTTACACATTGTTGGACTGACTCCACGGATCACTTACACATTGTTGGACTAACACCAAGGATCACTTACACATTGTTGGACTGACACCAAGGATCACTTACACATTGTTTGATCACTTACACATTGGCTGACTGTCACCAAGGATCACTTACACATTGTTGGATCACTTACACATTGTTGGACTGACTCCACAGATCACTTACACATTGTTGGACTAACACCAAGGATCACTTACACATTGTTGGATCACTTACACATTGTTGGACTGACACCAAGGATCACTTACACATTGTTTTGGATCACTTACACATTGTTGGACTGACTCCACGGATCACTTACACATTGTTGGACTAACACCAAGGATCACTTACACATTGTTGGACTGACACCAAGAAACACTTACACATTGTTGGACTGACACCAAGGATCACTTACACATTGTTAGACTGGCACCAATGATCACTTACACATTGTTGGACTGACTCCAAGAATCACTTACACATTGTTGGACTGACACCAAGGATCACTTACACATTGATAGACTGACACCAAGGATCACTTACACATTGTTAGACTGACACCAAGGATCACTTACACATTGTTGGACTGACACCAAGGATCACTTACACATTGTTGGACTAACACCAAGGATCACTTACACATTGTTGGTCCAACACCAAAGATCACTTACACATTGTTGGACTGACACCAAGGATCACTTACACATTGTTAGACTGACACCAAGGATCACTTACACATTGTTGGATCACTTACACATTGTTGGACTGACACCAAGATCACTTACACATTGTTGGAATGACACCAAGATCACTTACACATTGTTGGACTAACACTAAGGATCACTTACACATTGTTAGATCACTTACACATTGTTGGACTGACACCAAGATCACTTACACATTGTTGGATCACTTACACATTGTTGTTGGATCACTTACACATTGTTGGATCACGTACACATTGTTGGATCACTTACACATTGTTGGACTGACACCAAGGATCACTTACACAGTATAGAGTAGGTGTTACTTACACAGACATTTCATGAAGGTTTGATTCTGCACTTTTAGAAATGATATCTTCCTCTGAGAGGTCAAGCCTTCTTTTCACTTTAGGGGAATGGCCATTCCTTTTCTCGTTTGCTTTATTGGTTGATCGTAATGGATCCTTTAAAATGGAGAAATCTCGAGTGACTGCGAAGTCCATGGTACCTAGTGTCTCTAGTCCACCACCAGCCTCTTCCTCGTCAACATCAGCCGTCGGCACAAGAATGGGATTTATCTAACAAGAAAATAAGGATAAAATTGACTATGATTTGGCCGCTTCTATCTAACTCTCTTTCATCCGTAATGAAACATGATTTTTAATTAGTGGTGACATAATGAGATTGAATCATTTATCAAGTAAACAATGGCTATGTGGTCACAACAAATTTGATGATATATGAAATTAAAAGACCATAGGCAGTTTCTGTAGCCTTCCTTTTAAATATGAAATCTAATGATGCTGATTTAATAACTATAACTTTGATGAAAATTGTTATATTTTTCATTCTGCCTAACTGGTATGGCCGGCTTTAATTTCACTGTAAAGATGACCACCAGGACACGAAGGCTTCCTATTTGAATACCGTAAATTGGGATATTTTGGATGTGCATGTCATATTTTGGCTTATTTGGCATGAAAGTGCCAAAATTAACACACCAAAATTTGACAACATGCGTGTCGTCGTCAAAAGCTGAAATCTCTGATTCCTACTCTATTTTAATTAACTCTATATCCTAATTTACTGCATGTACATCATTCATTATACATTTAACATTTCCTTAGGCAACACAATGTAATTTCAATAATACATAGGGATTAAGTACTGTCATGCTTCACAAACTTTCATATGGTAATTAAGGGAAAATTGTGATTACTATCAGTAGTTAGTTCAAATTGTGTTGTCAGTGAAAATAATCAAAGTACTGAAAGAACTGAGACTTAAGCCTAAAAAAAGTTACGAATCAAGAATTTTGATTTGCATTGATTACATAAATGATAAATGCCAATGCACAATAGCATATCCATCAATTGTTGTCAAATTGCAATGGTAAAAAAATTGTTTATACATCTTTTTAAAGCTAATTTTTTTTATTTCCTTCTACTCAATACAAAGAACATTCGTTATGCGATACAATAATGTAATTGAAAACATTGCAATTCCATATATAAATGAATTTGATATCTGTGAACATCATATCATACACATCATGTTAATCACACTGGACAACTATGAATTCCAGGTAAAACTGCCGTTTTATAAATTCAAGTACTCTATCATAAGGTGACAATTTATTTCATTATTCATAAACACATATATTAGTAGCAAATCACAAAATAGGGTCATTACAGAAGATCACTGGACCGTGAGTCAGTGATTTATAAATATTCCCTTCTCTCTTTCTTTTGAGACAAGAGGCCCAGAGTGCCTGTATCGCTCACCTGGTTTGTAATGTCAAGTAATATTCTGATTACAGGTTCATTGTTCTTTCCTGAAGGAAAATTGAATATTTACTTCCCCTATTGGGCACCACCCCTCCTGCCCCGAGAAGACAGAGCCAAAATTTATACAAACTCTGTTCCCTTTCCCCCAAGGATGTTCCTGGTCAAATTTGGTTACATTCTATGCAGAAATCTATCACTGGTAGTGATTTAAAGGTTTAACCTCTATTTCCCCTATTGGGCCACACCCCTCATGCTCCCCAGGGAGGGGTGGGGGGTGGGAGCCAATATTTATACAATATTTATACGAAGTTTGTTCCCCTTCCCCTAAGGATGTTTTAGGCCAAGTTTGGTTTCAATAAATGCATAACTATAGGATTAGTAGCGGTTTAATTATATGATTAACCTCTATTTCCCCTATTGCATCCCGCCCCTCCTGCCTATGGGGTGTTAGAGCCAAAATGTATACAAACTCTGTTCCTCTTCCCCCATGAATATTTCTGGGCAAATTTGGTTTCAAATTATGCAGAACTCTAGGACCAGTAGCGATTTATAGGATTTACCTTTATTTCCCCTATTGGGCCCCGCCCCTCCTGCCCCCGGGGGGATCCAAGAGCCAAAATTTATACAAACTCTGTTCCTCTTCCCCCAAGGATGTTTCTGGGCAAATTTGGTTTCAATCCATGCAGAACTCTAGGACTAGTAGCGATTTATAGGATTTACCTCTATTTCCCCTATTGGACCCCGCCCCTTTGCCCCCGGGGAGTCAAAGCCAAAATTTATACAAACTCTGTTTCCTTTCCCCCCAAGGATCTTTCTGGCCAAATTTGGTTAGAATCCATGCAGAACTCTAGGACTAGTAGCGATTTAAAGGAAATGTTGACAGAAGGACGACGGACGGACGGACGGACGGACGAAGGACCTTTGGGCCAGGTGAGCTAAAAATGGCAATAAAATGTCATTTGTCCTCTAAGATTTTGTTATTATGTGTACCTTGTATTTTTCATATCCTTTAAATCCCTTTATAGCAATCTTCAATTTACTCTGACAACATCAATTGGAAAGGATACTATACCTAACTTCTTTGCACATAAACATATTGTTTCTTTTATTCCAGCATGTTTAATCGATAATGTTTAAAAGGCTTTTTTGTATCATTAGCAATCTCCATGAAGCTAGAGGGCATCATGAAATTTCCAGTTGGTATTCATATTGACTATGAATGCCTACTGAATGCCAATGCTTAATTTACAACCTGAACTCACTGAAGGATATCAGTGTTTTACACAATATCATAAGCCACATATATTTCAAGTTATTTTGTAAATGTTAAAAATATCAAAATAGATTTTAATTTTCATGTATACTTTTCAAATTATCATTAGGGAATAGGAGCTTTTTTTAGGTATTTCATTTCAAATAAGTATGGCTATTTAACACTGTTTGTGTCCCTTTTTAGCATGATGATGGAATTCAGTCTGATTTATGAAAGAAAGATTGTGGCATTAATCTAAGTAGCATGCAATATGGGGAATAAATACAAAGAGTAAATTCTTTAATCATATTTTGAATAATGATAAGGTATCAAACATGAAACATTGCCTCATTAAATTCAGTGTATTCAGTAAGGAGTAGGTGCAATAAGGGCCATTTCTGGCCCCAACACAGATTCCTTTTATTTTCATTACTTATTTTCACCAATATATGAGATTTATAAAAAACACTATTTCAAAGCATTCTGACATGTTGTTGCCTAGCAACAGGCCTGGCAACCAGTATACTGTATTCATGCTAAAATAGACAGTTTTGTCACTTTAAGGATGTCCCAACTTGTATATTTAGTGGGAGAGTGTGCATTATGTATCGTGAATATGAAATGGTCAAAGCATGTCACATTTCAGAAAACTTTATCCTTTTACAGCTCATAGTAACACCATAGCAACCAATTTTTCTCCATAACAACAATTTCCTAGGCACTCAAAACACAACATAACAAGTTTTTTTAGATGTTGAAATTTTAGTTTTGGTTATTCCCTTTTTGTATTTCAGCTGTCAGAATAATTGTAATCTTGTTATTTAAGGATAATGTTAAATAAAAACAAGACAGTTATTGCATTTCTGAAAGTTTATATCAATCAAATTATTGAGAACATAACAACAACATTTATCAAACATTTAGACACAATATGAAATAATGATATAAAGATGATTAGAATAACTTCTATCTACAATAATTATTATACTCACAATTTAAAAAAGAACAAGAGGCCCAAAGGGCCTTAACGGTCATCTGACTACCTTGGCAATAGTAAAATTAATTTCATATGGTGTCACTTTGTCATGACCATGTCAGGATCATTTTCCATTTCCTTCAACAAATCTTATTTCAAACAAGAGGCCCAAGGGCCTTAACATGTAGGAAATTAATCAGATATAGTGTCACGGTAACCTTCTTCGATTTGGGATCAACCAGAGATGTAACAATACTTTGTCGAACCATGTCAGGATCATCTCATGCAGATGATGTTGCAGCCAAATCACAAAGGTAGAAATTGAGAAGAAGTTCAAAATGTGTTTTCAAGATGGCGGCTGTGACGCCATCTTGGATTTTGGATCGACCCGAAAAATAACAACACTTTGTCGGGACCATGTCAGGATCATTTCATGCAAGTTTCAGCCAAATCGCACCGGTAGAACTTGAGAAGAAGTTCAAAATGTGTTTTCAAGATGGCGGCTTTGGCGGCCATCTTGGATTTCCGATCAACCCGAAAAATAACAACACTTTGTTGGGACCATTTCAGGATCATTTCATGCAAGTTTCAGCCAAATCGCACCGGTAGAACTTGAGAAGAAGTTCAAAATGTGTTTTCAAGATGGCGGCTGTGGTGGCCATCTTGGATTTCGGATCGACCCGAAAAATAACAACACTTTGTCGGGACCATGTCAGGATCATTTCATGCAAGTTTCAGCCAAATCGCACCGGTAGAACTTGAGAAGAAGTTCAAAATGTGTTTTCAAGATGGCGGCTTTGGCGGCCATCTTGGATTTCCGATCAACCCGAAAAATAACAACACTTTGTTGGGACCATTTCAGGATCATTTCATGCAAGTTTCAGCCAAATCGCACCGGTAGAACTTGAGAAGAAGTTCAAAATGTGTTTTCAAGATGGCGGCTGTGGTGGCCATCTTGGATTTCGGATCGACCCGGAAAATAACAACACTTTGTCGGGACCATGTCAGGATCATTTCATACAAGTTTCAGCCAAATCGCACCGGTAGAACTTGAGAAGAAGTTCAAAATGTGTTTTCAAGATGGCGGCTTTGGCGGCCATCTTGGATTTCCGATCAACCCGAAAAATAACAACACTTTGTTGGGACCATTTCAGGATCATTTCATGCAAGTTTCAGCCAAATCGCACCGGTAGAACTTGAGAAGAAGTTCAAAATGTGTTTTCAAGATGGCGGCTGTGGCAGCCATCTTGGATTTCGGATCAACCCGAAAAATAACAACACTTTGTCGGGACCATGTCAGGATCATTTCATGCAAGTTTCAGCCAAATCGCACCGGTAGAACTTGAGAAGAAGTTCAAAATATGTTTTCAAGATGGCGCTGTGGCGGCCATCTTGGATTTCGGATCGACCCAAAAAATAACAACACTTTGTCGGGACCATGTCAGGATCATTTCATGCAAGTTTCAGCCAAATCACACCGGTAGAACTTGAGAAGAAGTTCAAAATGTGTTTTCAAGATGGCGGCTGTGGCGGCCATCTTGGATTTCGGATCGACTCGAAAAATAACAACACTTTGTCGGGACCATGTCAGGATCATTTCATGCAAGTTTCAGCCAAATTGCACTGGTAGAACTTGAGAAGAAGTTCAAAATGTGAAAAGTTAACGCACGGCGGGTCAGATGACCTAAAAATGGCAGTACTCTTAATTTATTGAAATTCCCAAGTGCAATAATGAAAGATGACAGACTCTGATGTACAGCAGGCCAAGTTTACGAGCATTTTCAGCCGCACCAGTGACTTACGAACTTACAACTTTTCACAGTGTGCCAGAGGTTCGCATCCTGTTCTGTAAATCACGTTATGTCATGTACCCCTCTTTATCCCTTTATAATCCATTCTATTTCATTCATTCAGTACAAAATAACCAAATAAATTACATAACTGGCAATGCTACTTTTAACAAAAATAATCAACATGCATACATGTACAATCAACAATAATTTAAAAGTAATTATCAATATTCTGAGAATATCATTACTATCGATAATACTGACATATCAATTAATCTGCAATTATCACAGCAACAAATACAAGTGTATGGTTGTATCATAAAATATTTTCAAACATCAGCCATTAACATCTGCACATGCCACCGACACCACAACCACATTCACAATCATCATCGTCATCATATTTTCATCATCAACAATCATAGAATGAATTTATTATATTACTATTAGAAATTAATTAGAAGCAGAGCATCACTTAATTACAAATAAATGCTTCTTAAGTTGGAAAAAATGATACTTAAACGCCATGTTATATATGTACCAGATTATTTCATTTCAACAAATTTTATTGCAAATAATATGCAAATGGATTTGGCAACAGGCAAAGCCTATATTAGCCATCTCCAAACAAATCCGGTATAGTACAATTATCAACAAAATATTTTAACATTTAACATTACATTATGAATGAATATTATTATTAGTGTATCTCCCCAACCTATCATAGTAGAAAAATCTAAAAAAATCTTTTAGTTTCAGATATATATTCTGATATGCATTGCAATAAATATGTATTTTTTTCTTCATCACAATTGTCACAGCCATGCAGTAGAGTTTTTGCGTTAAAATGCGAGTGGGGGATATTAGAGTTATGTATTTTGGTTCTGAGTGATGATCTTTATTCATTAAATAAAGGACATATGAAAAGATAGTGTTCGGCTGTTTCATTACCAAGGCCACAAGAACAAATTGGAGAATCTCTCAAATGATCGCGAAATAGGTCAGAATTTAGATTGCTAGAGGAATTTCTGAGCTGGCACAGAGTAATATTTATAATTCGAGAACCTTTGTTTATAAAGGTATTTGTTATATCAGGTTCCATTTTATTAATGTTAAAAAGGAGTGTTTTAAATTGTGCAACAGTATTAACATTCGATAAGTCAAAGTTTAAAGCGAAAGAATTAAATTCTCTAAAGTTACTTGGAAAAAAACTAGTATAGTAACTTGCAGTTCTGCACATAGGAATTAATATGTACCAGATTATATTCATTTGCACTTCAAATCAGCAAGTCAGTGGAACCAGAATGTGCATGTGTTTAGTTATAAAACTGGCATGCGTACATATATATATAATCATTGGAAATCATCTCATCTTTGTTTACCATTTCTTCTCTGAATGGACTGACTAGCATAAGTAGCACTTAATATATGTTGCATGAAAAATCTGATCAAGGTGTAAGCAAAAACAAGAGATCCCAGAGGGATCTTGGCGCCCACCAATGAATGATCTATGTCTGACAATGGAAAGAGGGATCTTTTCCCTGCTTTTCAAACTTTTTCAAACACGACTACACATAAAATTTGAGACAGATCGCTGCAGCACTTTCTAAGAAATAGTGGCAACAAACTTCAACAATGAAATCCAAGATGGCGGCCGTGTAGCCATCTTGTTGACCTATCAGTTACAAAATGCAATATGCACAACTAAGGCCCTAAGGGAACCTACATATAAAATTTGAGAGACATCCTTTCAGTACTTTTTTTAAAAATAGCAATAACAAACTTTAACTATCAAAATCCAAGATGGCTGCCAGACGGCCATCTTGTTGACTGATTGGTCCCATCTGATCTTTGTAACCTTCCATTGTTTAATCCTTGTATTGACAGATTCCACTACCCATCTGATCTTTGTAACCTTCCATTGTTTAATCCTTGAATTGACACATTCCACTACCCATCTGATCTTTGTAACCTTCCATTGTTTAATCCTTGAATTGACAGATTCCACTACCCATCTGATCTGTGTAACCTTCCATTGTTTAATCCTTGAATTGACAGATTCCACTACCCATCTGATCTTTGTAACCTTCCATTGTTTAATCCTTGAATTGACAGATTCCACTACCTATCTGATCTTTGTAACCTTCCATTGTTTAATCCTTGATTTGACAGATTCCACTACCCATCTGATCTTTGTAACCTTCCATTGTTTAATCCTTGAATTGACAGATCCACTACCCATCTGATCTGTGTAACCTTCCATTGTTTAATCATTGAATTGACAGATTCCACTACCCATCTGATCCTTGTAACCTTCCATTGTTTAATCCTTGAATTGACAGATTCCACTACCAATCTGATCTTTGTAACCTTCCATTGTTTAATCCTTGAATTGACAGATTCCACTACCCATCTGATCTTTGTAACCTTCCATTGTTTAATCCTTGAATTGACACATTCCACTACCCATCTGATCTTTGTAACCTTCCATTGTTTAATCCTTGAATTGACACATTCCACTACCCATCTGATCTGTGTAACCTTCCATTGTTTAATCCTTGAATTGACACATTCCACTACCCATTTGATCTGTGTAACCTTCCATTGTTTAATCCTTGAATTGACACATTCCACTACCCATTTGATCTGTGTAACCTTCCATTGTTTAATCCTTGGATTGACAGATTCCACTACCCATCTGATCTTTGTAACCTTCCATTGTTTAATCCTTGGATTGACAGATTCCACTACCCATCTGATCTTTGTAACCTTCTGTTGTTTAATCTTTGAATTGACAGATTCCACTACCCATCTGATCTTTGTAACCTTCCATTGTTTAATCCTTGAATTGACACATTCCACTACCCATCTGATCTTTGTAACCTTCCATTGTTTAATCCTTGTATTGACAGACAGATTCCACTACCCATCTGATCTTTGTAACCTTCCATTGTTTAATCCTTGTATTGACAGATTCCACTACCCATTTGATCTTTGTAACCTTCCATTGTTTAATCCTTGAATTGACAGATTCCACTACCCATCTGATCTTTGTAACCTTCCATTGTTTAATCCTTGAATTGACAGATTCCACTACCCATCTGATCTTTGTAACCTTCCGTTGTTTAATCCTTGAATTGACAGATTCCACTACCCATCTGATCTTTGTAACCTTCCATTGTTTAATCCTTGTATTGACAGATTCCACTACCCATCTGATCTTTGTAACCTTCCGTTGTTTAATCCTTGAATTGACAGATTACACTACCCATCTGATCTTTGTAACCTTCCATTGTTTAATCCTTGGATTGACAGATTCCACTACCCATCTGATCTTTGTAACCTTCCATTGTTTAATCCTTGAATTGTCAGATTCCACTACCCATCTGATCTTTGTAACAAGTCTTGAAGTGTTGGCCTTCAAAACAGTGTGCAAACATTAATATATAGTTAAAAAGTGCAAATGTTCAGACTATATCTGTATCAAAACTACTGTAATAAACTTAATATATTCAACTACTTTTCTGTCATTGCCATTATTTGAATTGATATGTTTGGTTAAAGGTCATATTATCAGCCAGGATCATTTGAGGATGTGCCAGTTTATAAAGTGGAGGAAAGCCGGAGTATCCGGATAAAAACACTTTACCTATTCAGTATTCGACAAATACACCATGTTCATGTGGGTTTCAAACTCATGAACCAGAGTTTGAGGACCTGTTTTAATGTGTTGAACAAGTGACCCCAAAAATCAATCTTATTATCAATATGTTTATACTTATGATTTATAATGCACCAAAGTACACTGTGTGAGTAAATCATGAAAGCATTATTGCTTCAAAACATTATTATTACACATAACTAAAGTGTACTTGAATTATAAAAATACCTCTTCGGAAGAATGTTGTTTCTGTCCTTTTGGAAGAAATGCTGGCATGTGAAATTCAATACTATCTCGCCAAGAAATTCAACCGAATCTCGAAAACCTCTGTCCACAATAAGAACATCCTCCTCTTGCAGCCACTCCCGCATGTTTTCCATATTGAAGTTAATGTTATGCTTGATTATACTTGCATCATTATTTTTTACATCAGCATGGTAGGGGCCAAGGGTAGAAATGATGTATCCAGTTGTTGATACAATCATCATTGGCTTTACAAGGGGTCTGTTCTTGAGAAGGCTAGATCGTCGTTGGAATTTAAAGTTGTGACTTTTTTGAATGAAGATATATGTTCCATCGACGACCAGAATTGCTTTACTGTGTAGGATATCACCAAAAAGTTCCTGTGCAAGAGGTCTGGTGTGTTTGTTCATAATATCATCCCGCTTTATATGTTCAAATACCACATAATTAGGTGTGAAGTTAGCATTTAAAGATACCCTGGCTGATGAGACTGCTCTCTGGACACTTGATTTCTCAATATTAAATAGTGTTGACAACAATCTATTTGACATTCCTGTCCTTAACTTCACAAGTAAGAGTGCCACAGCCATGCGACTTGTTCTGTTTTTTGTACAGCGTATGTCAGATACATGAGAACAAATATCATTGAAGTCATGTTTTGAAATTCCAGTTAGTGAAAGGTAGTCAGAATTGTTCAGTCCACTTTCTGAATCAAAATTAATTCTGTAATGTTCACTTCTTAATGCGACATCCCTAACATTCTGTATTAAAGACTTAATTTCACTTAAGTTGAAAAATGTTGTGGAGTCATTCCAGTCATTTACTTGAGTAAATGTTTCAAGTGCACTTTCACAAAACTGTTCACTGTTGTTGACATGGCATGGACAGCATCTTGATCCTGCATGCAATAAATGACCTTTTTCTACAAAAAGTTTATATCTACATTCTGCAGAAACAGTTATCAATTTAACACCCCTTCTCTTACATACACAGCATGTTGAATGGCTGTTCCCTGAAGACTGGATTTTTAAGGGTATACATTGTGGGCTGAACACAACCTTGGGTGTTTTGGCAGGAGGTACATAGTCATCATCACAACAGTCATCTTCAGCAGAAATAGTACATGCACTTTGATTTGTACATGCAACATAGCTGTCTGTCATTGGAAGCCGAGAGAAATCCAGATAACATTTTGTGCAAGTACAATGTTTGTCACTTAATATAAAACCAGGTAACAGATCCTGTAGGTAGTTTTTTTTATATTGTGATAGTCCACTCAGCCATCTCCTGTTTGTTTGCTTTGTTCTTTTGCCACATTTGACACAGGGCCATCTCCAGGCATTCTGTGGAAATCAAAATAGAAAATAATTATTGAAATAAAACAAGATGTTATTTTAACATCTTAAATGTATCCATGAAAGTAATTATGTATTATAGATACAAAAGATACAATCTCTAAATCATAACAATTTAAAACTTTATATGGCAAATGTCTTCTGTTTAAACATTTTTCATGTATATATATTAAGCTTTACATAACTCCTCCAACAAATGTCCAATATTTTGACTTATTGCACTTGCATATTGTATGCAATAAAAAAGTGAAAGCACAAGCAAGTACAGTGACACTATATCAACACAATTTGCATCATATTGTCAACATTCTAAGGATACACAGACAGGATTGAGTCAGATAGTGTAAATATATGGCGACATTCTACTGTACATTTAAAAATGTTAATATCTCCACTAGTATGAATGGTATTTACATGTTATTTTTTATTACAAAGCATGTATTTTCATTCCAAAAATCCAATCTGATACATCTGTATAAACTATTGCTATAGAAGAGGAGAAACTGTATATCAGTGAAGTACGTTGCAAGACCAGTGTCGAAGAGGGAACCTACAAGGGCACATGTATTTATGGCATTTTTCGAGTGAAATATATAGTTTGATGGTGAAAATACATGTGGTATTTTTTATTTGAGTGAAAAGATCAGTTTTTATATTTTCACTCAATATTGATCAATCAGAAAACAGTATTTACAGTGAAAATATAATATTTTTTTGAAATATCAAAACAAATACAGTAAAACCCCTCTAACTTGAACCCGGATTCCTCGAATACCCCCTATTCGTCGAACTGGTCGTACGGTCCCGACCGTCTCTCTATATAATCTAAGTAACAAAACCCCGGATAGCTTGAACAGCTATTCGTTGAATACCCCTTATTCCTCGAACAGAAATATGTCCCCGTTGCATCAAATACATAGTATTTACCCATGTATTCGTCGAACAGGTGTTCGGCCCTTGAGATTTTTTTACCTGTGTCACACCTGACAGCACCGACCAACATGGATAATTGCTCACGATCTTGTGTTTATACAATTGGCGTGTAAATTTAAAGCCTTTAGGTAATTAAGGGATTAACGGTGTCATTATTACCTACCTACATGATCGCAAGCCGTTGTTTGATGCTAACTTTATTTAAATATTTCAGAAAAGGCATTAAGTTATTAATATTTCTCTCGTAATAATCTTCGTTGTAAATACGGAAGTTGTTGATCCGTGTTAATAGAAAGTACGCATTGTGAAATGACAAAAGAGGCGGAAGATATTGCTGACGTCCGCCTAATTATAAAAGTTTATTTTCTTTTAAATTTCTTCGTTGGTTTCATTCGACAGGCTAACACAATGTAATTTGCCGAAAGATGTAAACAATATCAAACAATATATGCAAAGTACATTTTATCAGTGCGTTTCGTATCTTTTCATGTAAATTGTATTTTGTAACTTTACTCGTAAATACTAAATAGACATCTATAGATATCATTTCTTATGTCCGTAAATATGCTGGTTAATAACTTTATTGTGAGTATGTATTTTGTAAATGTTTTAAATAATTTGTGATAATTAAATAATAGAAAATGTACTCCTTGTTGACCAATATGGATATTGTACATTAACCTAGATGACGAGCGTTACTCTGCTGTGAATGACATTTGATTTAGGGCTTTCTCATTAGCTTTTCCAAACGCTAAATTTATGTTATACATTTTTTCAACTTGATATTGCTATCAATACAACACTTAAATAAAGAAATCCAAAATGCTGAAAGATAGGGTAATTAAAATGTCATTGCCGTGCATTGTTGGTCATAGTTTGAAACCAGACATTTTAACTGTCGATCTTGACCAACCTCGGATGAGTCAAATACCCCGTATTCCTTGAACTATTGACCTGGTCCCCTGCAGTTCGAGTTATAGGGGTTTTACTGTATATATATATTTTTGGTTCAATATTTCCAAAAAAAAAAAAAAACAAGAGGCCCAGAGGGCCTGTATCGCTCACCTGGTTTGTAATGCCAAGTAATGTTCTGAATATAAGTTCATTGTTTCTTTTCTGAAGAAATTTGGATATTTACCTCTAATTCCCCTATTGGGCCCCACTCTTTCTCCTCCAGGGAGGTCAAAGCCAAAATTTATACGAATTCTGTTAACCCCAAGGATATTTCTGGCCAAATTTGGTTACAATCCATGCAGAACTCTAAGACAAGTAGAATTTTTTAGGATTTACCTCTATTTCCCCTATTGGGCCCCGCCCTTCCTGCCCCCTGGGGGGTCAATGCCAAAATTTATACAAGTTCTGTTCCCCTTCCCCCAAGGATGTTTCTGGCCAAATTTGGTTACAATCCATGCAGAACTCTAGGACAAGTAGCAATTTATAGGATTTACCTCTATTTCCCCAATTGGGCCCCATCCCTCCTGCCCACGGGGGATCAGAGCCAAAATTTATACAAGTTCTGTTCCCCTTCCCCCAAGGATGTTTGTGGCCAAATTTGGTTACAATCCATGCAGAACTCTAGGACAAGTAGCAATTTATACGATTTACCTCTATTACCCCTATTGGGCCCCGCCCCTCCTGCCCCCAGGGGGTCAGAGCCAAAATTTATACAAGTTCTGTTCCTCTTCCCCCAAGGATGTTTCTGGCCAAATTTGGTTACAATCCTTGCAGAACTCTAGGACAAGTAGCGATTTATAGGATTTACCTCTATTACCCCTATTGGGCCCCGCCCCTCCTGCCCCCTGGGGGTCAGAGCCAAAATTTATACAAGTTCTGTTCCCCTTCCCCCAAGGATGTTTCTGGCCAAATTTGGTAACAATCCATGCAGAACTCTAGGACAAGTAGCGATTTATAGGATTTACCTCTATTACCCCTATTGGGCCCCGCCCCTCCTGCCCCAAGGGGGTCAGAGCCAAAATTTATACAAGTTCTGTTCCCCTTCCCCCAAGGATGTTTCTGGCCAAATTTGGTTACAATCCATGCAGAACTCTAGGACAAGTAGCGATTTATAGGATTTACCTCTATTACCCCTATTGGGCCCCGCCCATCTTGTCCCCTGGGGGTCAGAGCCAAAATTTATACAAGTTCTGTTCCCCTTCCCCCAAGGATGTTTCTTGCCAAATTGGGTTACAATCCATGCAGAACTCTAGGACAAGTAATGATTTATAGAATTTACCTCTATTACCACTATTGGGCCCCGCCCCTCCTGCCCCCTGGGGGTCAGAGCCAAAATTTATACAAGTTCTGTTCCCCTTCCCCCAAGGATGTTTCTGGCCAAATTTGGTTACAATCCATGCAGAACTCTAGGACAAGTAATGATTTATAGGATTTACCTCTATTACCCCTATTGGGCCCCGCCCCTCCTGCCCCCTGGGGGTCAGAGCCAAAATTTATACAAGTTCTGTTCCCCTTCCCCCAAGGATGTTTCTGGCCAAATTTGGTAACAATCCATGCAGAACTCTAGGACAAGTAGCGATTTATAGGATTTACCTCTATTACCCCTATTGGGCCCCGCCCCTCCTGCCCCAAGGGGGTCAGAGCCAAAATTTATACAAGTTCTGTTCCCCTTCCCCCAAGGATGTTTCTGGCCAAATTTGGTTACAATCCATGCAGAACTCTAGGACAAGTAGCGATTTATAGGATTTACCTCTATTACCCCTATTGGGCCCCGCCCATCTTGTCCCCTGGGGGTCAGAGCCAAAATTTATACAAGTTCTGTTCCCCTTCCCCCAAGGATGTTTCTGGCCAAATTTGGTTACAATCCATGCAGAATTCTAGGACAAGTAGCGATTTATAGGATTTACCTCTATTACCCCTATTGGGCCCCGCTCCTCCTTCCCCCAGGGGGTCAGAGCCAAAATTTATACAAGTTCTGTTCCCCTTCCCCCAAGGATGTTTCTGGCCAAATTTGGTTACAATCCATGCAGAACTCTAGGACAAGTAGCGATTTATAGGATTTACCTCTATTACCCCTATTGGGCCCCGCCCCTCCTGCCCCCTGGGGGTCAGAGCCAAAATTTATACAAGTTCTGTTCCCCTTCCCCCAAGAATGTTTCTGGCCAAATTTGGTTACAATCCATCCAGAACTCTATGACTAGTAGCGATTTAAAGGAAATGTTGACGGACGGACGACGGACGGACGGACGACGGACGGACGGACGGACGGACGGACGGACGACGGACGCCGCGCCATGACATAAGCTCACCGGCCCTTCGGGCCAGGTGAGCTAACAAGAGGCCCAAAGGGCCTTAACGGTCATCTGACTACCTTGACAATAGTAAAATTAATTATATATGGTGTCACTTTGTCAGGATCATGTCAGGATCATTTTCAATTTCTTTCAACAAATTTTATTTCAAACAAGAGGCCCAAGGGCCTTTAAATATAGGAACTTAATTATACATAGTGTCATGGTTGTCATCTTCGATTTGGGATCAACCAGAGATGTAACAATACTTTGTCTGGACCATGTCAGGATCATTTCATGCAAGTTTCAGCCAAATCCCTTCGGTAGAACTTGAGAATAAGTTCAAAATGTGTTTTCAAGATGGCGGCTGTGACGGCCATCTTGGATTTCGGATTGACCCGAAAAATAACAACACTTTGTCTGGATCATGTCAGGATCATTTCATGCAAGTTTCAGCGAAATTGCACCGGTAGAACTTGAGAAGAAGTTCAAAATGTGTTTTCAAGATGGAGACTGTGGCGGCCATCTTGGATTTCAGATCGACCCGAAAAATAACAACACTTTGTCGGGACCATGTCAGGATCATTTCATGCAAGTTTCAGCCAAATCGCACTGGTAGAACTTGAGAAGACGTTCAAAATGTGTTTTCAAGATGGCGGCTGTGGCGGCCATCTTGGATTTCGGATCGACCCGAAAAATAACAACACTTTGTCGGGACCATGTCAGGATCATTTCATGCAAGTTTCAGCGAAATCGCACTGGTAGAACTTGAGAAAGTTCAAAATGTGTTTTCAAGATGGCGCCTGTGGCGGCCATCTTGGATTTCGGATCGACCCGAATAATAACAACACTTTGTCGGGACCATGTCAGGATCATTTCATGCAAGTTTCAGCCAAATCGCACCGGTAGAACTTGAGAAGAAGTTTAAAATGTGTTTTCAAGATGGCGGCTGTGGCGGCCATCTTGGATTTCGGATCGACCTGAAAAATAACAACACTTTGTCGGGACCATGTCAGGATCATTTCATGCAAGTTTCAGCCAAATCGCACCGGTAGAACTTGAGAAGAAGTTCAAAATGTGTTTTCAAGATGGCGCCTGTGGCGGCCATCTTGGATTTCGGATCGACCCGAAAAATAACAACACTTTGTCGGGACCATGTCAGGATCATTTCATGCAAGTTTCAGCCAAATCGCACCGGTAGAACTTGAGAAGAAGTTCAAAATGTGTTTTCAAGATGGCGCCTGTGGCGGCCATCTTGGATTTCGGATCGACCCGAAAAATAACAACACTTTGTCGGGACCATGTCAGGATCATTTCATGCAAGTTTCAGCCAAATCGCACCGGTAGAACTTGAGAAGAAGTTTAAAATGTGTTTTCAAGATGGCGGCTGTGGCGGCCATCTTGGATTTCGGATCGACCCGAAAAATAACAACACTTTGTCGGGACCATGTCAGGATCATTTCATGCAAGTTTCAGCCAAATCGCACCGGTAGAACTTGAGAAGAAGTTCAAAATGTGTTTTCAAGATGGCGCCTGTGGCGGCCATCTTGGATTTCGGATCGACCCGAAAAATAACAACACTTTGTCGGGACCATGTCAGGATCATTTCATGCAAGTTTCAGCCAAATCGCACCGGTAGAACTTGAGAAGAAGTTTAAAATGTGTTTTCAAGATGGCGGCTGTGGCGGCCATCTTGGATTTCGGATCGACCCGAAAAATAACAACACTTTGTCGGGACCATCTCAGGATCATTTCAGGTAAGTTTCAGCTCAATCCCACTGGTCAAACTTGAGAAGAAGTTCAAAATGTGAAAAGTTAACGCACGGCGGACGGCGCATGGCGGACGGCGCACGGCGCACGGCGCACGACGACGGACGAAACATGATGACTATAGGTCATCCTGACCCTTCGGGTCAGATGACCTAAAAATTGGAGACCAGTTTCACTCTTGAATACCATATATAAAATTGCATCAGGCACTATTGCTAATAGAATTAGAAAAGTTTTAGACACTATTATAAACTCAGATCAGTCTGGATTTATATCAGGAAGATATATTGGGGAGAACACAAGAATTATATATGATATTATGCATTATGCGGATGAAAATGATATTCCTGGTATGTTGTTAAATGTGGATTTTGAAAAAGCATTTGATTCGGTCAGTTGGAATTTTATTGATAGAGTACTTAATTTTTTTAACTTTGGAAATGACATACGAAAATGGGTAAATGTTTTTCAAAATGGTTCTAATTCAACTGTTAACCAGGGGGGGAATTTGTCTCCTTTTTTTCTTATCAATCGAGGATGTCGCCAAGGTGATCCTATCTCCCCATATTTGTTTATTCTCTGTGCTGAAGTTTTAGGAATTAGAATAAGAAATAATGTAAACATTAAGGGTATTAACATTGATGACACTCCTATATTACTATCCCAATATGCTGATGATACATCAGTTATATTAGATGGGTCAAGACAAGCATTAAGGGAAACATTGAAAGAATTGAAAAAATATGCAGAAATATCTGGCTTAAAAATCAACAAGGGTAAGACTGAAGTAATTTGGATAGGGAATAAGAAATATAGTGATGAACAATTTTGTCCAGAATGGAACTTGCATTGGGGAAAAAGGAGTTTTACAGTTTTGGGTATTCATTTTAACGTAGAATTACATAGAATGGTAAAAATGAATTATGACAAGAAACTTGTTAAACTTAAATCAATTCTGAATACTTGGAATAAAAGAATTCTTACACCTATCGGCAAAGTGCAAGTTATTAAATCGCTACTAATTTCACAGCTTAATCACCTGTTCATAGCACTGCCAAATCCTGATATATATTTCATAAAAGCACTTAACTCAGAAATATATAAATTCCTTTGGAACAGTAAAGTAGATAAGGTTAAGAGAGATATTATTATAAAGGAATACAGTGAAGGTGGTCTTAGAATGATAGACATATACTCTTTTATCAGGGCTCTCAAGTTAACATGGATCAGAAGATTATACACAAGGTCATGTAAATGGCAAGTGATTCTAGAAACCAATATTAACACAAACATTATGGCTAATTGTGGAGTAGGATATATTGAAGAATGTGAATCTAAATGTAACAATCAATTTTGGAAAGATGTTTTTAATTCTTGGAATTGTCTTATTAAGAAACAAGCACAGTTAAATGGTCGTGATATATCGGGTATTTTGAAAACACCCATTTGGTACAATAAAGATATAATAATAAATAGGAAAATGGTATTTTATAAAAACTGGTACAAGAACAATGTTATTTTTCTTAATGACCTTTTGAAATGTCCACACTCGTTAAGTTTTTACAATTTTCATGAATTTACAGAAAAATTTAATGTAAATACTAACTTTGTAACTTACCAGGGAATTATAAATTCGTGTAGAGAGTACTTATCTCACAAACAGTTTGATAATTTCAATCTGTCTTATCCATTTATACCAAATAATTTAGAAATTTTTATTAAACATAAAAAGGGATCAAAAGAATTCTACCACATACTATGTCAAAATAACACTAGGTCTTCTGGTAAAGGAAAATGGAACAATTTATTTGAGATTAATGAGGAAACTTGGAAGCAAATATACTTGACCCCTTTCCGAGTTACTTCAAGCTCAAAACTTCAATGGCTACAATACAGAATAAATCAACATATCCTCACAACAAACTCATACATATTTAGAATTGGCTTATCTGAAGATCCACATTGCTTTTTCTGTAAGACAGAAATAGAAACAATAACACACATATTTTGGGAATGCAGAGAAGTGCAATTATTTTTTGAAAATTTTGAATTTTTGCTAGATTTATTATTTATTCCTTTTTCTTTCAATAAAAAGACTATCATTTTTGGTATACCCAACGATAGAAACATATATTACAAAACTGACAACCTAATTTTACTCATTTTGAAACAATACATTTATAGATCTAGATGTCTACAACAAAACCTATCAATAGCATCATTAAAATCTATTATAAAGGAAAACTATGATATTCAGAAATACATTAGTATTGGCAAAGGAAATAAATGTGAAGAAGAATTCAATCAAGATTGGAAAAAATGGATTAAGCTTATAGAAATCACACCCAATCTCTGACAGCACGACTTGAAATACAATGAAATAATACATCTGATAATTTTAAAATATTAACCAATAATTCTGCGGAACTGCAAACCTCCAGCGAATATATACCATACTACTCTCTCTCTCTCTCTCTCTCTCTCTCTCTCTCTCTCTCTCTCTTCCCCTATTGTACATTTATGTATATTTGTATAATTTGTAAGTGTGTGTGAATGTTTTGGCATGTGTGTATAGGATAAAAAAAGAATTGACCAAATTGAGTATGTATAAGTTTGTATATCCTGTAAGTGTGTGAGTGTGTGTGTAAGGGAAGGGTGCGATAGTGTGTGTGTTTGTGTGTGTAAGATAAAAAAAAAAAAAAAAAAAAGAGAATAAGGATATGATAATTCATATTGAAAAGTGTTTGTTTACCAAGTAAGGATGAGGAAATGTATTACTGTTGTATGAGAATATGTCTGGAAAAAATAAACAAGAGGCCCATGGGCCTTAACGGTCACCTGTGTTCAGATACAGAATGAAACAAAGACATGCATATAAACACTATATATTTGCCCATCAGGCCCTTGAAGTCAGTCAGTGATTTTATAAATTTGACTTTTTAATCTATGAAGATTATTTGGTTCCATCAAATCTGTGAAATCAGAAGAAAGATTTTTGAAATGTTATCCATTTTGACCCCTTTTGGCCCCACCCCTCTGGCCCCTGGGGGTCGGCCAGGACCAATATGGATATGATGTTAAAATGCTATCTCAGACTAATAATTCTAACCCAGTTTGACTAATTTCCTATGAAAAATAGGCAAATAATGTTCATAAATGTGTTTTTCCTATATAAACTAAAGTAAACTTGACCCCCTCCCCAGAGGGAAACATGGGACCCCAGGGCCATGAAATTCACAATTTTTGTAAAGGACTTTAAGACCTTTCAATCTATGCAGAGTATTTGATTCTACCAGTTCCAGAATTTCAGAAGAAGATTTTTGAAGTTTTAGCCTATTTGACCCGTTTTGGCCCCGCCCCTAAGGCCCCTTGGGATCAGTCATAGAAAATTTGGTAATAAGATTCAATGGTCATCACATAGGGATAATTCTGACTACAATTGACTAATTTCCTATTATAATGACTAAATAATGCTCAAAAATGTCTTTTCCCTTTATAAACTACAGTAAACTTACCCCCCTCCCCAGGGGGAAACCTGAGACCCAAGGGTCATATAATTCACAATTTTCATAAAACACCTTAAGACCTGCCTTTTTTTATGACGAGTATTTGATTCTACCATTTCCAGTATTTAAGAAGAAGATTTTTAAAGTTTTAGCCTATTTGCCCCTTTTGGCCCCGCCCCTGTGCCCTGAGGGGGTTGACCAGGACCAATATAGATATAATATTTAAATGTTATCTCAGGCTAATAATTCTAAACAAGTTTGACTCATTTCCTATGAAAATTGAGCAAAAAATGCTCATAAATGTGTTTTCCCTATATAAACTATAGTAAACTTGACCCCCTCCCCAGGGGGAAAACGTGATGGGTCATATAATTCACAATTTTCATAAAACACCTTAAGACCTGTCCATCTAAGAAGAGTATTTGGTTCTACCATTTCCAGTATTTAAGAAGAAAATTTTTAAAGTTTTAGCCTATTTGCCCCTTTTGGCCCCGCCCCTCTGCCCGAGGGGGTTGACCAGGACCAATATAGATATGATATTAAAATGTTATCTCAGGCTAATAATTCTAAACAAGTTCGACTCATTTCCTATGAAAATTGAGCAAAAAATGCTCATAAATGTGTTTTCCCTAGTAAACTTGACCCCCTCCCCAGGGGGAAACGTGAGACCCCAGGGTCATATAATTCACAATTTTTGTAAAGGACCTCAAGACCTTTCCATCTATGAGTATGTGATTCTACCATTTCCAGGATTTCAGAAGAAGATTTTTGTAGTTATAGCCTATTTGACCCCTTTTGACCCCACCCCTAAGGCCCCTGGGGGTCAGTTATGGAAAATTGGTTAATAGGATTCAATGGCCATCTCATACGGATAATTCTGACAATATTTGACTCATTTCCTATTACAAATGATCAAATAATACTCAAAAATGTGTTTTCCCTATATAAACTATAGTAAACTTAACCCCCTCCCCAGGGGGAAACCTGAGACCCCAGGGTCATATAATTCACAATTTTTGTAAAGGACCTCAAGACCTTTCCATCTACGGAGAGTATGTGATTCTACCATTTCCAGGATTTCAGAAGAAGATTTTTGAAGTTATAGCCTATTTGACCCCTTTTGACCCCGCCCCTAAGGCCACTGGGGGTCAGTTATGGAAAATTGGTTAATAGGATTCAATGGCCATCTCATACGGATAATTCTGACAATATTTGACTCATTTCCTATTACAAATGATCAAATAATACTCAAAAATGTGTTTTCCCTATATAAACTATAGTAAACTTAACCCCCTCCCCAGGGGGAAACCTGAGACCCCAGGGTCATATAATTCACCTTAGGACCTTTCTATCTATGAAGAGTCTTTAATTCCATCACATCTGTGAGTGGAGAAGAAGATTTTTGAAATTTTAGTCAATTTTACCCCTTTTAGCCCCTCCCATAGCTCCCTGGGGGGTGGGGACCATATAATTCACAATTTTGATTGGCCTTATGCCTTAGAAGGTTTGTGCAAAATTTCATTGAAATTGCTTCAGCAGTTTTGGAGAAGAAGTTGAAAATGTAAATTGTTTACGGACATACGACGGACGACGCACGACGCACGACGGACGACGCACGACGACGGACAAAAGGCGATTAGAATAGGTCACTTGAGACTTCGTCTCAGGTGACCTAAAAAGTTACAAAAAAATATAAATTATCAACATATTTTGCTACAACTGACTGACTTTAGTTGGTCATAAAATGGTCAGGGAATTGTCTTACCTTTCCTTAGTTTCTGGATAATGTTTTTTATTTATTTATTGAGGGTTGGAGGGGGACATGGAGAAGCAGATGACCTACACGTAAGCTTACAAGTTTACATGTATTTTTGTATGATACGTGTACATGATGTATATCCATACCAGTAAGGACTACATAAATGTACTGCATATACAATGTATATATACATGTTGATTTATTTATAAATTGTAGGCCAAATTAAAATGCAAATCATGTCATATTTTTTACCATTTCGGCATAAAAATAGAATGTTGACTTGACATGGTTCGTACAGAAGATGAAAAGTGCTGGAATTTGGGGTCAGTGCTGGAAAAGTGCTTGAATTTTGGGTCAGTGCTGGAAAAGTGCTGGAATTTTTCTTTAAATCCTTGAAAAGTGCTGGAATTGAAACTTCATGCTCCCAGAACACTGACAAAAGCTCTGTTGTCAATCAATTTATCATAATTTCAGTAATCAGACATTACTTGGGATGACTTTGTTGTTTGATAAGAATGTGTAATTGAATCTAATTACTCTGACAAAATTGTACTAACAAATTGCTTGCAAAATTGTAGGCATGTTTTCTGAAAATTCTGATTTCGAGTCCAATGTAGAAGAAAAAAGAAGTGCTTGAAAATCTAGAAAAGGTGCTGGAAAAGTGCTTGAAAAGTGCTGGAATTTTGGTTTGAAAATCTGTACGAACCATGCTTGAGCTAGGGCTACCAAATGCAAGTGCATGTACTGTGTATACCTGCTCTTCAATCATGTACATTTTGTATCAATCATGTTCAGTACAAGTGTACATTTTGTTTGTGTGTCTCGATTTTGTCTGAAATCGTCTTTCAGGGAATTTGAGTGGTGCGTATAATATTCACATGTACATTTCTACGTATAACCATAGGAATTCGTTACAAATGCGTTTTAACTCCTTGTATACAAGTTGTTTATCGTTTGTAGCGAATGCCTGTCATTGTTACGAAGTTAGATTGCTGTCTCTCTGCACTGTCACTCTATTCCGTGAAAGCTCATGGTTCAGAAATGTGTGTGTTTATGATAGTATCTTACCGTCAAATATAAGTGGAATATACTAGGAAATCAGGACATCACTCATCAGTTCATTGCTTGAGAAGCTGGTAAAACTCGTGTTTCAATCACAATATCACTCGTCTGTCAAAATCAGCTGTCGTCTGCGCTGCGAATTGTTTACGTTTCCGGTATACAACAAATGCCGACACAACAAAATTTCTGGATTGTTATAAACGTTAAAACTAATATAAACACAACAAAACACATTTAAAAACTACACAAATATACAGTAAAATGTGTACTGTTTTTATATCATACTACATGTTATAAAACATCCGACAAATCAACGTAAACTAACCGTTTTAATTATGCCGTGCTTCCGGACTTGAAGTCGTTTTTCAAATTAGAAAATAACCGCAACACCACCGTCAAGCTTGATCTTATAAAAGAAGACTTTTAGATATGGCCGCATACGTGTATCATTTCAGGATTTAAACCAGGCAAATTGTTAACCTTATAAAACATTCACGCGAAATATGAAGTTGATACAACTTTGCATCCAATTTCAAATACACCATTTTGTGTGACCAGACGGTGGATATTTACGAGTTTCTGCAACACGTCCCACTTTCGCTCCACATTTCTCGGGCGAAAAAAACACTTGACGTGACTAAATTTGTTTATAAATTATTATTTTGTTATCCAATTACTCAACAATTACAAAAATCACAGTTTTTATTAGGTTTCATTTTCACAGGTTTTTGGGGCCATATACCACGCTTACTGCACTTACTCCTTTCATTCTTCTGTGCTGAAAATACAGTTTCTGTTTTTTTTTAATTCATTATATCATTTTTCATACATATTTGAGGAAAAGGCAAAAAAAGATGATTTCAATGCGATTACATTAATTAGAAATGATCATGCCGCACATGTATATGGTATATGGATTTCATGATTTTAGTGAGACCCCAAAAGTTGCATCTTTGTTAGGCTAGCAAGATGCAAACAACATATCTCACTTTGAATTAATAATTTCCTAATGATAAACATATGACTTATTCACTATAAAATCATTAAACTATTAGGCAGAATTCCATTCCCCAGAAAACAGATAATGTGTGTTATAGAAAATTAAGCTTAATTCAAAGCTTTGTGTATACGTATCCATCAGACGTCAAATGTCTTTTGACCGACTTTGATATAATTTCAAGAATATTCAACTTGTCACAGAAAAACCAGATTTTTTTTTTTGACATTCTTCTTTATCAAAATTCTTATAAATAAAAGAAAGCAAAAGTCTTATATTCAATCAAAACAGTTTTTGTCCTACACTCTTGTGTTGCTCACTTATGTATGCAAGTTAAACCATGCACATATAAGGGCAGCCTTATATTTATCTATTATGGCCTGGTTGAGACGGCACTATTGCCTCATAGTATTGTCGAGGGATGGAAAAGTGCATGAGCCGAAGGCGAGGGCACTATCCCATCATGAGTCAAATATCAGCAATTTTTCGGTTCTACTTTCAAAATGAACTTGATTTTAAGAAGCATGTTTTCTTACAAAGTTAGTTTTAACAATGCAGGGTTTGACCAGCTATACAGTTTCATGACTTACAAACTTGGAAGAGCGGGCGTCAGCAGGATTGAGTTCAAATGGCTGGTCCTCCGGCACAGTCTGCAGCTCACTTTTGTCTCGCGGCTAAAAGTAAAGGATTTAAACGCCATGTTTACAAACGTATTATATGCAACATGATTACCAACATAGTAGAATCTTCAATACCAACATAATTTTATCATAGTCTATGAATTCACAAGTACAATTTCAATTTTGAATCTAAAATATTTTTACGTCTTAATATTAAAAATGATTATCCAAATTTTAACCATTTTTCATCCCTTCATGCAAAGAGCAAAGGTTTAGGTAGAAAGGACAGATATTTGGGGTAACTTTGTAAGCATTCATAACACAAGACAACTGTACATATAAACAACTATTATGAAATAACAACAGGGACAAACTTTGAGTACTTTCTGAGATAGAGTAATAACACAGATTGTTCACAGATGACTGGCTAGAGGCAAGACAACAGCCATGGATAAACAAGAGATCCCAGAGGGATCTTGGCGCCCACCAAAGAATGATCTATGTCTGACAAAGGAAAGAGGGATCTTTTCTCTGCTTTTCAAACTTTTGCAAACATACTACATATAAAATTTGAGACAGATTCATTCAGTACTTTCTGAGAAATACTGATAACAATCTTTAACTATCAAAATCCAAGATGGCTGCCTGACCGCCATTTTGTTGACCGATCGATCCAAAAACGCATTATGCACAACTAGAGCCCTAGGGGAACCTACATATGAAATTTGAGAAAGATCCCTTCAGTACTTTGTGAGAAATAGTGATAACAATCTTTAACTATCAAAATCCAAGATTGCTGCCTGACCACCATTTTGTTGATCGATCGATCCAAAAACGCATTATGCACAACTAGAGCCTTAGGGGAATCTACATATGAAATTTGAGAAAGATCACTTTGTGAGATATAGCAATAACAATTTTTAACTACCAAAATCCAAGATGGCTGCCTGGTGGCCATCTTTTTGACCGATTGGTCCCAAAACGCAATATGCTTAACTAGTGCCCTAGGGGAACCTACATATGAAATTTGAGAAAGATCCCTTCAGTACTTTCTAAGAAATAGCGATAACAAACTTTAAGTATCAAAATCCAAGATGGCTGCCTGGCGGCCATCTTGTTGACCAATTGGTCCCAAAATGCAATATGCACAACTAGGGCCCTAGGGGAACCTACCTATCAAATGTGAGACAGATCCCTTCAGTACTTTCTGAGAAATAGCGATAACAAGAATTGTTAATGGACGGATGGACGAGGGACGGACGGAAGGACGGACCACGGACCAGGGACAAAAAAGCCATTTGAATAGCCCACCATCTGATGATGGTGGGCTAAAAACTTAAAGTTAAACAAGCAGCCCACCATCTGATGACGATAATGAGCTAGAAATGGCCTGTAAATGAAGAAATATAACATTTGTAATTACTTATTTATTTACATGTTTACTGACTGTGTGCAGAAGGAATCAGGCAGTGTTCTGTATAGAGTAGGTGTTATTTACTGAGGAGGGCTTAGACAGCAGTCGTTTTATGGTTCAGTATAGAGTAGGTGTTACTTACTGAGGAGGGCTTAGACAGCAGTCGTTTTATGGTTCTGTATAGAGTAGGTGTTACTTACTGAGGAGGGCTTAGACAGCAGTCGTTTTATGGTTCAGTATAGAGTAGGTGTTACTTACTGAGGAGGGCTGAGACAGCAATCGTTTTATGGTTCTGTATAGAGTAGGTGTTACTTACTGAGGAGGGCTGAGACAGCAGTCGTTTTATGGTTCTGTATAGAGTAGGTGTTACTTACTGAGGAGGGCTGAGACAGCAGTCTTTTTATGGTTCTGTATAGAGTAGATGTTACTTACTGAGGAGGGCTGAGACAGCAGTCGTTTTATGGTTCTGTATAGAGTAGATGTTATTTACTGAGGAGGGCTGAGACAGCAGTCGTTTTATGGTTCTGTATAGAGTAGGTGTTACTTACTTAGGAGGGCTTAGACAGCAGTCGTTTTATGGTTCAGTATAGAGTAGATGTACGTTACTTACTGAGGAGGGCTTAGACAGCAGTCGTTTTATGGTTCTGTATAGAGTAGGTGTTACTTACTGAGGAGGGCTTAGACAGCAGTCGTTTTATGGTTCTGTATAGAGTATGTGTTACTTACTGAGGAGGGCTTAGACAGCAGTCGTTTTATGGTTCTGTATAGAGTAGGTGTTACTTACTGAGGAGGGCTTAGACAGCAGCCGTTTTATGGTTCTGTATAGAGTATGTGTTACTTACTGAGGAGGGCTTAGACAGCAGTCGTTTTATGGTTCTGTATAGAGTAGGTGTTACTTACTGGGGAGGGCTTAGACAGTAGTCGTTTTATGTTTCTGTATAGAGTAGGTGTTACTTACTGAGGAGGGCTTAGACAGCAGTCGTTTTTTAGTTCGGTAAAGAGTAGGTGTTACTTACTGAGGAGGACTTAGACAGCAGTCGTTTTATGGTTTTGTATAGAGTAGGTGTTACTTACTGAGGAGGACCTAGACAGCAGTCGTTTTATGGTTTTGTATAGAGAAGGTGTTACTTACTGAGGAGGGCTTAGACAGCAGTCGTTTTATGGTTCTGTATAGAGTAGGTGTTACTTACTGAGGAGGGCTTAGACAGCAGTCGTTTTATGGTTCTGTATAGAGTAGGTGTTACTTACTGAGGAGGACTTAGACAGCAGTCGTTTTATGGTTCAGTATAGAGTAGGTGTTACTTACTGAGGAGGACTTAGACAGCAGTCGTTTTATGGTTCTGTATAGAGTAGGTGTTACTTACTGAGGAGGGCTTAGACAGCAGTCCTTTTATGGTTCTGTATAGAGTAGATGTTACTTACTGAGGAGGGCTGAGACAGCAGTCGTTTTATGGTTCTGTATAGAGTAGATGTTACTTACTGAGGAGGGCTGAGACAGCAGTCGTTTTATGGTTCTGTATAGAGTAGGTGTTACTTACTGAGGAGGGCTTAGACAGCAGTCGTTTTATGGTTCAATATAGAGTAGATGTACGTTACTTACTGAGGAGGGCTTAGACAGCAGTCGTTTTATGGTTCTGTATAGAGTAGGTGTTACTTACTGAGGAGGGCTTAGACAGCAGTCGTTTTATGGTTCTGTATAGAGTAGGTGTTACTTACTGAGGAGGGCTTAGACAGCAGTCGTTTTATGGTTCTGTATAGAGTAGGTGTTACTTACTGAGGAGGGCTGAGACAGCAGTCGTTTTATGGTTCTGTATAGAGTAGGTGTTACTTACTGAGGAGGGCTTAGACAGCAGTCGTTTTATGGTTCTGTATAGAGTAGGTGTTACTTACTGAGGAGGGCTGAGACAGCAGTCTTTTTATGGTTCTGTATAGAGTAGATGTTACTTACTGAGGAGGGCTGAGACAGCAGTCGTTTTTTAGTTCTGTATAGAGTAGGTGTTACTTACTGAGGAGGGCTTAGACAGCAGTCGTTTTATGGTTCAGTATAGAGTAGATGTACGTTACTTACTGAGGAGGGCTTAGACAGCAGTCGTTTTATGGTTCTGTATAGAGTAGGTGTTACTTACTGAGGAGGGCTTAGACAGCAGTCGTTTTATGGTTCTGTATAGAGTATGTGTTACTTACTGAGGAGGGCTTAGACAGCAGTCGTTTTATGGTTCTGTATAGAGTAGGTGTTACTTACTGAGGAGGGCTTAGACAGCAGTCGTTTTATGGTTCTGTATAGAGTAGGTGTTACTTACTGAGGAGGGCTTAGACAGCAGTCGTTTTATGGTTCTGTATAGAGTAGGTGTTACTTACTGAGGAGGGCTTAGACAGCAGTCGTTTTTTAGTTCGGTATAGAGTAGGTGTTACTTACTGAGGAGGACTTAGACAGCAGTCGTTTTATGGTTTTGTATAGAGTAGGTGTTACTTACTGAGGAGGACCTAGACAGCAGTCGTTTTATGGTTTTGTATAGAGAAGGTGTTACTTACTGAGGAGGGCTTAGACAGCAGCCGTTTTATGGTTCTGTATAGAGTAGGTGTTACTTACTGAGGAGGGCTTAGACAGCAGTCGTTTTTTAGTTCAGTATAGAGTAAGTGTTACTTACTGGGGAGGGCTTAGACAGCAGTCGTTTTATGGTTCTGTATAGAGTAGGTGTTACTTACTGAGGAGGACTTAGACAGCAGTTGTTTTATGGTTCGTATAGAGTAGGTGTTACTTACTGAGGAGGACTTAGACAGCAGCGTTTTATGGTTTGTATAGAGTAGGTGTTACTTACTGAGGAGGCTAGACAGTGTTATGGTTCTAGAGTGTGTTACTTACTGAGGAGGACTTAGACAGCTTTATGTTCGTTTTATGGTTCGTATAGAGTAGGTGTTACTTACTGAGGAGGGCTTAGACAGCAGTCGTTTTATGAGTTCTGTATGAGAGTAGGTGTTACTTACTGAGGAGGGACTTTGAGACCAGCAGTCGTTTTATGGTTCGTATAGAGTAGGTGTTACTTACTGAGGAGGGCTTAGACAGCAGTCGTTTTATGGTTCTGTATAGAGTAGGTGTTACTTACTGAGGAGGGCTTAGACAGCAGTCGTTTTATGGTTCTGTATAGAGTAGGTGTTACTTACTGAGGAGGGCTTAGACAGCAGTCGTTTTATGGTTCTGTATAGAGTAGGTGTTACTTACTGAGGAGGGCTTAGACAGCAGTCGTTTTATGGTTCTGTATAGAGTAGGTGTTACTTACTGAGGAGGGCTGAGACAGCAGTCGTTTTATGGTTCTGTATAGAGTAGGTGTTACTTACTGAGGAGGGCTGAGACAGCAGTCGTTTTATGGTTCTGTATAGAGTAGGTGTTACTTACTGAGGAGGGCTTAGACAGCAGTCGTTTTATGGTTCTGTATAGAGTAGGTGTTACTTACTGAGGAGGGCTTAGACAGCAGTCGTTTTATGGTTCTGTATAGAGTAGGTGTTACTTACTGAGGAGGGCTTAGACAGCAGTCGTTTTATGGTTCTGTATAGAGTAGGTGTTACTTACTGAGGAGGGCTTAGACAGCAGTCGTTTTATGGTTCTGGTATAGAGTATGTGTTACTTACTGAGGAGGGCTTAGACAGCAGTCGTTTTATGGTTCTGTATAGAGTAGGTGTTACTTACTGAGGAGGGCTTAGACAGCAGTCGTTTTATGGTTCTGTATAGAGTAGGTGTTACTTACTGAGGAGGGCTTAGACAGCAGTCGTTTTATGGTTCTGTATAGAGTAGGTGTTACTTACTGAGGAGGGCTTAGACAGCAGTCGTTTTATGGTTCTGTATAGAGTAGGTGTTACTTACTGAGGAGGGCTTAGACAGCAGTCGTTTTATGGTTCTGTATAGAGTAGGTGTTACTTACTGAGGAGGGCTTAGACAGCAGTCGTTTTATGGTTCTGTATAGAGTAGGTGTTACTTACTGAGGAGGGCTTAGACAGCAGTCGTTTTTATGGTTCTGTATAGAGTAGGTGTTACTTACTGAGGAGGACTTAGACAGCAGTCGTTTTATGGTTCTGTATAGAGTAGGTGTTACTTACTGAGGAGGGCTTAGACAGCAGTCGTTTTATGGTTTTGTATAGAGTAGGTGTTACTTACTGAGGAGGGCTTAGACAGCAGTCGTTTTATGGTTCTGTATAGAGTAGGTGTTACTTACTGAGGAGGGCTTAGACAGCAGTCGTTTTATGGTTCTGTATAGAGTAGGTGTTACTTACTGAGGAGGGCTTAGACAGCAGTCGTTTTATGGTTCTGTATAGAGTAGGTGTTACTTACTGAGGAGGGCTTAGACAGCAGTCGTTTTATGGTTCTGTATAGAGTAGGTGTTACTTACTGAGGAGGGCTTAGACAGCAGTCGTTTTATGGTTCTGTATAGAGTAGGTGTTACTTACTGAGGAGGGCTTAGACAGCAGTCGTTTTATGGTTCTGTATAGAGTAGGTGTTACTTACTGAGGAGGGCTTAGACAGCAGTCGTTTTTTTAGTTCTGTATAGAGTAGGTGTTACTTACTGAGGAGGGCTTAGACAGCAGTCGTTTTATGGTTCTGTATAGAGTAGGTGTTACTTACTGAGGAGGGCTTAGACAGCAGTCGTTTTATGGTTTTGTATAGAGTAGGTGTTACTTACTGAGGAGGACTTAGACAGCAGTCGTTTTATGGTTCTGTATAGAGTAGGTGTTACTTACTGAGGAGGGCTTAGACAGCAGTCGTTTTATGGTTCTGTATAGAGTAGGTGTTACTTACTGAGGAGGGCTTAGACAGCAGTCGTTTTATGGTTCTGTATAGAGTAGGTGTTACTTACTGAGGAGGGCTTAGACAGCAGTCGTTTTATGGTTCTGTATAGAGTAGGTGTTACTTACTGAGGAGGGCTTAGACAGCAGTCGTTTTATGGTTCTGTATAGAGTAGGTGTTACTTACTGAGGAGGGCTTAGACAGCAGTCGTTTTATGGTTCTGTATAGAGTAGGTGTTACTTACTGAGGAGGGCTTAGACAGCAGTCGTTTTATGGTTTTGTATAGAGTAGGTGTTACTTACTGAGGAGGGCTTAGACAGCAGTCGTTTTATGGTTCTGTATAGAGTAGGTGTTACTTACTGAGGAGGGCTTAGACAGCAGTCGTTTTATGGTTCTGTATAGAGTAGGTGTTACTTACTGAGGAGGGCTTAGACAGCAGTCGTTTTATGGTTCTGTATAGAGTAGGTGTTACTTACTGAGGAGGGCTTAGACAGCAGTCGTTTTATGGTTCTGTATAGAGTAGGTGTTACTTACTGAGGAGGGCTTAGACAGCAGTCGTTTTATGGTTCTGTATAGAGTAGGTGTTACTTACTGAGGAGGGCTTAGACAGCAGTCGTTTTATGGTTCTGTATAGAGTAGGTGTTACTTACTGAGGAGGGCTTAGACAGCAGTCGTTTTATGGTTCTGTATAGAGTAGGTGTTACTTACTGAGGAGGGCTTAGACAGCAGTCGTTTTATGGTTCTGTATAGAGTAGGTGTTACTTACTGAGGAGGGCTTAGACAGCAGTCGTTTTATGGTTCTGTATAGAGTAGGTGTTACTTACTGAGGAGGGCTTAGACAGCAGTCGTTTTATGGTTTTGTATAGAGTATGTGTTACTTACTGAGGAGGGCTTAGACAGCAGTCGTTTTATGGTTCAGTATAGAGTAGGTGTTACTTACTTGAGGAGGGCTTAGACAGCAGTCGTTTTATGGTTCTGTATAGAGTAGGTGTTACTTACTGAGGAGGGCTTAGACAGCAGTCGTTTTATGGTTCTGTATAGAGTAGGTGTTACTTACTGAGGAGGGCTTAGACAGCAGTCGTTTTATGGTTCTGTATAGAGTAGGTGTTACTTACTGAGGAGGACTTAGACAGCAGTCGTTTTATGGTTCTGTATAGAGTAGGTGTTACTTACTGAGGAGGGCTTAGACAGCAGTCGTTTTATGGTTCTGTATAGAGTAGGTGTTACTTACTGAGGAGGGCTTAGACAGCAGTCGTTTTATGGTTCTGTATAGAGTAGGTGTTACTTACTGAGGAGGGCTAGACAGCAGTCGTTTTTATGGTTCTGTATAGAGTAGGTGTTACTTACTGAGGAGGGCTTAGACAGCAGTCGTTTTATGGTTCTGTATAGAGTAGGTGTTACTTACTGAGGAGGGCTTAGACAGCAGTCGTTTTATGGTTCTGTATAGAGTAGGTGTTACTTACTGAGGAGGGCTTAGACAGCAGTCGTTTTATGGTTCTGTATAGAGTAGAGTGTTACTTACTGAGGAGGGCTTAGACAGCAGTCGTTTTATGGTTCTGTATAGAGTAGGTGTTACTTACTGAGGAGGGCTTAGACAGCAGTCGTTTTATGGTTCTGTATAGAGTAGGTGTTACTTACTGAGGAGGGCTTAGACAGCAGCAGTCGTTTTATGGTTCTGTATAGAGTAGGTGTTACTTACTGAGGAGGGCTTAGAGACAGCAGTCGTTTTATGGTTCTGTATAGAGTAGGTGTTACTTACTGAGGAGGGCTTAGACAGCAGTCGTTTTATGGTTCTGTATAGAGTAGGTGTTACTTACTGAGGAGGGACTTAGACAGCAGTCGTTTTATGGTTTGTATAGAGTAGGTGTTACTTACTGAGGAGGGCTTAGACAGCAGTCGTTTTATGGTTCTGTATAGAGTAGGTGTTACTTACTGAGGAGGGCTTAGACAGCAGTCGTTTTATGGTTCTGTATAGAGTAGGTGTTACTTACTGAGGAGGGCTTAGACAGCAGTCGTTTTATGGTTCTGTATAGAGTAGGTGTTACTTACTGAGGAGGGCTTAGACAGCAGTCGTTTTATGGTTCTGTATAGAGTAGGTGTTACTTACTGAGGAGGGCTTAGACAGCAGTCGTTTTATGGTTCTGTATAGAGTAGGTGTTACTTACTGAGGAGGGCTTAGACAGCAGCCGTTTTATGGTTCTGTATAGAGTAGGTGTTACTTACTGAGGAGGACTTAGACAGCAGTCGTTTTATGGTTCTGTATAGAGTAGGTGTTACTTACTGAGGAGGGCTTAGACAGCAGTCGTTTTATGGTTCTGTATAGAGTAGGTGTTACTTACTGAGGAGGACTTAGACAGCAGTCGTTTTTTAGTTCTGTATAGAGTAGGTGTTACTTACTGAGGACTTAGACAGCAGTCGTTTTATGGTTCGGTATAGAGTAGGTGTTACTTACTGAGGAGGGCTTAGACAGCAGTCGTTTTATGGTTTTGTATAGAGTAGGTGTTACTTACTGAGGAGGGCTTAGACAGCTCTTCCGATATATGGTTCTGTATAGAGTAGGTGTTACTTACTGAGGAGGGCTTAGACAGCAGTCGTTTTATGGTTCTGTATAGAGTAGGTGTTACTTACTGAGGAGGGCTTAGACAGCAGTCGTTTTATGGTTCTGTATAGAGTAGGTGTTACTTACTGAGGAGGGCTTAGACAGCAGTCGTTTTATGGTTCTGTATAGAGTAGGTGTTACTTACTGAGGAGGGCTTAGACAGCAGTCGTTTTATGGTTCTGTATAGAGTAGGTGTTACTTACTGAGGAGGGCTAGACAGCAGTCGTTTTATGGTTCTGTATAGAGTAGGTGTTACTTACTGAGGAGGGCTTAGACAGCAGTCGTTTTATGGTTCTGTATAGAGTAGGTGTTACTTACTGAGGAGGGCTTAGACAGCAGTCGTTTTATGGTTCTGTATAGAGTAGGTGTTACTTACTGAGGAGGGCTTAGACAGCAGTCGTTTTATGGTTCTGTATAGAGTAGGTGTTACTTACTGAGGAGGGCTTAGACAGCAGTCGTTTTATGGTTCTGTATAGAGTAGTGTGTTACTTACTGAGGAGGGCTTAGACAGCAGTCGTTTTATGGTTCTGTATAGAGTAGGTGTTACTTACTGAGGAGGGCTTAGACAGCAGTCGTTTTATGGTTCTGTATAGAGTAGGTGTTACTTACTGAGGAGGGCTTAGACAGCAGTCGTTTTATGGTTCTGTATAGAGTAGGTGTTACTTACTGAGGAGGGCTTAGACAGCAGTCGTTTTATGGTTTTGTATAGAGTAGGTGTTACTTACTGAGGAGGGCTTAGACAGCAGTCGTTTTATGGTTCTGTATAGAGTAGGTGTTACTTACTGAGGAGGACTTAGACAGCAGTCGTTTTATGGTTCTGTATAGAGTAGGTGTTACTTACTGAGGAGGGCTTAGACAGCAGTCGTTTTATGGTTCTGTATAGAGTAGGTGTTACTTACTGAGGAGGCTTAGACAGCAGCCGTTTTATGGTTCTGTATAGAGTAGGTGTTACTTACTGAGGAGGACTTAGACAGCAGCCGTTTTATGGTTCTGTATAGAGTAGGTGTTACTTACTGAGGAGGACTTAGACAGCAGTCGTTTTATGGTTCAGTATAGAGTAGGTGTTACTTACTGAGGAGGGCTTAGACAGCAGTCGTTTTATGGTTCTGTATAGAGTAGGTGTTACTTACTGAGGAGGGCTTAGACAGCAGTCGTTTTATGGTTCTGTATAGAGTAGGTGTTACTTACTGAGGAGGGCTTAGACAGCAGTCGTTTTATGGTTCTGTATAGAGTAGGTGTTACTTACTGAGGAGGCTTAGACAGCAGTCGTTTTATGGTTCTGTATAGAGTAGGTGTTACTTACTGAGGAGGGCTTAGACAGCAGTCGTTTTATGGTTCTGTATAGAGTAGGTGTTACTTACTGAGGAGGGCTTAGACAGCAGTCGTTTTATGGTTCTGTATAGAGTAGGTGTTACTTACTGAGGAGGGCTTAGACAGCAGTCGTTTTATGGTTCTGTATAGAGTAGGTGTTACTTACTGAGGAGGGCTTAGACAGCAGTCGTTTTATGGTTCTGTATAGAGTAGGTGTTACTTACTGAGGAGGGCTTAGACAGCAGTTCTGTATAGAGTAGGTGTTACTTACTGAGGAGGGCTTAGACAGCAGTCGTTTTATGGTTCTGTATAGAGTAGGTGTTACTTACTGAGGAGGGCTTAGACAGCAGTCGTTTTATGGTTCTGTATAGAGTAGGTGTTACTTACTGAGGAGGGCTTAGACAGCAGTCGTTTTATGGTTCTGTATAGAGTAGGTGTTACTTTACTGAGGAGGGCTTAGACAGCAGTCGTTTTATGGTTCTGTATAGAGTAGGTGTTACTTACTGAGGAGGGCTTAGACAGCAGTCGTTTTATGGTTCAGTATAGAGTAGATGTACGTTACTTACTGAGGAGGGCTTAGACAGCAGTCGTTTTATGGTTCTGTATAGAGTAGGTGTTACTTACTGAGGAGGGCTTAGACAGCAGTCGTTTTATGGTTCTGTATAGAGTAGGTGTTACTTACTGAGGAGGGCTTAGACAGCAGTCGTTTTTATGGTTCTGTATAGAGTAGGTGTTACTTACTGAGGAGGGCTTAGACAGCAGCCGTTTTATGGTTCTGTATAGAGTAGGTGTTACTTACTGAGGAGGACTTAGACAGCAGTCGTTTTATGGTTCTGTATAGAGTAGGTGTTACTTACTGAGGAGGACTTAGACAGCAGTCGTTTTATGGTTCAGTATAGAGTAGGTGTTACTTACTGAGGAGGGCTTAGACAGCAGTCGTTTTTTAATGGTTCAGGTGTTGTATAGAGTAGGTGTTACTTACTGAGGAGGGCTTAGACAGCAGTCGTTTTATGGTTCTGTATAGAGTAGATGTTACTTACTGAGGAGGGCTGAGACAGCAGTCGTTTTATGGTTCTGTATAGAGTAGGTGTTACTTACTGAGGAGGGCTTAGACAGCAGTCGTTTTATGGTTCTGTATAGAGTAGGTGTTACTTACTGAGGAGGGCTTAGACAGCAGTCGTTTTATGGTTCTGTATAGAGTAGGTGTTACTTACTGAGGAGGGCTTAGACAGCAGCAGTCGTTTTATGGTTCTGTATAGAGTAGGTGTTACTTACTGAGGAGGGCTTAGACAGCAGTCGTTTTATGGTTCTGTATAGAGTAGGTGTTACTTACTGAGGAGGGCTTAGACAGCAGTCGTTTTATGGTTCTGTATAGAGTAGGTGTTACTTACTGAGGAGGACTTAGACAGCAGTCGTTTTATGGTTTTGTATAGAGTAGGTGTTACTTACTGAGGAGGGCCTAGACAGCAGTCGTTTTATGGTTCTGTATAGAGTAGGTGTTACTTACTGAGGAGGGCTTAGACAGCAGTCGTTTTATGGTTCTGTATAGAGTAGGTGTTACTTACTGAGGAGGGCTTAGACAGCAGTCGTTTTATGGTTCTGTATAGAGAGTAGGTGTTACTTACTGAGGAGGCTTAGACAGCAGTCGTTTTATGGTTCTGTATAGAGTAGGTGTTACTTACTGAGGAGGGCTTAGACAGCAGTCGTTTTATGGTTCTGTATAGAGTAGGTGTTACTTACTGAGGAGGGCTTAGACAGCAGTCGTTTTATGGTTCTGTATAGAGTAGGTGTTACTTACTGAGGAGGGCTTAGACAGCAGGCGTTTTATGGTTCTGTATAGAGTAGGTGTTACTTACTGAGGAGGGCTTAGACAGCAGTCGTTTTATGGTTCTGTATAGAGTAGGTGTTACTTACTGAGGAGGGCTTAGACAGCAGTCGTTTTTTAGTTCTGTATAGAGTAGGTGTTACTTACTGAGGAGGACTTAGACAGCAGTCGTTTTATGGTTTTGTATAGAGTAGGTGTTACTTACTGAGGAGGGCTTAGACAGCAGCCGTTTTATGGTTCTGTATAGAGTAGGTGTTACTTACTGAGGAGGGCTTAGACAGCACCGTTTTATGGTTCTGTATAGAGTAGGTGTTACTTACTGAGGAGGGCTTAGACAGCAGTCGTTTTATGGTTCTGTATAGAGTAGGTGTTACTTACTGAGGAGGGCTTAGACAGCAGTCGTTTTATGGTTCTGTATAGAGTAGGTGTTACTTACTGAGGAGGGCTTAGACAGCAGTCGTTTTATGGTTCTGTATAGAGTAGGTGTTACTTACTGAGGAGGGCTTAGACAGCAGTCGTTTTATGGTTCTGTATAGAGTAGGTGTTACTTACTGAGGAGGGCTTAGACAGCAGTCGTTTTATGGTTCTGTATAGAGTAGGTGTTACTTACTGAGGAGGGCTTAGACAGCAGTCGTTTTATGGTTCTGTATAGAGTAGGTGTTACTTACTGAGGAGGGCTTAGACAGCAGTCGTTTTATGGTTCTGTATAGAGTAGGTGTTACTTACTGAGGAGGGCTTAGACAGCAGTCGTTTTATGGTTCTGTATAGAGTAGGTGTTACTTACTGAGGAGGGCTTAGACAGCAGTCGTTTTATGGTTCTGTATAGAGTAGGTGTTACTTACTGAGGAGGGCTTAGACAGCAGTCGTTTTATGGTTCTGTATAGAGTAGGTGTTACTTACTGAGGAGGGCTTAGACAGCAGTCGTTTTATGGTTCTGTATAGAGTAGGTACTTACTGAGAGGACTAGACAGCAGTGTTTTAGAGTAGGTGTTACTTACTGAGGAGGGCTTAGACAGCAGTCGTTTTTATGGTTCTGTATAGAGTAGGTGTTACTTACTGAGGAGGGCTTAGACAGCAGTCGTTTTATGGTTTTGTATAGAGTAGGTGTTACTTACTGAGGAGGGCTTAGACAGCAGTCGTTTTATGGTTTTGTATATAGTAGGTGTTACTTACTGAGGAGGGCTTAGACAGCAGTCGTTTTATGGTTCTGTATAGAGTAGGTGTTACTTACTGAGGAGGACTTAGACAGCAGTCGTTTTTTATGGTTTTGTATAGAGTAGGTGTTACTTACTGAGGAGGGCTTAGACAGCAGCCGTTTTATGGTTCTGTATAGAGTAGGTGTTACTTACTGAGGAGGACTTAGACAGCAGCCGTTTTATGGTTCTGTATAGAGTAGGTGTTATAAACTGAGGAGGGCTTAGACAGCAGTCATTTTATGGTTCTGTATAGAGTAGGTGTTACTTACTGAGGAGGGCTTAGACAGCAGTCGTTTTATGGTTCTGTATAGAGTAGGTGTTACTTACTGAGGAGGGCTTAGACAGCAGTCGTTTTATGGTTCTGTATAGAGTAGGTGTTACTTACTGAGGAGGGCTTAGACAGCAGTCATTTTATGGTTCAGTATAGAGTAGGTGTTACTTACTGAGGAGGACTTAGACAGCAGTCCTTTTATGGTTCTGTATAGAGTATGTGTTACTTACTGAGGAGGGCTGAGACTTTTTAGTTCTGTATAGAGTAGGTGTTACTTACTGAGGAGGGCTTAGACAGCAGTCGTTTTATGGTTCTGTATAGAGTAGGTGTTACTTACTGAGGAGGGCTTAGACAGCAGTCGTTTTATGGTTCTGTATAGAGTAGGTGTTACTTACTGAGGAGGGCTTAGACAGCAGTCGTTTTATGGTTCTGTATAGAGTAGGTGTTACTTACTGAGGAGGGCTTAGACAGCAGTCGTTTTATGGTTCTGTATAGAGTAGGTGTTACTTACTGAGGAGGGCTTAGACAGCAGTCGTTTTATGGTTCTGTATAGAGTAGGTGTTACTTACTGAGGAGGGCTTAGACAGCAGTCGTTTTATGGTTCTGTATAGAGTAGGTGTTACTTACTGAGGAGGGCTTAGACAGCAGTCGTTTTTATGGTTCTGTATAGAGTAGGTGTTACTTACTGAGGAGGGCTTAGACAGCAGTCGTTTTATGGTTCTGTATAGAGTAGGTGTTACTTACTGAGGAGGGCTTAGACAGCAGTCGTTTTATGGTTCAGTATAGAGTAGGTGTTACTTACTGAGGAGGGCTTAGACAGCAGTCGTTTTATGGTTTTGTATAGAGTAGATGTGTTACTTACTGAGGAGGGCTTAGACAGCAGTCGTTTTATGGTTCTGTATAGAGTAGGTGTTACTTACTGAGGAGGGCTTAGACAGCAGTCGTTTTATGGTTCTGTATAGAGTAGGTGTTACTTACTGAGGAGGGCTTAGACAGCAGTCGTTTTATGGTTCTGTATAGAGTAGGTGTTACTTACTGAGGAGGGCTTAGACAGCAGTCGTTTTATGGTTCTGTATAGAGTAGGTGTTACTTACTGAGGAGGACTTAGACAGCAGTCCTTTTATGGTTCTGTATAGAGTAGGTGTTACTTACTGAGGAGGGCTTAGACAGCAGTCGTTTTATGGTTCTGTATAGAGTAGGTGTTACTTACTGAGGAGGGCTTAGACAGCAGTCGTTTTATGGTTCTGTATAGAGTAGGTGTTACTTACTGAGGAGGGCTTAGACAGCAGTCGTTTTATGGTTCTGTATAGAGAGTAGGTGTTACTTACTGAGGAGGGCTTAGACAGCAGTCGTTTTATGGTTCTGTATAGAGTAGGTGTTACTTACTGAGGAGGGCTTAGACAGCAGTCGTTTTTATGGTTCTGTATAGAGTAGGTGTTACTTACTGAGGAGGGCTTAGACAGCAGCCGTTTTATGGTTCTGTATAGAGTAGGTGTTACTTACTGAGGAGGACTTAGACAGCAGTCGTTTTATGGTTCTGTATAGAGTAGGTGTTACTTACTGAGGAGGGCTTAGACAGCAGTCGTTTTATGGTTCTGTATAGAGTAGGTGTTACTTACTGAGGAGGGCTTAGACAGCAGTCGTTTTATGGTTCTGTATAGAGTAGGTGTTACCTTACTGAGGAGGGCTTAGACAGCAGTCGTTTTATGGTTCTGTATAGAGTAGGTGTTACTTACTGAGGAGGGCTTAGACAGCAGTCGTTTTATGGTTCTGTATAGAGTAGGTGTTACTTACTGAGGAGGGCTTAGACAGCAGTCGTTTTATGGTTCTGTATAGAGTAGGTGTTACTTACTGAGGAGGGCTTAGACAGCAGTCGTTTTATGGTTCTGTATAGAGTAGGTGTTACTTACTGAGGAGGGCTTAGACAGCAGTCGTTTTATGGTTCTGTATAGAGTAGGTGTTACTTACTGAGGAGGGCTTAGACAGCAGTCGTTTTTATGGTTCTGTATAGAGTAGGTGTTACTTACTGAGGAGGGCTTAGACAGCAGTCGTTTTATGGTTCTGTATAGAGTAGGTGTTACTTACTGAGGAGGGCTTAGACAGCAGTCGTTTTATGGTTCTGTATAGAGTAGGTGTTACTTACTGAGGAGGGCTTAGACAGCAGTCGTTTTATGGTTCTGTATAGAGTAGGTGTTACTTACTGAGGAGGGCTTAGACAGCAGTCGTTTTATGGTTCTGTATAGAGTAGGTGTTACTTACTGAGGAGGGCTTAGACAGCAGTCGTTTTATGGTTCTGTATAGAGTAGGTGTTACTTACTGAGGAGGGCTTAGACAGCAGTCGTTTTATGGTTCTGTATAGAGTAGGTGTTACTTACTGAGGAGGGCTTAGACAGCAGTCGTTTTATGGTTCTGTATAGAGTAGGTGTTACTTACTGAGGAGGGCTTAGACAGCAGTCGTTTTATGGTTCTGTATAGAGTAGGTGTTACTTACTGAGGAGGGCTTAGACAGCAGTCGTTTTATGGTTTTGTATAGAGTAGGTGTTACTTACTGAGGAGGGCTTAGACAGCAGTCGTTTTATGGTTCTGTATAGAGTAGGTGTTACTTACTGAGGAGGACTTAGACAGCAGTCGTTTTATGGTTTTGTATAGAGTAGGTGTTACTTACTGAGGAGGGCTTAGACAGCAGTCGTTTTATGGTTCTGTATAGAGTAGTGTGTTACTTACTGAGGAGGGCTTAGACAGCAGTCGTTTTATGGTTCTGTATAGAGTAGGTGTTACTTACTGAGGAGGGCTTAGACAGCAGTCGTTTTATGGTTCTGTATAGAGTAGGTGTTACTTACTGAGGAGGGCTTAGACAGCAGTCGTTTTATGGTTCTGTATAGAGTAGGTGTTACTTACTGAGGAGGGCTTAGACAGCAGTCGTTTTATGGTTCTGTATAGAGTAGGTGTTACTTACTGAGGAGGGCTTAGACAGCAGTCGTTTTATGGTTCTGTATAGAGTAGGTGTTACTTACTGAGGAGGGCTTAGACAGCAGTCGTTTTATGGTTCTGTATAGAGTAGGTGTTACTTACTGAGGAGGGCTTAGACAGCAGTCGTTTTATGGTTCTGTATAGAGTAGGTGTTACTTACTGAGGAGGGCTTAGACAGCAGTCGTTTTATGGTTCTGTATAGAGTAGGTGTTACTTACTGAGGAGGCTTAGACAGCAGTCGTTTTATGGTTCTGTATAGAGTAGGTGTTACTTACTGAGGAGGGCTTAGACAGCAGTCGTTTTATGGTTCTGTATAGAGTAGGTGTTACTTACTGAGGAGGGCTTAGACAGCAGTCGTTTTATGGTTCTGTATAGAGTAGGTGTTACTTACTGAGGAGGGCTTAGACAGCAGTCGTTTTATGGTTCTGTATAGAGTAGGTGTTACTTACTGAGGAGGGCTTAGACAGCAGTCGTTTTATGGTTCTGTATAGAGTAGGTGTTACTTACTGAGGAGGGCTTAGACAGCAGTCGTTTTATGGTTCTGTATAGAGTAGGTGTTACTTACTGAGGAGGGCTTAGACAGCAGTCGTTTTATGGTTCTGTATAGAGTAGGTGTTACTTACTGAGGAGGGCTTAGACAGCAGTCGTTTTATGGTTCTGTATAGAGTAGGTGTTACTTACTGAGGAGGGCTTAGACAGCAGTCGTTTTATGGTTCTGTATAGAGTAGGTGTTACTTACTGAGGAGGGCTTAGACAGCAGTCGTTTTTATGGTTCTGTATAGAGTAGGTGTTACTTACTGAGGAGGGCTTAGACAGCAGTCGTTTTATGGTTCTGTATAGAGTAGGTGTTACTTACTGAGGAGGACCTAGACAGCAGTCGTTTTATGGTTTTGTATAGAGTAGGTGTTACTTACTGAGGAGGGCTTAGACAGCAGTCGTTTTATGGTTCTGTATAGAGTTAGGTGTTACTTACTGAGGAGGGCTTAGACAGCAGTCGTTTTATGGTTCTGTATAGAGTAGGTGTTACTTACTGAGGAGGACTTAGACAGCAGTCGTTTTATGGTTCTGTATAGAGAGATCTCCATGCTATGTTGCAACACACATTACATGCCAAACTCAGCTCCTAATGGTTATGCACATTAAATTGAAATCAAACAAAGAAGATAATTAAGATATTTACATACCTTGTAAACTTGTCATCAATCCATATGAACCTTTGATTATAATATATCCTAAGAATTGACACAAAGTTTCATCTCTTTGTAAATGCCTCCATCACTGTTAAAGATCTTGTGATGTCATGACCCTATAATACCAGCACCCAATCAAAGCCAAATTGGATTTGTCATGTGATCATGCTAGGCTTCTCTGTGATTTTTATAAATTTTTTTTTTTTTTTATTCACATAGAAGAAAAAAAAAAACCAAATTTAGCATTAACAAGAGATCCCAGAGGGATCTTGGCGCCCTCCAAAGAATTATCTTGTCTACAACAGAAAGATGGATCTTATCTGCTTTTCAAACTTTTTACTACATTACTATATATATTGAGAAAGATCCTTTCAGTATTCAAATCTATCCCAAAATTGACCGATTGGTCCCAAAATGCAATATGCACAACTAGGGCCCTAGGGGAACCTACATATGAAATTTGAGAAAGATCCCTTCAGTACTTTCTGAGAAATAGCGGTAACAAACTTTAACTATCAAAATCCAAGATGGCCGCCAGTCGGCCATCTTGTTGACCGATTGGTCCCAAAATGCAATATGCACAACTAGGGCCCTAGGGGAACCTACATATAAAATTTGAGAAAGATCCCTTCAGTACTTTCTGAGAAATAGCGGTAACAAACTTTAACTATCAAAATCCAAGATGGCCGCCAGTCGGTCGGCCATCTTGTTGACTGATTGGTCCCAAAATGCAATATGCACAACTAGGCCCTAGGGAACCTACATATGAAATTTGCAGAAAGATCCCTTCAGTACTTTCTGAGAAATAGCGGTAACAAACTTTAACTATCAAAATCCAAGATGGCCGCCAGTCGGCCATCTTGTTGACCGATTGGTCCCAAAATGCAATATGCACAACTAGGCCCTAGGGGAACCTACATGTATGAAATTTGAGAAAGATCCCTTAAGTACTTTCTGAGAAATAGCGGTAACAAACTTTAACTATCAAAATCCAAGATGGCCGCCAGTCGGCCATCTTGTTGACCAATTGGTCCCAAAATGCAATATGCACAACTAGGGCCCTAGGGGAACCTACATGTGAAATTTGAGAAAGATCCCTTTAGTACTTTCTGAGAAATAGCGGTAACAAACTTTAACTATCAAAATCCAAGATGGCCGCCAGTCGGCCATCTTGTTGACCGATTGGTCCCAAAATGCAATATGCACAACTAGGGCCCTAGGGGAAACCTACATATGAAATTTGAGAAAGATCCCTTAATACTTTCTGAGAAATAGCGGTAACAAACTTTAACTATCAAAATCCAAGATGGCCGCCAGTCGGCCATCTTGTTGACCGATTGGTCCCAAAATGCAATATGCACAACTAGGCCCTAGGGAAACCTACATATGAAATTTGAGAAAGATCCCTTAAGTACTTTCTGAGAAATAGCGGTAACAAACTTTAACTATCAAAATCCAAGATGGCCGCCAGTCGGCCATCTTGTTGACCGATTGGTCCCAAAATGCAATATGCACAACTAGGCCCCTAGGGAAACCTACATATGAAATTTGAGAAAGATCCCTCCTTTAAGTAACAACTTTAACTGAAATCCAATATGGCGCCAGTCAGCCACTTGTTGAAACTGGTCCAAAATGCAATATGCAAAACTAGGCCCTAGATGAAACCTACATAATTTGAGAAGATCCTATCTTTTGAGAAATACGTGACGACGGTAACAAACTTTAACTATCAAAATCCAAGATGGCCGCCAGTCGGCCATCTGTTGACCGATTGGTCCCAAAATGCAATATGCACAACTAGGGCCCTAGGGGAACCTACATGTAAAATTTGAGAAAGATCCCTTTAGTTATTTCTGAGAAATAGCGGACCGATTGATCCCTGCAATATGCACAACTAGGGCCCTAGGGGAACCTGCATGTGAAATTTGAGAAAGGACGGACGGACGGACTGACGGAAGGACGGACGGACGGAAGGACGGACGGACGGACGGACGACGGACGGACGGACGACGGACCACGGACGAAAGGCGATTTGAATAGCCCACCATCTGATGATGGTGGGCTAAAAATCAAGATAAGATAAGATAAGTTTATTTCTGGTTCAGGACTTATATGTAAAGTCCTCTATACCAGACTCAGACAAAATATAGAGTTTACAGTTAATACATTTTTATCCGGTAATAATAATAAATTAATGATGTATAAAGGCTTTGTAGTTGTATAAGAGTTCTTGTTCATTCCAATGTTTGTCTAATGCATTTTTGAAGGAGTTTATATTTGGTGCCATCACTACATTCTCTGGTAGATCGTTCCATATCTTAGTAGCTCTTAGTGAAAAAAAGTTTCTCCTAATCTCATAGTTAGATCTTGTATGGAATAGCTTCCTCCTATGCCCCCTGCTGCTCTCGCGGTCCATTGCATCTTTCCATAGAGTCATATACTCCATCAAAAATTTTGAAGAGTTCAATCATGTCACCTCCTATTCTTCTATATGCCAATGTTGGTAAATTCAGTTTCTCTAGCCTTTGACTGTATGCTAGATGTGACATTCCTGGTAGACATTTTGTCGCTCTTCTTTGGACACTTTCTATCATTTCTATATGCTTCTGTAGGTAAGGCGCCCATACGGGGCAAGCATAGTCCAAATGAGACCGAACTAAGCATTTATATAGCGGAATAAATGATTTGATGTCTAAAAACTGAAAAGTTCTTCTCAAAAGTCCAAACATGGAATTGGCTTTTTTTACTTTCTCTGATATATGGCTGTCGAAGCTTAACGTGGAATCTACAACTACTCCTATATTTTTTCTTTGTCGATATGTTGCAGTGTTTTTCCATTGAGCTGGTGTTGTATAATTTCCTCACATTGGTTTCTTGTTCTCTGTTTGTGTATCCTCATGTGTTTGCATTTATCTGGGTGCATTTTTAGAAGCCACGTTTCACTCCATTTCGACATTGTATCTAAATCACTTTGCAGATCTAAAGCATCATCTTTGCCACGGACAGCCTTGAATATTTTAGTATCATCTGCAAATAAGTATACGTCTGACTGCACTATGTCTGGAAGATCATTAACAAATATCACAAATAATAAGGGTCCAAGAACCGATCCTTGTGGAATTCCTGATGTTACGCTTGTCCATTTGGAATTTTTGCCATTCACTGTTACCATTCGATGTCTTCCTTTCAAAAAAGATGAAATCCAAGTTTTCATCTGCTGGTTGAAATTATATGAGTTTAATTTATTCAGTAAACGGTTGTGCGGAACTGTATCAAAAGCTTTCTGATAATCCATGTATATACTATAAGACTCTTTCATATGTGGATATGAAGGATAGGGATATTCTACCCGAGGGTCACAAAATGTAGTAAAACCCGAGGCTTGCCGAGGGTTTTGCAACATTTTGTGATCCCGAGGGTAGAATATCCCTATCCTTCATATCCACTTATGAAAGAGTATTTTTCTTTCATACCACGACGTTTTACTGCAATTTTACAACTATAATATCCCGCCATTTTGAAATAAATTTGAAGAAATCCACGACTGGATCAATTTCCATACATGAAAAATTACGTGATATTTTCAACACAAATTCCGTTGCTTGCATCTTTTATAGTAAAACCAGTCAATTTTGTGAAAAAAATGTTAAAATTTTACCGAGGAAATAGAGATTTTGTTGACGCCGTGACGTCACGAGACTTTATTGCATGGGTAGCCATGCAATAAAGCCTCAGGCGACATGAGTGTATTGCCCTAGACCAGCCAGTATTACACGTGTAGGTATGAAAGAAAATCGACTACTTCATCTTTATCTAAAGCAGTTGTCCATTTATCCAGAACTTCTAGAAGTTGTAATGTTGTTGATCTACCTGATAAGAAACCGTATTGTTTGTTGGAGAAGTACTTGTTTTTCCTCATAAATGTTACTATATGATCCCTTATTAGAGTTTCTAGTGTTTTACAAACAACTGACGTGAGACTTACAGGCCTATAGTTTCTCGGTTCACACTTATCTCCTTTTTTGAAAATGGCACACACTCGAGCCCTTTTCCAATCATCCGGGAGAGTTCCTGTTGAAATTGATTGGTTGAATAACTTCGTTATTGGATATGATATTGTATCAGAGGTGCTTTTCAGGAACATCGGGTGGAGTTCGTCTAGTCCGGGGGATTTGTCCGGTTTGAGATTTTTAAGGATCTTTGATACAGCTTCTTGTTCTATATTCATTTGTGACATCTCTTCGGCGACTTCTCTTATGTACAGATGAGGAGTCGTGTCCGATTCCTATATGAATACACTGCTAAAAAACCGACATAACACTTCTGCTTTTCCCTTATTTGATGTAACTTTAGTTGAAGTTCAAGGTATGTTTTTAAAGCATAATTAATATATAACCAGTTACTTCAATTTAGTTCATGAACATATAATTTATGTTCATGAATAGTTCATGAATTAAAAATAAGTTCATGAACAATCTACTGATGTTCATGAAAACCATATTTAAATATTATGTTCATGAACTATTCATGAATAGTTCATGAAACTTCATGGACACTTCATGAACCAATGTTCATGAAATGGTTCATGAACTTTGTATGAAAAATTTAATGAACAATTCATGAACATTTACAGAAAGTTCATGAACATCAATTTGCAGGGGCAAGTTTGTTGTGGGGGGTATAATTAACAGAAGGACAACCTGATTCCAGTACCACCCCTGCTCCTTAACTTTGTTGTGGGGGGTATAATTAACAGAAGGACAACCTGATTCCAGTACCACCCCGGCTCCTTAACTTTGTTGCGGGGGGTATAATTAACAGAAGGACAACCTGATTCCAGTACCACCCCGGCTCCTTAACTTTGTTGTGGGGGGTATAATTAACAGAAGGACAACCTGATTCCAGTACCACCCCGGCTCCTTAACTTTGTTGTGGGGGGTATAATTAACAGAAGGACAACCTGATTCCAGTACCACCCCCGCTCCTTAACTTTGTTGTGGGGGGTATAATTAACAGAAGAAAAACCTGATTCCAGTACCACCCCTACTCTTTTACTTTGTTGTGGGGGGTATAATTAACAGAAGGACAACCTGATTCCAGTACCACCCCCGCTCCTTAACTTTGTTGTGGGGGGTATAATTAACAGAAGAAAAACCTGATTCCAGTACCACCCCGGCTCCTTAACTTTGTTGTGGGGGGTATAATAAACAGAAGGACAACCTGATTCCAGTACCACCCCGGCTCCTTAACTTTGTTGTGGGGGGTATAATTAACAGAAGGACAACCTGATTCCAGTACCACCCCCGCTCCTTAACTTTGTTGTGGGGGGTATAATTAACAGAAGGACAACCTGATTCCAGTACCACCCCCGCTCCTTAACTTTGTTGTGGGGGGTATAATTAACAGAAGAAAAACCTGATTCCAGTACCACCCCGGCTCCATAACTTTGTTGTGGGGGGTATAATTAACAGAAGGACAACCTGATTCCAGTACCACCCCGGCTCCTTAACTTTGTTGTGGGGGGTATAATTAACAGAAGGACAACCTGATTCCAGTACCACCCCGGCTCCTTAACTTTGTTGTGGGGGGTATAATTAACAGAAGGACAACCTGATTCCAGTACCACCCCTACTCTTTTACTTTGTTGTGGGGGGTATAATTAACAGAAGGACAACCTGATTCCAGTACCACCCCGGCTCCTTAACTTTGTTGTGGAGGGTATAATTAACAGAAGGACAAACTGATTCCAGTACCACCCCGGCTCCTTAACTTTGTTGTGGGGGGTATAATTAACAGAAGGACAACCTGATTCCAGTACCACCCCTACTCTTTTACTTTGTTGTGGGGGTATAATTAACAGAAGGACAACCTGATTCCAGTACCACCCCGGCTCCTTAACTTTGTTGTGGGGGGTATAATTAACAGAAGGACAAACTGATTCCAGTACCACCCCGGCTCCTTAACTTTGTTGTGGGGCGTATAATTAACAGAAGGACAACCTGATTCCAGTACCACCCCCGCTCCTTAACTTTGTTGTGGGGGGTATAATTAACAGAAGAAAAACCTGATTCCAGTACCACCCATGCTCCTTAACTTTGTTGTGGGGGTATAATTAACAGAAGAAAAACCTGATTCCAGTACCACCCCTGCTCCTTAACTTTGTTGTGGAGGGTATAATTAACAGAAGAAAAACCTGATTCCAGTACCACCCCTACTCTTTTACTTTGTTGTGGGGGTATAATTAACAGAAGGACAACCTGATTCCAGTACCACCCCGGCTCCTTAACTTTGTTGTGGGGGGTATAATTAACAGAAGGACAACCTGATTCCAGTACCACCCCCGCTCCTTAACTTTGTTGTGGGGGGTATAATTAACAGAAGGAACTTGACAGAACACTGACATTTTGCCCCCAAAAGAGAAACCTTCGATATAATCACTAAGGCTTTACGTAATTAGTGTTTGTCTATCCTGAATTTTGTTTTATGACATCACCTCATGAAGATTGTGGGGAACATGTCTGTGGTGTACATATGCTGGCTATTAAAAAGGGCTACATCCAAAATAAAGGGCTATGTATATATATGTCATGATGGTTTTTTTTGTTTCTATTTTTTGTTAAAAATGGGATCAATTATTGCCCCAAAAATACTCTACAAAATACACATGTGCTGCTAAATAAACACTTACTTTTGATCTCTTTCTTGGCCTTTGTGATGTCGCCCATCCATCGTTTCACTTCCGGTTTGTTGGTTTTGTCTACATGTGATGGCTGTGGGTGAGAAATTTCCTTGTATTATATTTGTGTCACATTTTACTGATGTTTTTAAGGAGACCACTCCCGGATTCATCAGAACATTATTTACACCATATCAGGTTTACATTAGCTGTGTACAACATTATTTATACCATATAAGGTTTACATTAGCTGTATGCAACATTATTTATACCATATAAGGTTTACATTAGCTGTGTACAACATTATTTATACCATATTAGGTTTACATTAGCTGTGTGCAACATTATTTATACCATATTAGGTTTACATTAGCTTTGTACAACATTATTTATACCATATTAGGTTTACATTAGCTGTGTACAACATTATCTATATCATATCAGGTTTACATTAGCTGTGTACAACATTATTTATACCATATATAAGGTTAACATTAGCTGTGTACAACATTATTTATACCATATTAGGTTTACATTAGCTGTGTACAACATTATTTATACCATGTAAGGTCAACATTAGCTGTGTACAACATTATTTATACCATATAAGGTTTACATTAGCTGTGTACAACATTATTTATACCATATTAGGTTTACATTAGCTGTGTACAACATTATTTATACCATATTAGGTTTACATTAGTTGTGTACAACATTATTTATACCATATTAGGTTTACATTAGCTGTGTACAACATTATCTATACCATATAAGGTTAACATTAGCTGTGTACAACATTATTTACACCATATAAGGTTTACATTGTCTGTGTACAACATTATTTATACCATATAAGGTTTACATTAGCTGTGTACAACATTATTTACACCATATCAGGTTTACATTAGCTGTGTACAACATTATTTATACCATATAAGGTTAACATTAGCTGTGTACAACATTATTTATACCATATTAGGTTTACATTAGCTGTGTACAACATTATTTATACCATGTAAGGTCAACATTAGCTGTGTACAACATTATTTATACCATATAAGGTTTACATTAGCTGTGTACAACATTATTTATACCATATTAGGTTTACATTAGCTGTGTACAACATTATTTATACCATATTAGGTTTACATTAGCTGTGTACAACATTATTTATACCATGTAAGGTCAACATTAGCTGTGTACAACATTATTTATACCATATCAGGTTTACATTAGTTGTGTATAACATTATTTATACCATATTAGGTTTACATTAGCTGTACACAACATTATTTATACCATATTAGGTTTACATTAGCTGTACACAACATTGTTTATAACATATTAGGTTTACATTAGCTGTGTACAACATTATTTATACCATATTAGGTTTACATTACCTGTGTACAACATTATTTATACCATATTAGGTTTACATTAGCTGTGTACAACATTATTATATTAGGTTTACATTAGCTGTACACAACATTGTTTATACCATATTAGGTTTACATTAGCTGTGTACAACATTATTTATACCATGTAAGGTCAACATTAGCTGTGTACAACATTATTGATACCATATTAGGTTTACATTAGCTTTGTACAACATTATTTATACCATATTAGGTTTACATTAGCTGTGTACAACATTATTTATACCATATTAGGTTAACATCAGCTGTGTATAATAATATTTATACAGCATTATTTATACCATATCAGGTTTACATTGGCTGTGTACAACATTATTTACACCATATTAGGTTTACATTAGCTGTGTACAACATTATTTATACCATATTAGGTTTACATTAGCTGTGTACAACATTATTTATACCATATTAGGTTTACATTATCTGTGTACAACATTATTTATACCATATTAGGTTTACATTAGCTGTGTACAACATTATTTATACCATATTAGGTTTACATTAGCTGTGTACAACATTATTTATACCATATTAGGTTTACATTATCTGTGTACAACATTATTTATACCATATTAGGTTAACATCAGCTGTGTATAATAATATTTATACAGCATTATTTATACCATATCAGGTTTACATTAGCTGTGTACAACATTATTTATACCATATTAGGTTTACATTACCTGTGTACAACATTATTTATACCATATTAGGTTTACATTAGCTGTGTACAACATTATTTATACCATATTAGGTTTACATTAGCTGTGTACAACAACATTATTTATACCATATTAGGTTTACATTAGCTGTGTACAACATTATTTATACCATTAGGTTAACATCATTAGGTTAACATCAGCTGTGTACAACATTATTTATACCATATTAGGTTTAACATAGCTGTGTATAATAATATAGGTTTACATTACTGTGCAACATTATTTATACCATATTAGGTTTACATTAGCTGTGTACAACATTATTTATACCATATTAGGTTTACATTACCTGTGTACAACATTATTTATACCATGTAAGGTCAACATTAGCTGTGTACAACATTATTTATACCATATAAAGGTTTACATTAGCTGTGTACAACATTATTTATACCATATTAGGTTTACATTAGCTGTGTACAACATTATTTATACCATATAAGGTTACCATTAGCTGTGTACAACATTATTTATACCATATTAGGTTTACATTAGCTGTGTACAACATTATTTATACCATATTAGGTTTACATTAGCTGTGTACAACATTATTTATACCATATTAGGTTTACATTAGTTGTGTACAACATTATTTATACCATGTAGGTTACATTAGCTGTGTACAACATTATTTATACCATTAACATTAGCTGTGTACAACATTATTTATACCATATTAGGTTTACATTAGCTGTGTACAACATTATTTATACCATGTAAGGTTTACATTAGCTGTGTACAACATTAGCTTGTACAACATTATTTATACCATATTAGGTTTACATTAGCTGTGTACAACATTATTTATACCATATTAGGTTAACATTAGCTGTGTACAACATATTTTATTCCATATTAGGTTTACATTAGCTGTGTACAACATTATTTATACCATATTAGGTTTACATTAGCTGTGTACAACATTATTTATACCATATCAGGTTTACATTAGCTGTGTACATTATTATTTATACCATATTAGGTTTACATTAGTTTGTGTACAACATTATTTATACCATGTAAGGTTAACATTAGCTGTGTACAACATTATTTATACCATATAATTTTACATTAGCTGTGTACAACATTATTTATACCATATTAGGTTTACATTAGCTGTGTACAACATTATTTATACCATATCAGGTTTACATTAGCTGTGTACAACATTATTTATACCATATTAGGTTTACATTAGCTGTGTACAACATTATTTATACCATATCAGGTTTACATTAGCTGTGTACAACATTATTTATACCATGTAAGGTCAACATAAGCTGTGTACAACATTATTTATACCATATTAGGTTTACATTAGCTGTGTACAACATTATTTATACCATGTAAGGTCAAAATTAGCTGTGTACAACATTATTTATACCATATCAGGTTTACATTAGCTGTGTACAACATTATTTATACCATGTAAGGTCAACATTAGCTGTGTACAACATTATTTATACCATATCAGGTTTACATTAGCTGTGTATAACATTATTTATACTATATTAGGTTTACATTAGCTGTGTACAACATTAAATTATTTATACCATATTAGGTTTACATTAGTTGTGTATAACATTATTTATACCATATTAGGTTTACATTAGCTGTGTACAACATTATCTATATCATATAAGGTTTACATTAGCTGTGTACAACATTATTTATACCATATCAGGTTTACATTAGCTGTGTACAACATTATTTATACCATGTAAGGTCAACATAAGCTGTGTACAACATTATTTATATCATATAAGGTTTACATTAGCTGTGTACAACATTATTTATACCATATCAGGTTTACATTAGCTGTGTACAACATTATTTATATCATATAAGGTTTACATTAGCTGTGTACAACATTATTTATATCATATAAGGTTTACATTAGCTGTGTACAACATTATCTATATCATATAAGGTTTACATTAGCTGTGTACAACATTATTTATACCATATCAGGTTTACATTAGCTGTGTACAACATTATTTATACCATGTAAGGTCAACATTAGCTGTGTACAACATTATTTATACCATATCAGGTTTACATTAGCTGTGTACAACATTATCTATATCATATCAGGTTTACATTAGTTGTGTATAACATTATTTATACTATATTAGGTTTACATTAGCTGTGTACAACATTATTTATACCATGTAAGGTCAACATTAGCTGTGTACAACATTATTTATACCATATTAGGTTTACATTAGCTGTGTACAACATTATTTATACCATATTAGGTTTACATTAGGTGTGTATAACATTATTTATACCATATTAGGTTTACATTAGCTGTGTACAACATTATCTATATCATATAAGGTTTACATTAGCTGTGTACAACATTATTTATACCATATAAGGTTAACATTAGCTGTGTACAACATTATTTATACCATATTAGGTTTACATTAGCTGTGTACAACATTATTTATACCATATCAGGTTTACATTAGGTGTGTATAACATTATTTATAACATATTAGGTTTACATTAGCTGTGTACAACATTATCTATATCATATAAGGTTTACATTAGCTGTGTACAACATTATTTATACCATGTAAGGTCAACATTAGCTGTGTACAACATTATTTATACCATATCAGGTTTACATTAGTTGTGTATAACATTATTTATACTATATTAGGTTTACATTAGCTGTGTACAACATTATTTATACCATGTAAGGTCAACATTAGCTGTGTACAACATTATCCATATCATATAAGGTTTACATTAGTTGTGTATAACATTATTTATACCATATTAGGTTTACATTAGCTGTGTACAACATTATTTATACTATATTAGGTTTACATTAGCTGTGTGCAACATTATTTATACCATATCAGGTTTACATTAGCTGTGTACAACATTGTTTATACCATATTAGGTTTACATTAGCTGTGTACAACATTATTTATACCATATTAGGTTTACATTAGCTGTGTACAACATTATTTATACCATATTAGGTTTACATTAGCTGTGTACAACATTATTTATACCATATTAGGTTTACATTAGCTGTGTACAACAATATTTATACCATATCAGGTTTACATTAGTTTGTGTATAACATTATTTATTATTATATTAGGTTTACATTAGCTGTGTACAACATTATTTATACCAATTAGGTTTACATTACTGTGTACAACATTATTTATACCAATAGGTTTTACATTACTTGTGTACAACATTATTTATACCATATACATAGTACAACATATTTATACATACAGGTTATACATTGCTGTGTACAACATTATTTATACCATATTAGGTTTACATTAGCTGTGTACAACATTATTTTACATTAGCTGTGTACAACATTATTTATACCATATTAGGTTTACATTATCCGTGTACAACATTATTTATACCATATTAGGTTTACATTAGCTGTGTACAACATTATTTATACCATATCAGGTTTACATTAGCTGTGTACAACATTATTTATACCATATTAGGTTTACATTAGCTGTGTACAACATTATTTATACCATATTACATTAGTGTGTTTATACCATTAGCATTAGCTGTGTACAACATTATTTATACCATATCAGGTTTACATTAGCTGTGTACAACATTATTTATACCATATTAGGTTTACATTAGCTGTGTACAACATTATTTATACCATATTAGGTTTACATTAGCTGTGTACAACATTATTTATACCATGTAAGGTCAACATTAGCTGTGTACAACATTATTTATACCATATAAGGTTTACATTAGCTGTATGCAACATTATTTATACCATATTAGGTTTACATTAGCTGTGTACAACATTATTTATACCATATCAGGTTTACATTAGCTGTGTACAACATTATTTATACCATATTAGGTTTATATTAGCTGTGTACAACATTATTTATACCATATTAGGTTTACATTAGCTGTGTACAACATTATTTATACCATATTAGGTTTACATTAGCTTTGTACAACATTATTTATACCATATTAGGTTTACATTAGCTGTGTACAACATTATTTATACCATATTAGGTTTACATTAGCTGTGTACAACATTATTTATACCATATAAGGTTTACATTAGCTGTGTACAACATTATTTATACCATATTAGGTTTACATTAGCTGTGTACAACATTATTTATACCATATTAGGTTTACATTAGCTGTGTACAACATTATTTATACCATATTAGGTTTACATTAGCTGTGTACAACATTATTTATACCATATTAGGTTTACATTAGCTGTGTACAACATTATTTATACCATATTAGGTTTACAATACCTGTGTTCAACATTATTTATACCATGTAAGGTCAACATTAGCTGTGTACAACATTATTTATACCATATTAGGTTTACATTAGCTTTGTACAACATTATTTATACCATATTAGGTTTACATTAGCTTTGTACAACATTATTCATACCATATTAGGTTTACATTAGCTGTGTACAACATTATTTATACCATATTAGGTTTACATCAGCTTTGTACAACACCATTGTGATGCTATGATAATAAAATGATGTCAGGATTCAAGGACGACATGGTTCACAATACATCGTAATGTTGAGATTGTTTTGAAATGTTGTTATGTTACTATCGTTAACTTGTGCTTATTTTATATGACATTTAATAACACTTGTCTCAAAGTTTTTACATTTGCTTGCCAAAGCCTGTAAACTTGAAAACGTTGAAAGATTTGTTTCATAAAATCTCATGGGATGAAACACTTAAGATTGTTTATCTATCCAACAATGAATTCTCCACATTGATGTGCTATAATACCTTGAAGCCATTGTCTCTCTCAAAGTTTTCCTCATAATGCCTGATTTTCTTCTTGAGTCCTAGCAAATAAAGATCATAGCATGACAGCTGTAAAACTTCTTAAGGACTATGAATTGTATAAATCTTAAGGACTATGAATTGTATAAATTTTAAGGACTATGAATTGTATAAATCTTAAGGACTATGAATTGTATAAATCTTAAGGACTATGAATTGTATAAATCTTAAGGACTATGAATTGTATAAATCTTAAGGACTATGAATCGTATAAATCTGTAGCTGAATTTCAGTTATAATAGACTTGAAAGATTACTTGGGGTAGAAGTGTCATAAACTCAGATTAATTATTTGCTCATATACAGGTATAAATTCTAATTGCTATTCAGATTCAATTGAACACTTAGCAGTAACAAGAGGCCTAGAGGGCCTGTATCGCTCACCTGGTTTGTAATGCCAAGTAATGTTCTGAATACAGGTTCATTATTTCTTTTCTGTAGGAATTTTAATATTTAACTCTAATTCCCCTATTGGGCCCCGCCACTCCTGCCCCCAGGGGTCAGAGCCAAAATTTATACAAGTTCTGTTGCTCTTCCCCCCAAGGATGTTTGTGGCCAAATTTGGTCACAATCCATGCAGAACTCTAGGACAAGTAGGGATTCATAGGATTTACCTCTATTTCCCCTATTGGGCCCCGTCCCTTTTGCCCCCGGGGGGTCAGAGCCAAAATTTATACAAGTTTTGTTCCCCTTCCTCCACTGACGTTTGTGACCAAATTTGGTTACAATTCATGCAGAACTCTAGGATAAGTAGCGATTTAAAGGATTTACCTCTATTTCCCCTATTGGGCCCCACCCCTCCTGCCCCCGGGGGGTCAGAGCCAAAACTTATACAAGTTCTATTCCCCTTCCCCCAAGGATGTTTGTAGCCAAATTTGGTTATAATCCAAGCAGAAATCTAGGACAAGCAACGATTTAAAGAATTAACCTCTATTTCCCCTATTGAGCCCCGCCCCTCCTGCCTCCGGGGGGTCAGAGCCAAAATTTATACAAGCTCTGTTCCCTTTCCTCCACTGATGTTTGTGGCCAAATTTGGTTTCAATCCATGTAGAACTCTATGACTAGTAGTGATTTAAAGGAGTTACCTCTATTTCCCCTATTGGGCCCCGCCCCTCCCGCCCCCGGGGGGCCAGAGCCAAAATTTATACAAGTTCTGTTCCCCTTCCCCCAAGGATGTTTGTGGCCAAATTTGGTTACAATCCATGTAGAACTCTATGACCAGTAGCGATTTAAAGGAATTTACCTCTATTTCCCCTATTGGGCCCCGCCCCTCCTGCCCCCGGGGGACCAGAGCCAAAATTTATACAAGTTCTTTTCCCTTCCCCCAAGGATGTTTGTGGCTGATTTTGGTTACAATCCATGCAGAACTCTAGGACAAGTGGCGATTTAAAGGATTTACCTCTATTTGGACCCCTATTGGGCCCGCCCTTCCTGCCCCCGGGGGACCTGAGCCAAAATTTATACAAGTTCTGTTCCCCCTCCCCCAAGGATGTTTGTGGCCAAATTTGGTTACAATCCATGCAGAACTCTAGACAAGAAGCGACTTATAGGATTTACCTCTATTTCCCCTATTGGGCCCCGCCCCTCCTGCCCCCAGGAGGTCAGAGCCAGAACTTATACAAGTTCTGTTCCCTTTCCCCCAAGGATGTTTGTGGCCAAATCTGGTTACAATCCATGCAGAACTCTAGGACAAGTAGCGATTTAAAGGATTTACCTCTATTTCCCCCTATTGGGCCCCGCCCCTTCTGCCCCTGGGGGACCAGAGCCAAAATTTATACAAGTTCTGTTCCCTTTCCCCCCAAGGATTTTTGTGGCTAAATTTGGTTGCATTCCATTCAGAACTCTATGACTAGTAGCGATTTAAAGGATTTACCTCTATTTCCCCTATTGGGCCCCGCCCCTCCTGCCCCCGGGGGACCAGAGCCAAAATTTATACAAGTTCTGTTCCCCTTCCCCCCAAGGATGTTTGTGGCCAAATTTGGTTACATTCCATTCATAACTCTATGACTAGTAGCGATTTAAAGGATTTACCTCTGTTTCCCCTATTGGGCCCCGCCCCTCCTGCCCCCGGGGGACCTGAGCCAAAATTTATACAAGTTTCTGTTCCCCTTCCCCCAAGGATGTTTGTGGCTAATTTTGGTTACAATCCATGCAGAACTCTAGGACAAGTAGCGATTTATAGGATTTACCTCTATTTCCCCTATTGGGGGCCCCCGCCCCTCCTGCCCCCGGGGGGTCAGAGCCAAAATTTATACAAGTTCTGTTCCCCTTCCCCCAAGGATGTTTGTGGCCAAATTTGGTTACAATCCATGCAGAACTCTATGACTAGTAGCGATTGAAAGGAAATGTTGAGCGGACAGACTGTAGACCGGACGCCGACGGACGCCGACGGACGACGGACGACGGACGCCGCGCCATGACATATAAGCGTCTTCTCACCGGCCCTTCGGGCCAGGTGAGCTAAAAAAGTTTAAAATGTAGTTTTGTATTGTAAAAATATTGAAGGCTCCACTTTCACTAATGATAGATACCAACAAGTCCACTAAACCATTTGTTAGTGATTCTTACCTTGAATTTTCTTTGTGTACATTCTCAGTTTGACAGTTATACTCATCTTCAGAACTGCCAGTACTGAAACAGAATACAGTAACTTTTGTCATCGTTTTATTTTTGTCAATCTATGTATGTGTATTTATATGTAACCACCTCACGTTCTGTTACATTACAAATATTTATCAACTCTTTATTATGTCACATGTGAACAAAATCATGTATATATATATATATATACGATCCAGGTATTCAAATTATTAATTGACAATTTCCACTGTGAACGTGTTACATATTGTAGCATATCAGGCCGCACATCACTTTGTCACTTTTTTGACAATGTGGTACAGTGGTGTAACACCACAGGCATGTTGGGCAGGCGGGTGCTTTAGATCATGAGTTCGAGGTCTGGATAAGGCACAAGTCATAAAATCGTCATCCACCATCACTTAGATTTCCTACGATCATTAATACAATCACACAACATATACACTAGGTACTGTTGATTTTTTAATTTCTTGTAAATATTGTTGATGATCATTTAAACAACTAGGTATCTCTTTAATGTATGTATGTATAAATGTTTTGTGTGTCTATATGGCCAGTATAACATTGGGTGTAATGTGAGGTGGTATGTATAAATGTTTTGTGTGTCTATATGGACCAGTATACGAACATTGTGTGTAATGTGAGGTGGTGTGTATAAATGTTTTGTGTGTCTATATGACCAGTAATAACATTTTGGGTGTAATGTGAGGTGGTGTGTATAAATGTTTAGTGTGTCTAATATGACCAGTATTACATTGGGTGTAATGTGAGCTGGTATGTATAAATGTTTTGTGTGTCTATATGGCAAGTATTACATTGTGTGTAATGTGAGGTGGTGTGTATAAATGTATGGCCAGTATTAACATTGGGTGTAATGTGAGGTGGGTATGTATAAATGTTTTGTTTGTCTATATGACCAGTATAACATTGGGGTGTAATGTGATGTGGTGGATGTGTATAAATGTTTTGTGTGTGCTATATGGCCAGTATAACATTGTGGTGTATGTAATGTGAGGGTGGTGTGTATAAATGTTTTGTGTGTCTATATGACCAGTATTACATGGTGTGTAATGTGAGGTGGTGTGTATAAATGTTTTGTGTGTCTATATGGCCAGTATAACATTGTGTGTAATGTGAGGTGGTATGTATAAATGTTTTGTGTCTAGTGTCTATATGGCCAGTATAACATTGTGTTGTAATGTGAGGTTGGGTGTGTATACAATGTTTTGTGTCTAATATGGACAGTATAACATTGTGTGTAATGTGAGGTGGTGTGTATAAATGTTTAGTGTGTCTATATGACCAGTATAACATTGGGTGTAATGTGAAGTGGTATGTATAAATTTTTTGTTGTGTCTATATGACCAGTAAATAACATTGGGTGTAATGTGAGGTGGTGTGTATAAATGTTTTGTTTGTCTATATGACCAGTAAAACATTGGGTGTAATGTGAGGTGGTATGTATAAATGTTTAGTGTTGTCTATATGACCAGTAAAACATTGTGGTGTAATGTGAAGTGGTATGTATATAAATTTTTTGTTTGTCTATATGGCCAGTATAACATTGGGTGTAATGTGAGGTGGTATGTATATAATGTTTTGTTTGTCTATATGGCCAGTATTACATTGTGTGTAATGTGAGGTGGTATGTATAAATGTTTTGTTTGTCTATATGGCCAGTATACACATTGTGTGTAAATGTGAGGTGGCGGTGTATAAATGTTTGTGTGTCTATATGGCTAAGTATTACATTGGGTGTAATGTGAGGACAGTACTGTATGTATTAAATGATTTTTGTTGTGTCTATATGACCAGTATAACATTGTGGTGTAATGTGAGGTGGTGTGTATAAATGTATGTTTGTGTAGTGTCTATAGGGTGGTGACCAGTATATACATTGTAGTGTAATAGTGAGGTGGTATGTATAAATGTTTTGTGTGTCTATATGGCCAGTATTACATTGTGTGTAATGTGAGGTGGTATGTATAAATAGTTTTGTGTGTCTATATATGGCCAGTATGACATTGTGTGTGTAGTGTGAGGTGGTGTGTATAAATGATGTTTTTGTGTTCTATATGACCATATAATACATTGGTTTGTAATGTGATGTGAGGTGGTATGTATAAATGTTTTTGTGTGTCTATATGGCACAGTATCACACATTAATGTGTAATGTGAGGTGGTGTATGTATAAAATGTTTTGTTTGTCTATATGACCAGTATTACATTTGGGTGTAATGTGAGCTGGTATGTATAAATGTTTTGTGTGTCTATATGACCAGTATTACATTGGGTGTAATGTGAGGTGGTGTGTAATAAATGTTTTGTTTGTCTATATGGCCAGTATTAAACATTGGGTGTAATGTGAGGTGGTGTGTATAAATGTTTTGTTTGTTGTCCTATATGACCCATATAACATTGGGTGTAATGTGAGGTGGTGTGTGTAAATGTTATGTGTGTCTAATATGGCCAGTATTACATTTGGGATAATTGAGTGGTGTGTAAATGTGACATTGGGTGGTGATGTGTAATTAAAATGTTTTGTGTTTGTCTATATGACCAGTATAACATTGTGTGTAATGTGGTAGGTGGTGGGTGTATAAATGTTTTTGTGTGTCTATATGCTCCAGTATAACATTGTGTGTGTAATGTGAGGTGGTTGTAGTATAAATGTTTGTTTGTGTGTGTCTATATGGCCAGTATAACATTGTGTGTAATGTGAGGTGGTAATGTAATAAATTGTTGTTGTAGTGTCTATATGGCCAGTATATAACATTGGGTGTAATGTGAGGTGGTGTGTACTAAATGTGTTTTGTGTGTCTATATGACCAGTATAACATTTGTGTGTAATGTGAGGTGGTGTGTATAAATGTTTTGTGTGTCTATATGACCAGAGTTTACATTGTGTTAATGTACGAGTGTAATGTGATGTTTTTTGTGGTAGTGTCTGATATGCTAGTTTAACATGGTGTTTTTTGTTTGTCTATATGACAGTGTATAAACATTAGGGTGTAATGTGAGGTGGTGTGTATAAATGTTTTGTTTTTGTCTATAGTGACCAGTAAAACATTGGGTGTAATGTGATGGTGGTATGTATAAATGTTTTGTGTGTCTATATGGACCAGTAAAACATCTGGGTGTAATGTGAGAGTGGTGGTAATGTATAAATTGTTTGTGTTGTCTATATGGCCAGTATAGACATTGGGTGTAATGTGTGAAGGTGGTATGTATCTGAAATGTTTTGGTGTGTCTAATATGGCCAGTATTACATGGTGTGTAATGTGAGGTGGTGTGTATGAAAATGTTTTGTTTGTCTATATGGCCAGTATAACATTGGAGTGTAATGTGTAGCTGTATGTATAAAATGTTTTGATGTGTCTATATGACGCAAGTAATACATTGGGTGTAATGTGAGGTGAGTGTGTATAAATGTATTGTTTGTCTATATGACCAGTATACTAAACATTGGGTGTAATGTGAGGTGGTGTGTATAAATGTTTTGTTTTGTCTATATGGCAATGACCAGTAAGATTGTACATTGGGTGTAATAAAGTTTTGTTTTTCTATCTGGCCATATTTACATTGGTGGTAGAGTGGTATGTATAAATGTTTTGTGTGTCTATATGACCAGTATACACATATGTGGGTGTAATGTGAGGTGGTGTGTTATAAATGTTTTGTGTGTCTATATGGACCAGTAAAAACATTGGGTGGTAGTAATGTGAGGTGGTAATGTATAAATGTTTGTGTGTCTATATGAACCAGTATTACATTAAGGTGTAATGTGAGGGTCTGGTATGTATAAATGTGTTTTGTGTGTCTATATGACCAGTAGAACATTTGGGTGTAATGTGAGGTGGGTGTGTATAAATATGTTTATTGTGTGTCTATATGACCAGTATAAAACATTGGGTGTAATGTGAGGTGGTGTGTATAAAATGTTTTTGTGTGTCTATATGAAGATCTACCAGTATTACATTGTGTGTAATGTGAGGTGGTATGTATAAATGATATTTGTGTGTCTATATGGCCAGTATTAACATTGTGGTGTAATGTGAGGTGGTGTGTATAAATGTTTTTTGTGTGTCTAATATGACCCAGTAATTACCATTGGGTGTAATGTGATGTGGGGTGAGTGTGTATAAAATAGTTTAGTGTGTTTAGTGTCTATATGGCCAGTATTACATTGTGTGTAATGTGAGCTGGTATGTATAAATGTTTTGTGTGTCTATATGGCAAGTATTACATTGGGTGTAATGTGAGGTGGTATGTATAAATGTTTTGTGTGTCTATATGGCCAGTATTACATTGGGTGTAATGTAGAGGTGGTTATGTATAAATGTTTTGCTGTGGTGTCTATAAGACCATATTACATTTGTGTGTAATGTGAAGGTTGGTGTGGTATCAATGTATTGTGTGTCCCTATATGGCACAGTATTAACAGTTTGAGAGTGTAATGTGAGGGTGGTATGTATATAATGTTTTATGTGTGTCTATATGACACAGTATTACAATTGTGTGTACTGTGAGGGTGGTATGTATTATAAATGTTTTTGTTTTGTCTATATGGACACAGTATTACATTTGTGGTGTAATGTGATTAGTGGTATGTATAAATGTTTTGTGTGTGTCTATCTGGCCAAAATATTACATTGGGTGGTAATGTGAGGTGGTGTGTGTAAAAATGTTATGTGTGTCTATATGGCAAGTTTACATTGTGTGTAATGTGAGATGTGGTATGTATAAATGTTTTGTATGGTCTATATAGTGGCCAGTATTACTTTGTGTGTAATGTAGTTGTGGTATGTATAAATTGTTTTGTGTGTCTATATGACCAGTAATTAACATTGTGTGTAATGTGAGGTGGTATGTATAAATGTTTTGTGTGTCTATATGGCCAGTATTACATTGGGTGTAATGTGAGGTGGTATGTATAAATGTTTTGTGTGTCTATATGACCAGTATTACATTGGGTGTAATGTGAGGTGGTATGTATAAATGTTTTGTTTGTCTATATGACCAGTATTACATTGGGTGTAATGTGAGGTGGTATGTATAAATGTTTTGTGTGTCTATATGACCAGTATTACATTGGGTGTAATGTGAGGTGGTGTGTATAAATGTTTTGTTTGTCTATATGGCCAGTATAACATTGGGTGTAATGTGAGGTGGTGTGTATAAATGTTTTGTTTTGTCTATATGACCAGTATAACATTGGGTGTAATGTGAGGTGGTGTGTGTAAATGTTTTGTGTGTCTATATGGCCAGTATTACATTGGGAGTAATGTGAGGTGGTGTGTATGTATGTATAAATTTTGTGTGTGTCTATATGGCCAGTATTACATTGGGTGTAATGTGAGGTGGTATGTATAAATGTTTTGTGTGTCTATATGGCCAGTATAACATTGGGTGTAATGTGAGGTGTGTGTGGTATAAATGTTTTGTGTGTCTATATATGGCCAGTATGACATTGGGTGTAATGTGAGGTGGTTGTGTATATAAATGTTTTGTGTGTCAATATATGGCCAGTATAACATTGGGTGTAATGTGAAGGTGGTGTGTATAAATGTTTTTGTTTGTCTATATGACCAGTATTACATGGTGTGTAATGTGAGGTGGTGTGTATAAATGTTTTGTGTGTCTATATGGCCAGTATAACATTGTGTGTAATGTGTGGTGGTATGTATAAATGTTTTGTTTTGTCTATATGGCCAGTATAACATTTGAGGTGTAGTTGTGAGGTGGTGGTGTATAAATGTTTTGTGTGTCTATATGTCCTATAATGGCCAGTATAACATTGGTGTGTAATGTGAGGTGGTATGTATAAATGTTTTGTGTGTCTATATGGCCAGTATTACATTGGGTGTAATGTGAGGTGGTGTGTATAAATGTTTTGTGTGTCTAGTGTCTATATGGCCAGTATTACATTGGGTGTAATGTGAGGTGGTATGTATAAATGTTTTGTGTGTCTATATGGCCAGTATAACATTGTGTGTAATGTGAGGTGGTGTGTATAAATGTTTTGTGTGTCTATATGACCAGTATAACATTGTGTGTAATGTGAGGTGGTGTGTATAAATGTTTTGTTTGTCTATATGACCAGTATAACATTGTGTGTAATGTGAGGTGGTATGTATAAATGTTTTGTTTGTCTATATGGCCAGTATAACATTGTGTGTAATGTGAGGTGGTGTGTATAAATGTTTTGTTTGTCTATATGGCCAGTATTACATTGGGTGTAATGTGGGGGTGGTGTGTATAAATGTTTTTTGTTTGTCTATATGGCCAGGTATAACATTGGTGTGTTAATAATGTGAGGTGGTATGTGTATAAATGTTTTGTGTTGTGGTAATAAAACCAGTATTTACTGTCTATGGCCAGTATAACATTGGGTGTAATGTGAGGTGGTGTGTATAAATGTTTTGTCTTGTCTATATGGCCAGTATAACATTGGGTGTAATGTGAGGTGGTGTGTATAAATGTTTTGTTTGTCTATATGACCAGTATAACATTGGGTGTAATGTGAGGTGGTGTGTATAAATGTTTTGTGTGTCTAGTGTCTATATGGCCAGTATAACATTGGGTGTAATGTGAGGTGGTGTGTATAAATGTTTTGTGTGTCTATATGGCCAGTATAACATTGTGTGTAATGTGAGGTGGTGTGTATAAATGTTTTGTTTGTCTATATGGCCAGTATAACATTGTGTGTAATGTGAGGTGGTGTGTATAAATGTTTTGTGTGTCTATATGGCCAGTATAACATTGTGTGTAATGTGAGGTGGTGTGTATAAATGTTTTGTGTGTCTATATGACCAGTATAACATTGGGTGTAATGTGAGGTGGTGTGTATAAATGTTTTGTGTGTCTCTATGTATAACATTGTGTGTATTATGGGTGATGTGGTGTGTTTGTTTTGTGTGTCTATATGGCCAGTATTACATTGGGTGTAATGTGAGGTGGTGTGTATAAATGTTTTGTTTGTCTATATGGCCAGTATAACATTGGGTGTAATGTGAGGTGGTATGTATAAATGTTTTGTGTGTCTATATGACCAGTATTACATTGGGTGTAATGTGAGGTGGTATGTATAAATGTTTTGTGTGTCTTGTGTCTATATGGCCAGTATAACATTGGGTGTAATGTGAGGTGGTGTGTGTATAAATGTTTTGTTTTTCCTAGTGTGTCTATATGGCCAGTATAAACATTGGTGTGTAATGTGTGAGGTGGTGTGTATAAATGTTTTGTGTGTAGTGTCTATATGGCCAGTATAACATTGTGTGTAATGTGAGGTGGTGTGTATAAATGTTTTGTGTGTCTATATGGCCAGTATAACATTGTGTGTAATGTGAGGTGGTGTGTATAAATGTTTTGTGTGTCTATATGGCCAGTATAACATTGTGTGTAATGTGAGGTGGTGTGTATAAATGTTTGACAGTGTGTGTGTCTATATAATGACAGTATTAACATTGGTGTGTAATGGTGGGGAAGGTGGTGTGTGTATAAATGTTTTGTGTGTCTATATGGCCAGTATAACATTGTGTGTAATGTGAGGTGGTGTGTATAAATGTTTTGTGTGTCTATATGGCCAGTATTACATTGTGTGTAATGTGAGGTGGTATGTATAAATGTTTTGTGTGTCTATATGGCCAGTATTACATTATGGTGTAATGTGAGGTGGTAGTGAGGTAAAATATATGTTTTGTGTGTGTCTATATGGACCAGTATTACATTGTGTGTAATGTGAGGTGGTGTGTAATAAATGTTTTGTGTGTCTATATGGCCAGTATTAATTACATTGGGTGTATGTGAGGGTGGTGTGTATTTGTGTATATAAATGTTTTGTTTGTCTATATGTTGGTGTATTACATTGTTGATGTGTCTTTATGACCAGTAAAGGTGTGTAGTGTGTGTATAAATGTTTTGTTTGTCTATATGACCAGTATAACATTGTGTGTAATGTGAGGTGGTGTGTATAAATGTTTTGTGTGTCTATATGGCCAGTATTACATTGGGTGTAATGTGAGGTGGTGTGTATAAATGTTTTGTGTGTCTATATGGCCAGTATTACATTGTGTGTAATGTGAGGTGGTATGTATAAATGTTTTGGTGTTCTATATGGCCAGTATTACATTGAGTGAACATGGTGTGGTGTAAATGTGAGTGGTGGTCGTGTAAAATGTTTTTGTGTGTCTATATGTGACCAGTAAAACAGTGTGAGGTGTGTAATGTGAAGTGGTATGTATAAATGTTTTGTGTGTCTATGTGTCTATATGGCCAGTATTACATTGTGTGTAATGTGAGGTGGTATGTATAAATGTTTTGTGTGTCTATATGGCCAGTATTACATTGTGTGTAATGTGAGGTGGTATGTATAAATGTTTTGTTTGTCTATATGGCCAGTATTACATTGTGTGTAGTGTGAGGTGGTGTGTATAAATGTTTTGTGTGTCTATATGGCCAGTATAACATTGTGTGTAATGTGAGGTGGTGTGTATAAATGTTTTGTTTGTCTATATGGCCAGTATTACATTGGGTGTAATGTGAGATGGTGGTATGTTGTGTAAATGTTTTGTGTGTCTATATGGCCAGTATTACATTGGGTGTAATGTGAGGTGGTGTGTATAAATGTTTTGTGTGTCTATATGGCCAGTATGGCCATGTATAAATGTTTTGTGTGTGTCTATATGGCCAGTATAACATTGTGTGTAATGTGAGGTGGTGTGTATAAATGTTTTGTGTGTCTATATGGCCAGTATTACATTGTGTGTAATGTGAGGTGGTGTGTATAAATGTTTTGTTTGTCTATATGGCCAGTATAACATTGTGTGTAATGTGAGGTGGTGTGTATAAATGTTTTGTGTGTCTATATGGCCAGTATTACATTGTGTGTAATGTGAGGTGGTGTGTATAAATGTTTTGTGTGTCTATATGGCCAGTATAACATTGTGTGTAATGTGAGGTGGTGTGTATAAATGTTTTGTTTGTCTATATGACCAGTATAACATTGTGTGTAATGTGAGGTGGTGTGTATAAATGTTTTGTGTGTCTATATGACCAGTATAACATTGTGTGTAATGTGAGGTGGTGTGTATAAATGTTTTGTTTGTCTATATATGGCCAGTATTACATTGATGTAATGTGAGGTGGTATGTATAAATGTTTTGTCGTGTTCTATATGGCCAGTATATAACATTGGGTGTAATGTGAGGTGGTGTGTATAAATGTTTTGTGTGTCTATATGGCCAGTATAACATTGGGTGTAATGTGAGGTGGTGTGTATAAATGTTTTGTTTGTCTATATGACCAGTATTACATTGTGTGTAATGTGAGGTGGTATGTATAAATGTTTTGTGTGTCTATATGGCCAGTATAACATTGTGTGTAATGTGAGGTGGTGTGTATAAATGTTTTGTTTGTCTATATGGCCAGTATAACATTGTGTGTAATGTGAGGTGGTGTGTATAAATGTTTTGTGTGTCTATATGGCCAGTATAACATTGTGTGTAATGTGAGGTGGTATGTATAAATGTTTTGTGTGTCTAGTGTCTATATGACCAGTATAACATTGGGTGTAATGTGAGGTGGTGTGTATAAATGTTTTGTGTGTCTATATGGCCAGTATAACATTGTGTGTAATGTGAGGTGGTGTGTATAAATGTTTTGTGTGTCTATATGGCCAGTATAACATTGTGTGTAATGTGAGGTGGTGTGTATAAATGTTTTGTGTGTCTATATGGCCAGTATAACATTGTGTGTAATGTGAGGTGGTATGTATAAATGTTTTGTTTGTCTATATGGCCAGTATTACATTGTGTGTAATGTGAGGTGGTGTGTATAAATGTTTTGTTTGTCTATATGGCCAGTATTACATTGTGTGTAATGTGAGGTGGTGTGTATAAATGTTTTGTTTGTCTATATGGCCAGTATTACATTGTGTGTAATGTGAGGTGGTGTGTATAAATGTTTTGTGTGTCTATATGGCCAGTATAACATTGTGTGTAATGTGAGGTGGTGTGTATAAATGTTTTGTTTGTCTATATGGCCAGTATTACATTGTGTGTAATGTGATGTGGTGTGTATAAATGTTTTGTGTGTCTATATGGCCAGTATAACATTGTGTGTAATGTGAGGTGGTGTGTATAAATGTTTTGTGTGTCTATATGGACAGTATAACATTGTGTGTAATGTGATGTGGTGTGTATAAATGTTTTGTTTGTCTATATGGCCAGTATTACATTGTGTGTAGTGTGAGGTGGTGTGTATAAATGTTTTGTGTGTCTAAATGGCCAGTATTACATTGTGTGTAGTGTGAGGTGGTGTGTATAAATGTTTTGTGTGTCTATATGGCCAGTATTACATTGTGTGTAGTGTGAGGTGGTGTGTATAAATGTTTTGTGTGTCTAAATGGCCAGTATTACATTGTGTGTAGTGTGAGGTGGTGTGTATAAATGTTTTGTGTGTCTAAATGGCCAGTATTACATTGTGTGTAGTGTGAGGTGGTGTGTATAAATGTTTTGTTTGTCTATATGACAGTATTACATTGTGTGTAGTGTGAGGTGGTGTGTATAAATGTTTTGTGTGTCTAGTGTCTATATGACCAGTATAACATTGTGTGTAATGTGAGGTTGACCACAAAGATTACAAGTCTGTGACGTTGACCACAGAGATTACAAGTCTGTGAGGTTGACCACAGTGGTTACAAGTCTGTGAGGTTGACCACAGTGATTACAAGTCTGTGAGGTTGACCACAGTGATTACAAGTCTGTGAGGTTGACCACAGTGATTTACAAGTCTGTGAGGTTGACCACAGTGATTACAAGTCTGTGAGGTTGACCACAGTGAGATTACAAGATTCTGTGAGGTTGACCACAGTGACCAAGAGATTACAAGTCTGTGAGGTTGACACCCAAGTGAGTGATTACAATGGTCTGTGAGGTTGACCACAGTGATTACAAGTCTTGTGATTACACAAGTCTGTGAGGTTGACCACAAGTGATTACAAGTCTGTGAGGTTGACCACAGTGATTACAAGTCTGTGAGGTTGACCACAGTGATTACAAGTCTGTGAGGTTGACCACAGTGATTGTGTGAGGTTGACCACAGTGATTACAAGTCTGTGAGGTTGACACGTGGTTACCACAGTGATTACAAGTCTGTGAGGTAGACCACAGTGATTACAAGTCTGTGAGGTTGACCACAGTGATTACAAGTCTGTGAGGTTGACCACAGTGGTTACAAGTCTGTGAGGTTGACCCAAAGATTACAGTAAGAAAGACAAGTCTGTGAGGTTGACCACAAAGATTACAAGTCTGTGAGGTTGACCACAGAGATTACAAGTCTGTGAGGTTGACCACAGTGATTTACAAGTCTGTGAGGTTGACCACAGATTTACAAGTCTGTGATTACAAAGTCTGTGAGGTTGACCACAGTGGTTTACAAGTCTGTGAGTGAGGTTGACCACAGTGATTACAAGTCTGTGAGGTTTGACACCACAGTCTGTGAGGTTTACAAGTCTGTGAGGTTGACCACAGTGATTACAAGTCTGTGAGGTTGACCACAGGATTACAAGTCTGTGAGGTTGACACAGTCAGTGACCACAGTGATTTACAAGTCTGTGAGGTTGACCACAAGATTACAAGTCTGTGAGGTTGACCACAGTGATTACAAGTCTGTGAGGTTGACCACAGATTTGATTACAAGTCTGTGAGGTTGACCACATGAGATTACAAGTCTGTGAGGTTGACCACAGAGATTACAAGTCTGTGAGGTTGACCACAAAGATTACAAGTCTGTGAGGTTGACCACATAGAGATTACAAGTCTGTGAGGTTGACCACAGTGATTACAAGTCTGATTGTGAGGTTGACCACAGAGATTACAAGTCTGTGAGGTTGACCACAGTGATTACAAGTCTGTGATGTTGACCACAAAGATTACAAGTCTGGTGAGGTTGACCCCACAGAGATTACAAGTCTGTGAGGTTGACCACAGAGATTACAAGTCTGTGAGGTTGACCACAGTGATTACAAGTCTGTGAGGTTGACACAGAGATTACAAGTCTGTGAGGTTGACCACAGAGATTACAAGTCTGTGAGGTTGACCACAGTGGTTACAAGTCTGTGAGGTTGACCACAGAGATTACAAGTCTGTGAGGTTGACCACAGAGATTACAAGTCTGTGAGGTTGACCACAGTGATTACAAGTCTGTGAGGTTGACCACAGAGATTACAAGTCTGTGAGAGTCAAAAGAATACAAGTCTGTGAGGTTGACCACAGTGATTACAAGTCTGTGGAGGTTGACCACAGTGATTACAAGTCTGTGAGGTTGACCACAGTGATTACAAGTCTGTGAGGTTGACCACAGTGATTACAAGTCTGTGAGGTTGACCACAGTGATTTACAAAGTCTGTGAGGTTGACCACAGTGATTACACGTCTGTGATGTTGACCACAGAGATTACAAGTCTGTGAGGTTGACCACAGTGATTACAAGTCTGTGAGGTTGACCACAGTGATTACAAGTCTGTGAGGTTGACCACAAAGATTACAAGTCTGTGAGGTTGACCACAGTGATTACAAGTCTGTGAGGTTGACCACAGTGATTACAAGTCTGTGAGGTTGACCACAGTGATTACAAGTCTGTGAGGTTGACCACAGTGATTACAAGTCCTGTGAGGTTGACCACAGTGGAGAGGTTACAAGTCTGTGAGGTTGACCACAAAGATTACAAGTCTGTGAGGTTGTGTGACCACACAGTGAGATTACAAGTCTGTGAGGTTGACCACAAAGATTACAAGTCTGTGAAGGTTGACCACAAAGATTACAAGTCTGTGAGGTTGACCACAGTGATTACAAGTCTGTGAGGTTTTGACCACAGAGATTAACAAGTCTTTGTGAGGTTGCACCACTACAAGTCTGTGAGGTTGACCACAAAGATTACAAGTCTGTGAGGTTGACCACAGAGATTTACAAGTCTGTGAGGTTGACCACAAAGATTACAAGTCTGTGAGGTTGACCACAGAGATTACAAGTCTGTGAGGTTGACCACAGTGATTACAAGTCTGTGAGGTTGACCACAGTGATTACCAAGTCTGTGAGGTTGACCACAGAGATTACAAGTCTGTGAGGTTGACCACAGAGATTACAAGTCTGTGAGGTTGACCACAGAGATTACAAGTCTGTGAGGTTGACCACAGTGATTACAAGTCTGTGAGGTTGACCACAGAGATTACAAGTCTGTGAGGTTGACCACAGAGATTACAAGTCTGTGAGGTGACCACAAGTTACAAGTCTGTGAGGTTGACCACAGAGATTACAAGTCTGTGAGGTTGACCACAAAGATTACAAGTCTGTGAGGTTGACCACAAAGATTACAAGTCTGTGAGGTTGACCACAAAGATTACAAGTCTGTGAGGTTGACCACAGAGATTACAAGTCTGTGAGGTTGACCACAGAGATTACAGTCTGTGATGTTGACCACAGAGATTACAAGTCTGTGAGGTTGACCACAGAGATTACAAGTCTGTGAGGTTGACCACAAAGATTACAAGTCTGTGATGTTGAACACAAGATTACAAGTCTGTGACCCAGAGTTACAGTCTGTTGACAACAGTTGATTACAAGTCTGTGAGGTTGACCACAGTGATTACAAGTCTGTGAGGTTGACCACAGAGATTACAAGTCTGTGAGGTTGACCACAAAGATTACAAGTCTGTGAGGTTGACCACAGTGAATTACAAGTCTGTGAGATTACAAGTCTGTTTGACCACAGTGGTTACAAGTCTGTGAGGTTGACCACAGTGATTACAAGTCTGTGAGTTGACCACAGTGATTACAAGTCTGTGAGGTTGACCACAGTGATTACAAGTCTGTGAGGTTGACCACAGAGATTACAAGTCTGTGAGGTTGACCACAGTGATTACAAGTCTGTGAGGTTGACCACAGAGATTACAAGTCTGTGAGGTTGACCACAGTGATTACAAGTCTGTGAGGTTGACCACAGAGATTACAAGTCTGTGAGGTTGACCACAAAGATTACAAGTCTGTGAGGTTGACCACAGTGATTACAAGTCTGTGAGGTTGACCACAGTGATTACAAGTCTGTGAGGTTGACCACAGAGATTACAAGTCTGTGTTAGGTTGACCACATGATTACAAGTCTGTGAGGTTGACCACAGTGATTACAAGTCTGTGAGGTTGACCACAGTGATTACAAGTCTGTGAGGTTGACCACAGAGATTACAAGTCTGTGAGGTTGACCCAAAGATTACAAGTCTGTGAGGTTGACCACAGTGATTACAAGTTTGTGAGGTTGACCACAAAGATTACAAGTCTGTGAGGTTGACCACAGAGATTACAAGTCTGTGAGGTTGACCACAGTGATTACAAGTCTGTGAGGTTGACCACAAAGATTACAAGTCTGTGAGGTTGACCACAAAGATTACAAGTCTGTGAGGTTGACCACAAAGATTACAAGTCTGTGAGGTTGACCACAAAGATTACAAGTCTGTGAGGTTGACCACAGAGATTACAAGTCTGTGAGGTTGACCACAGAGATTACAAGTCTGTGGGTTGACCACAAAGATTACAAGTCTGTGAGGTTGACCACAAAGATTACAAGTCTGTGAGGTTGACCACAAGAGATTACAAGTCTGTGAGGTTGACCACAAAGATTACAAGTCTGTGAGGTTGACCACAGAGATTACAAGTCTGTGAGGTTGACCACAGAGATTACAAGTCTGTGAGGTTGACCACAGTGATTACAAGTCTGTGAGGTTGACCACAGTGATTACAAGTCTGTGAGGTTGACCACAGATTACAAGTCTGTGATGTTGACCACAGTGATTACAAGTCTGTGAGGTTGACCACAAGAGATTACAAGTCTGTGAGGTTGACCACAGTGATTACAAGTCTGTGAGGTTGACCACAGAGATTACAAGTCTGTGAGGTTGACCACAGAGATTACAAGTCTGTGAGGTTGACCACAAAGATTACAAGTCTGTGATGTTGACCACAGTGATTACAAGTCTGTGAGGTTGACCACAGTGATTACAAGTCTGTGAGGTTGACCACAGTGATTACAAGTCTGTGAGGTTGACCACAGAGATTACAAGTCTGTGAGGTTGACCACAGTGATTACAAGTCTGTGAGGTTGACCACAGAGATTACAAGTCTGTGAGGTTGACCACAAAGATTACAAGTCTGTGAGGTTGACCACAAAGATTACAAGTCTGTGAGGTTGACCACAGAGATTACAAGTCTGTGAGGTTGACCACAGAGATTACAAGTCTGTGAGGTTGACCACAGTGATTACAAGTCTGTGAGGTTGACCACAGTGATTACAAGTCTGTGAGGTTGACCACAGTGATTACAAGTCTGTGAGGTTGACCACAGTGATTACAAGTCTGTGAGGTTGACCACAGAGATTACAAGTCTGTGAGGTTGACCACAGAGATTACAAGTCTGTGAGGTTGACCAGAGATTACAAGTCTGTGAGGTTGACCACAGTGATTACAAGTCTGTGAGGTTGACCACAGTGATTACAAGTCTGTGAGGTTGACCACAAAGATTACAAGTCTGTGAGGTTGACCACAGAGATTACAAGTCTGTGAGTTGACCACAGTGATTACAAGTCTGTGAGGTTGACCACAAAGATTACAAGTCTGTGAGGTTGACCACAGAGATTACAAGTCTGTGAGGTTGACCACAGTGATTACAAGTCTGTGAGGTTGACCACAGAGATTACAAGTCTGTGAGAGTTGACCACAAAGATTACAAGTCTGTGAGGTTGACCACAGTGATTACAAGTCTGTGAGGTTGACCACAAAGATTACAAGTCTGTGAGGTTGACCACAGTGATTACAAGTCTGTGAGGTTGACCACAGTGATTACAAGTCTGTGAGGTTGACCACAGAGATTACAAGTCTGTGAGGTTGACCACAGTGATTACAAGTCTGTGAGGTTGACCACAGAGATTACAAGTCTGTGAGGTTGACCACAGTGATTACAAGTCTGTGAGGTTGACCACAAAGATTACAAGTCTGTGAGGTTGACCACAAAGATTACAAGTCTGTGAGGTTGACCACAGAGATTACAAGTCTGTGAGGTTGACCACAGTGATTACAAGTCTGTGATGTTGACCACAGAGATTACAAGTCTGTGAGGTTGACCACAGAGATTACAAGTCTGTGAGGTTGACCACAGTGATTACAAGTCTGTGAGGTTGACCACAGTGATTACAAGTCTGTGAGGTTGACCACAGTGATTACAAGTCTGTGAGGTTGACCACAAAGATTACAAGTCTGTGAGGTTGACCACAGAGATTACAAGTCTGTGAGGTTGACCACAAAGATTACAAGTCTGTGAGGTTGACCACAAAGATTACAAGTCTGTGAGGTTGACCACAGAGATTACAAGTCTGTGAGGTTGACCACAGAGATTACAAGTCTGTGAGGTTGACCACAGAGATTACAAGTCTGTGAGGTTGACCACAGAGATTACAAGTCTGTGAGGTTGACCACAGTGATTACAAGTCTGTGAGGTTGACCACAGTGATTACAAGTCTGTGAGGTTGACCACAGTGATTACAAGTCTGTGAGGTTGACCACAGAGATTACAAGTCTGTGAGGTTGACCACAAAGATTACAAGTCTGTGAGGTTGACCACAAAGATTACAAGTCTGTGAGGTTGACCACAGAGATTACAAGTCTGTGAGGTTGACCACAAAGATTACAAGTCTGTGAGGTTGACCACAGTGATTACAAGTCTGTGAGGTTGACCACAGTGATTACAAGTCTGTGAGGTTGACCACAGATTACAAGTCTGTGAGGTTGACCACAAAGATTACAAGTCTGTGAGGTTGACCACAGAGATTACAAGTCTGTGAGGTTGACCACAGAGATTACAAGTCTGTGAGGTTGACCACAAAGATTACAAGTCTGTGAGGTTGACCACAGAGATTACAAGTCTGTGAGGTTGACCACAGTGATTACAAGTCTGTGAGGTTGACCACAGTGATTACAAGTCTGTGAGGTTGACCACAGTGATTACAAGTCTGTGAGGTTGACCACAGAGATTACAAGTCTGTGAGGTTGACCACAAAGATTACAAGTCTGTGAGGTTGACCACAGTGATTACAAGTCTGTGAGGTTGACCACAGAGATTACAAGTCTGTGAGGTTGACCACAAAGATTACAAGTCTGTGAGGTTGACCACAGTGATTACAAGTCTGTGAGGTTGACCACAGTGATTACAGATTACAAGTCTGTGAGGTTGACCACAAAGATTACAAGTCTGTGAGGTTGACCACAGTGATTACAAGTCTGTGAGGTTGACCACAAAGATTACAAGTCTGTGAGGTTGACCACAGAGATTACAAGTCTGTGAGGTTGACCACAGTGATTACAAGTCTGTGAGGTTGACCACAGTGATTACAAGTCTGTGAGGTTGACCACAGAGATTACAAGTCTGTGAGGTTGACCACAAAGATTACAAGTCTGTGAGGTTGACCACAAAGATTACAAGTCTGTGAGGTTGACCACAAAGATTACAAGTCTGTGAGGTTGACCACAGTGATTACAAGTCTGTGAGGTTGACCACAAAGATTACAAGTCTGTGAGGTTGACCACAAAGATTACAAGTCTGTGAGGTTGACCACAAAGATTACAAGTCTGTGAGGTTGACCACAAAGTGATTACAAGTCTGTGAGGTTGACCACAGAGATTACAAGTCTGTGAGGTTGACCACAGAGATTACAAGTCTGTGAGGTTGACCACAGTTGATTACAAGTCTGTGAGGTTGACCACAGTGATTACAAGTCTGTGAGGTTGACCACAAAGATTACAAGTCTGTGAGGTTGACACAGAGATTACAAGTCTGTGAGGTTGACCACAGTGATTACAAGTCTGTGATGTTGACCACAGTGATTACAAGTCTGTGATGTTGACCACAGAGATTACAAGTCTGTGAGGTTGACCACAGTGATTACAAGTCTGTGAGGTTGACCACAGAGATTACAAGTCTGTGAGGTTGACCACAGTGATTACAAGTCTGTGAGGTTGACCACAAGATTACAAGTCTGTGAGGTTGACCACAGTGATTACAAGTCTGTGAGGTTGACCACAGAGATTACAAGTCTGTGAGGTTGACCACAGAGATTACAAGTCTGTGAGGTTGACCACAGAGATTACAAGTTCTGTGAGGTTGACCACAAAGATTACAAGTCTGTGAGGTTGACCACAGTGATTACAAGTCTGTGAGGTTGACCACAGAGATTACAAGTCTGTGAGGTTGACCACAAGATTACAAGTCTGTGAGGTTGACCACAGTGATTACAAGTCTGTGAGGTTGACCACAGTGATTACAAGTCTGTGAGGTTGACCACAGAGATTACAAGTCTGTGAGGTTGACCAGAGATTACAAGTCTGTGAGGTTGACCACAGAGATTACAAGTCTGTGAGGTTGACCACAAAGATTACAAGTCTGTGAGGTTGACCACAGTGATTACAAGTCTGTGAGGTTGACCACAGTGATTACAAGTCTGTGAGGGTTGACCACAAAAGATTACAAGTCTGTGAGGTTGACCACAGTGATTACAAGTCTGTGAGGTTGACCACAGTGATTACAAGTCTGTGAGGTTGACCACAGAGATTACAAGTCTGTGAGGTTGACCACAAAGATTACAAGTCTGTGAGGTTGACCACAGTGATTACAAGTCTGTGAGGTTGACCACAGTGATTACAAGTCTGTGAGGTTGACCACAGAGATACAAGTCTGTGATTGACCAAGTCTGTGAGGTTGACCACAGTGATTACAAGTCTGTGAGGTTGACCACAAAGATTACAAGTCTGTGAGGTTGACCACAGAGATTACAAGTCTGTGAGGTTGACCACAGTGATTACAAGTCTGTGAGGTTGACCACAAAGATTACAAGTCTGTGAGGTTGACCACAGTGATTACAAGTCTGTGAGGTTGACCACAAAGATTACAAGTCTGTGAGGTTGACCACAAAGATTACAAGTCTGTGAGGTTGACCACAGAGATTACAAGTCTGTGAGGTTGACCACAAGATTACAAGTCTGTGAGGTTGACCACAAGATTACAAGTCTGTGAGGTTGACCACAGTGATTACAAGTCTGTGAGGTTGACCAGAGATTACAAGTCTGTGAGGTTGACCACAAAGATTACAAGTCTGTGAGGTTGACCACAGTGATTACAAGTCTGTGAGGTTGACCACAGTGATTACAAGTCTGTGAGGTTGACCACAAAGATTACAAGTCTGTGAGGTTGACCACAAAGATTACACGTCTGTGAGGTTGACCACAAAGATTACAAGTCTGTGAGTTGACCACAAAGATTACAAGTCTGTGAGGTTGACCACAGTGATTACAAGTCTGTGAGTTGACCACAAAGATTACAAGTCTGTGAGGTTGACCACAGTGATTACAAGTCTGTGAGGTTGACCACAGAGATTACAAGTCTGTGAGGTTGACCACAAAGATTACAAGTCTGTGAGGTTGACCACAGTGATTACAAGTCTGTGAGGTTGACCACAGTGATTACAAGTCTGTGAGGTTGACCACAAAGATTACACGTCTGTGAGGTTGACCACAGTGGTTACAAGTCTGTGAGGTTGACCACAAAGATTACAAGTCTGTGAGGTTGACCACAGAGATTACAAGTCTGTGAGGTTGACCACAAAGATTACAAGTCTGTGAGGTTGACCACAAAGATTACAAGTCTGTGAGGTTGACCACAGAGATTACAAGTCTGTGAGGTTGACCACAAAGATTACAAGTCTGTGAGGTTTGTTGACCACACAGTGATTACAAGTCTGTGAGGTTGACCACAGAGATTACAAGTCTGTGAGGTTGACCACAGTGATTACAAGTCTGTGATGTTGACCACAAAGATTACAAGTCTGTGAGGTTGACCACAGAGATTACAAGTCTGTGAGGTTGACCACAGTGATTACAAGTCTGTGAGGTTGACCACAGTGATTACAAGTCTGTGAGGTTGACCACAAGATTACAAGTCTGGAGGTTGACAAGTCTGTGAGGTTGACCACAGTGATTACAAGTCTGTTAGTTGACCACAAAGATTACAAGTCTGTGGGGTTGACCAGAGATTACAAGTCTGTGAGGTTGACCACAGTGATTACAAGTCTGTGAGGTTGACCACAGATATTACAAGTCTGTGAGTTGACCACAGTGATAACAAGTCTGTGAGGTTGACCACAGTGATTACAAGTCTGTGAGGTTGACCCAGAGATTACAAGTCTGTGAGGTTGACCACAGAGATTACAAGTCTGTGAGGTTGACCACAGAGATTACAAGTCTGTGAGGTTGACCACAGAGATTACAAGTCTGTGAGGTTGACCACAGTGATTACAAGTCTGTGAGGTTGACCACAGTGATTACAAGTCTGTGAGGTTGACAACAGTGATTACAAGTCTGTGAAGTTGACCACAGTGGTTACAAGTCTGTAGGGTTGACCACAAAGATTACAAGTCTGTGAGGTTGACCACAAAGATTACAAGTCTGTGAGGTTGACCACAGTGATTACAAGTCTGTGAGTTGACCACAAAGATTACAAGTCTGTGAGTTGACCACAAAGATTACAAGTCTGTGAGGTTGACCACAAAGATTACAAGTCTGTGAGGTTGACCACAAAGATTACAAGTCTGTGAGGTTGACCACAGTGATTACAAGTCTGTGAGGTTGACCACAGTGATTACAAGTCTGTGAGGTTGACCACAAAGATTACAAGTCTGTGAGGTTGACCACAGAGATTACAAGTCTGTGAGGTTGACCACAGTGATTACAAGTCTGTGAGGTTGACCACAGTGATTACAAGTCTGTGAGGTTGACCACAGTGATTACAAGTCTGTGAGGTTGACCACAGAGATTACAAGTCTGTGAGGTTGACCACAAAGATTACAAGTCTGTGAGGTTGACCACAGTGATTACAAGTCTGTGAGGTTGACCACAGTGATTACAAGTCTGTGAGGTTGACCACAGTGATTACAAGTCTGTGAGGTTGACCACAGTGATTACAAGTCTGTGAGGTTGACCACAGAGATTACAAGTCTGTGAGGTTGACCACAAAGATTACAAGTCTGTGAGGTTGACCACAGTGATTACAAGTCTGTGAGGTTGACCACAAAGATTACAAGTCTGTGAGGTTGACCACAGAGATTACAAGTCTGTGAGGTTGACCACAGTGATTACAAGTCTGTGAGGTTGACCACAAAGATTACAAGTCTGTGAGGTTGACCACAAAGATTACAAGTCTGTGAGGTTGACCACAGAGATTACAAGTCTGTGAGGATTGACCACAAAGATTACAAGTCTGTGAGGTTGACCACAGTGATTACAAGTCTGTGAGGTTGACCACAGTGATTACAAGTCTGTGAGGTTGACCACAGAGATTACAAGTCTGTGAGGTTGACCACAGTGATTACAAGTCTGTGAGGTTGACCACAAAGATTACAAGTCTGTGAGGTTGACCACAGTGATTACAAGTCTGTGAGGTTGACCACAAAGATTACAAGTCTGTGAGGTTGACCACAGTGATTACAAGTCTGTGAGGTTGACCACAAAGATTACAAGTCTGTGAGGTTGACCACAAAGATTACAAGTCTGTGAGGTTGACCACAGATTACAAGTCTGTGAGTGACCACAGATTACAAGTCTGTGAGGTTGACCACAGTGATTACAAGTCTGTGAGGTTGACCACAGTGATTACAAGTCTGTGAGGTTGACCACAGTGATTACAAGTCTGTGAGGTTGACCACAGAGATTACAAGTCTGTGAGGTTGACCACAGAGATTACAAGTCTGTGAGGTTGACCACAGAGATTACAAGTCTGTGAGGTTGACCACAGTGATTACAAGTCTGTGAGGTTGACCACAGATTACAAGTCTGTGAGTTGACCACACAGAGATTACAAGTCTGTGAGGTTGACCACAAGATTACAAGTCTGTGAGGTTGACCACAGTGATTACAAGTCTGTGAGGTTGACCACAGAGATTACAAGTCTGTGAGGTTGACCACAAGATTACAAGTCTGTGAGGTTGACCACAGAGATTACAAGTCTGTGAGGTTGACCACAGTGATTACAAGTCTGTGAGGTTGACCACAAAGATTACAAGTCTGTGAGGTTGACCACAGAGATTACAAGTCTGTGAGGTTGACCACAGAGATTACAAGTCTGTGAGGTTGACCACAAAGATTACAAGTCTGTGAGGTTGACCACAAAGATTACAAGTCTGTGAGGTTGACCACAGTGATTACAAGTCTGTGAGGTTGACCACAGTGATTACAAGTCTGTGAGGTTGACCACAGTGATTACAAGTCTGTGAGGTTGACCACAGTGATTACAAGTCTGTGAGGTTGACCACAAAGATTACAAGTCTGTGAGGTTGACCACAGAGATTACAAGTCTGTGAGGTTGACCACAAAGATTACAAGTCTGTGAGGTTGACCACAAAGATTACAAGTCTGTGAGGTTGACCACAAAGATTACAAGTCTGTGAGGTTGACCACAGTGATTACAAGTCTGTGAGGTTGACCACAAGATTACAAGTCTGTGAGGTTGACCACAGAGATTACAAGTCTGTGAGGTTGACCACAGTGATTACAAGTCTGTGAGGTTGACCACAGAGATTACAAGTCTGTGAGGTTGACCACAGTGATTACAAGTCTGTGAGGTTGACCACAGAGATTACAAGTCTGTGAGGTTGACCACAGTGATTACAAGTCTGTGAGGTTGACCACAGTGATTACAAGTCTGTGAGGTTGACCACAGTGATTACAAGTCTGTGAGGTTGACCACAGAGATTACAAGTCTGTGAGGTTGACCACAGAGATTACAAGTCTGTGAGGTTGACCACAAAGATTACAAGTCTGTGAGGTTGACCACAGAGATTACAAGTCTGTGAGGTTGACCACAAAGATTACAAGTCTGTGAGGTTGACCACAGTGATTACAAGTCTGTGAGGTTGACCACAGAGATTACAAGTCTGTGAGGTTGACCAGAGATTACAAGTCTGTGAGGTTGACCACAGTGATTACAAGTCTGTGAGGTTGACCACAAAGATTACAAGTCTGTGAGGTTGACCACAAAGATTACAAGTCTGTGAGGTTGACCACAAAGATTACAAGTCTGTGAGGTTGACCACAGAGATTACAAGTCTGTGAGGTTGACCACAGAGATTACAAGTCTGTGAGGTTGACCACAGAGATTACAAGTCTGTGAGTTGACCACAAAGATTACAAGTCTGTGAGGTTGACCACAGAGATTACAAGTCTGTGATGTTGACCACAAAGATTACAAGTCTGTGAGGTTGACCACAAGATTACAAGTCTGTGAGGTTGACCACAGAGATTACAAGTCTGTGAGGTTGACCACAAAGATTACAAGTCTGTGAGGTTGACCACAAAGATTACAAGTCTGTGAGGTTGACCACAGAGATTACAAGTCTGTGAGGTTGACCACAAAGATTACAAGTCTGTGAGGTTGACCACAGAGATTACAAGTCTGTGAGGTTGACCACAGAGATTACAAGTCTGTGAGGTTGACCACAAGATTACAAGTCTGTGAGGTTTGATTACAAGTCTGTGAGGTTGACCACAGAGATTACAAGTCTGTGAGGTTGACCACAAGATTACAAGTCTGTGAGGTTGACCACAGAGATTACAAGTCTGTGAGGTTGACCACAGAGATTACAAGTCTGTGAGGTTGACCACAGTGATTACAAGTCTGTGAGGTTGACCACAGATTACAAGTCTGTGAGGTTGACCACAGGATTACAAGTCTGTGAGGTTGACCACAGAGATTACAAGTCTGTGAGGTTGACCACAGAGATTACAAGTCTGTGAGGTTGACCACAGTAGAGATTACAAGTCTGTGAGGTTGACCACAAGATTACAAGTCTGTGAGGTTGACCACAAGATTACAAGTCTGTGAGGTTGACCACAAGATTACAAGTCTGTGAGGTTGACCACAGATTACAAGTCTGTGAGGTTGACCACAGTGATTACAAGTCTGTGAGGTTGACCTCAGAGATTACAAGTCTGTGGGGTTGACCACAGTGATTACAAGTCTGTGAGGTTGACCACAGCGGTTACAAGTCTGTGAGGTTGACCACAAAGATTACAAGTCTGTGATGTTGACCAGAGATTACAAGTCTGTGAGGTTGACCACAAAGATTACAAGTCTGTGAGGTTGACCACAGAGATTACAAGTCTGTGAGGTTGACCACAAAGATTACAAGTCTGTGAGGTTGACCACAGTGATTACAAGTCTGTGAGGTTGACCACAGAGATTACAAGTCTGTGAGGTTGACCACAAGATTACAAGTCTGTGAGGTTGACCACAAAGATTACAAGTCTGTGAGGTTGACCACAGAGATTACAAGTCTGTGAGGTTGACCACAGAGATTACAAGTCTGTGAGGTTGACCACAGTGATTACAAGTCTGTGAGGTTGACCACAGAGATTACAAGTCTGTGAGGTTGACCACAGTGATTACAAGTCTGTGAGGTTGACCACAAAGATTACAAGTCTGTGAGGTTGACCACAAAGATTACAAGTCTGTGAGGTTGACCACAAAGATTACAAGTCTGTGAGGTTGACCACAGAGATTACAAGTCTGTGAGGTTGACCACAAAGATTACAAGTCTGTGAGGTTGACCACAGTGATTACAAGTCTGTGAGGTTGACCACAGTGATTACAAGTCTGTGAGGTTGACCACAAAGATTACAAGTCTGTGAGGTTGACCACAAAGATTACAAGTCTGTGAGGTTGACCACAAGAGATTACAAGTGATTACAAGTCTGTGAGGTTGACCACAAAGATTACAAGTCTGTGAGGTTGACCACAAAGATTACAAGTCTGTGAGGTTGACCACAGTGATTACAAGTCTGTGAGGTTGACCACAAAGATTACAAGTCTGTGAGGTTGACCACAGTAGTTACAAGTCTGTGAGTTGACCACAGAGATTACAAGTCTGTGTGGTTGACCACAGTGATTACAAGTCTGTGAGGTTGACCACAGTGATTACAAGTCTGTGAGGTTGACCACAAAGATTACAAGTCTGTGAGGTTGACCACAAAGATTACAAGTCTGTGAGGTTGACCACAGAGATTACAAGTCTGTGAGGTTGACCACAGGATTACAAGTCTGTGAGTTGACCACAAAGATTACAAGTCTGTGAGGTTGACCACAAAGATTACAAGTCTGTGAGGTTGACCACAGTGATTACAAGTCTGTGAGGTTGACCACAGAGATTACAAGTCTGTGAGGTTGACCACAAAGATTACAAGTCTGTGAGGTTGACCACAGAGATTACAAGTCTGTGAGGTTGACCACAAAGATTACAAGTCTGTGAGGTTGACCACAGTGATTACAAGTCTGTGAGGTTGACCACAGAGATTACAAGTCTGTGAGGTTGACCACAGTGATTACAAGTCTGTGAGGTTGACCACAGAGATTACAAGTCTGTGAGGTTGACCACAGAGATTACAAGTCTGTGAGGTTGACCACAGTGATTACAAGTCTGTGAGGTTGACCACAAAGATTACAAGTCTGTGAGGTTGACCACAAAGATTACAAGTCTGTGAGGTTGACCACAGTGATTACAAGTCTGTGAGGTTGACCACAGTGATTACAAGTCTGTGAGGTTGACCACAAAGATTACAAGTCTGTGAGGTTGACCACAGAGATTACAAGTCTGTGAGGTTGACCACAGTGATTACAAGTCTGTGAGGTTGACCACAGTGATTACAAGTCTGTGAGGTTGACCACAAAGATTACAAGTCTGTGAGGTTGACCACAGTGATTACAAGTCTGTGAGGTTGACCACAGTGATTACAAGTCTGTGAGGTTGACCACAAAGATTACAAGTCTGTGAGGTTGACCACAAAGATTACAAGTCTGTGAGGTTGACCACAGAGATTACAAGTCTGTGAGGTTGACCACAGGATTACAAGTCTGTGAGGTTAGTTACAAGTCTGTGAGGTTGACCACAGTGATTACAAGTCTGTGAGGTTGACCACAGAGATTACAAGTCTGTGAGGTTGACCACAGTGATTACAAGTCTGTGAGGTTGACCACCAGATTACAAGTCTGTGAGGTTGACCACAGAGATTACAAGTCTGTGAGGTTGACCACAAGATTACAAGTCTGTGAGGTTGACCACAGTGATTACAAGTCTGTGAGGTTGACCACAGAGATTACAAGTCTGTGAGGTTGACCACAAAGATTACAAGTCTGTGAGGTTGACCACAGTGATTACAAGTCTGTGAGGTTGACCACAGTGATTACAAGTCTGTGAGGTTGACCACAAAGATTACAAGTCTGTGAGGTTGACCACAAAGATTACAAGTCTGTGAGGTTGACCACAAAGATTACAAGTCTGTGAGGTTGACCACAAGATTACAAGTCTGTGAGGTTGACCACAGTGATTACAAGTCTGTGAGGTTGACCACAAAGATTACAAGTCTGTGAGGTTGACCACAAGATTACAAGTCTGTGAGGTTGACCACAAGATTACAAGTCTGTGAGGTTGACCACAAAGATTACAAGTCTGTGAGGTTGACCACAAAGATTACAAGTCTGTGAGGTTGACCACAAAGATTACAAGTCTGTGAGGTTGACCACAGTGATTACAAGTCTGTGTGAGGTTGACCACAGTGATTACAAGTCTGTGAGGTTGACCACAGTGATTACAAGTCTGTGAGGTTGACCACAGAGATTACAAGTCTGTGAGGTTGACCACAGAGATTACAAGTCTGTGAGGTTGACCACAGTGATTACAAGTCTGTGAGGTTGACCACAGTGATTACAAGTCTGTGAGGTTGACCACAAGATTACAAGTCTGTGAGGTTGACCACAGTACAGATTACAAGTCTGTGAGGTTGACCACAAAGATTACAAGTCTGTGAGGTTGACCACAGAGATTACAAGTCTGTGAGGTTGACCACAGTGATTACAAGTCTGTGAGGTTGACCACAGTGATTACAAGTCTGTGAGGTTGACCACAAAGATTACAAGTCTGTGAGGTTGACCACAAAGATTACAAGTCTGTGAGGTTAGTCTGTGAGGTTGACCACAGAGATTACAAGTCTGTGAGGTTGACCACAGAGATTACAAGTCTGTGAGGTTGACCACAAAGATTACAAGTCTGTGAGGTTGACCACAGAGATTACAAGTCTGTGAGGTTGACCACAGTGATTACAAGTCTGTGAGGTTGACCACAGAGATTACAAGTCTGTGAGGTTGACCACAGTGATTACAAGTCTGTGAGGTTGACCACAGTGATTACAAGTCTGTGAGGTTGACCACAGAGATTACAAGTCTGTGAGGTTGACCACAGAGATTACAAGTCTGTGAGGTTGACCACAGAGATTACAAGTCTGTGAGGTTGACCACAGTGATTACAAGTCTGTGAGGTTGACCACAGAGATTACAAGTCTGTGAGGTTGACCACAGTGATTACAAGTCTGTGAGGTTGACCACAAGATTACAAGTCTGTGAGGTTGACCACAGTGATTACAAGTCTGTGAGGTTGACCACAGAGATTACAAGTCTGTGAGGTTGACCACAGTGATTACAAGTCTGTGAGGTTGACCACAAAGATTACAAGTCTGTGAGGTTGACCACAGAGATTACAAGTCTGTGAGGTTGACCACAGAGATTACAAGTCTGTGAGGTTGACCACAAAGATTACAAGTCTGTGAGGTTGACCACAGAGATTACAAGTCTGTGAGGTTGACCACAGAGATTACAAGTCTGTGAGGTTGACCACAAAGATTACAAGTCTATGAGGTTGACCACAGAGATTACAAGTCTGTGAGGTTGACCACAGTGATTACAAGTCTGTGAGGTTGACCAGAGATTACAAGTCTGTGAGGTTGACCACAGAGATTACAAGTCTGTGAGGTTGACCACAGAGATTACAAGTCTGTGAGGTTGACCACAGTGATTACAAGTCTGTGAGGTTGACCACAGTGATTACAAGTCTGTGAGGTTGACCACAGAGATTACAAGTCTGTGAGGTTGACCACAGTGATTACAAGTCTGTGAGGTTGACCACAAAGATTACAAGTCTGTGAGGTTGACCACAGAGATTACAAGTCTGTGAGGTTGACCACAGTGATTACAAGTCTGTGAGGTTGACCACAAAGATTACAAGTCTGTGAGGTTGACCACAAAGATTACAAGTCTGTGAGGTTGACCACAGAGATTACAAGTCTGTGAGGTTGACCACCATTACAAGATTACAAGTCTGTGAGGTTGACCACAGTGATTACAAGTCTGTGAGGTTGACCACAGTGATTACAAGTCTGTGAGGTTGACCACAAAGATTACAAGTCTGTGAGGTTGACCACAGTGATTACAAGTCTGTGAGGTTGACCACAGTGATTACAAGTCTGTGAGGTTGACCACAAAGATTACAAGTCTGTGAGGTTGACCACAAAGATTACAAGTCTGTGAGTTGACCACAAAGATTACAAGTCTGTGAGGTTGACCACAAAGATTACAAGTCTGTGAGGTTGACCACAAAGATTACAAGTCTGTGAGGTTGACCACAGTGATTACAAGTCTGTGAGGTTGACCACAAAGATTACAAGTCTGTGAGGTTGACCACAGAGATTACAAGTCTGTGAGGTTGACCACAGAGATTACAAGTCTGTGAGGTTGACCACAGTGATTACAAGTCTGTGAGGTTGACCACAAAGATTACAAGTCTGTGAGGTTGACCACAGTGATTACAAGTTTGTGAGGTTGACCACAAAGATTACAAGTCTGTGAGGTTGACCACAAAGATTACAAGTCTGTGAGGTTGACCACAAAGATTACAAGTCTGTGAGGTTGACCACAGTGATTACAAGTCTGTGAGGTTGACCACAGAGATTACAAGTCTGTGAGGTTGACCACAAAGATTACAAGTCTGTGAGGTTGACCACAAAGATTACAAGTCTGTGAGGTTGACCACAGAGATTACAAGTCTGTGAGGTTGACCACAGTGATTACAAGTCTGTGAGGTTGACCACAAAGATTACAAGTCTGTGAGGTTGACCACAGAGATTACAAGTCTGTGAGGTTGACCACAGAGATTACAAGTCTGTGAGGTTGACCACAAAGATTACAAGTCTGTGAGGTTGACCACAGTGATTACAAGTCTGTGAGGTTGACCACAGTGATTACAAGTCTGTGAGGTTGACCACAAAGATTACAAGTCTGTGAGGTTGACCACAGTGATTACAAGTCTGTGAGGTTGACCACAAAGATTACAAGTCTGTGAGGTTGACCACAAAGATTACAAGTCTGTGAGGTTGACCACAGAGATTACAAGTCTGTGAGGTTGACCACAGAGATTACAAGTCTGTGAGGTTGACCACAGAGATTACAAGAGGTTGACCACAAAGATTACAAGTCTGTGAGGTTGACCACAAAGATTACAAGTCTGTGAGGTTGACCACAAAGATTACAAGTCTGTGAGGTTGACCACAAAGTGATTACAAGTCTGTGAGGTTGACCACAAAGATTACAAGTCTGTGAGGTTGACCACAGTGATTACAAGTCTGTGAGGTTGACCACAAAGATTACAAGTCTGTGAGGTTGACCACAAAGATTACAAGTCTGTGAGGTTGACCACAGAGATTACAAGTCTGTGAGGTTGACCACAAAGATTACAAGTTGACCACTGTGATTACAAGTCTGTGAGGTTGATTACAAGTCTGTGAGTTGACCACAAAGATTACAAGTCTGTGAGGTTGACCACAGTGATTACAAGTCTGTGAGGTTGACCACAAAGATTACAAGTCTGTGAGGTTGACCACAGAGATTACAAGTCTGTGAGGTTGACCACAAAGATTACAAGTCTGTGAGGTTGACCACAAAGATTACAAGTCTGTGAGGTTGACCACAGAGATTACAAGTCTGTGAGGTTGACCACAAAGATTACAAGTCTGTGAGGTTGACCACAAAGATTACAAGTCTGTGAGGTTGACCACAGAGATTACAAGTCTGTGAGGTTGACCACAGTGATTACAAGTCTGTGAGGTTGACCACAAAGATTACAAGTCTGTGAGGTTGACCACAAAGATTACAAGTCTGTGAGGTTGACCACAAAGATTACAAGTCTGTGAGGTTGACCACAAAGATTACAAGTCTGTGAGGTTGACCACAGAGATTACAAGTCTGTGAGGTTGACCACAGAGATTACAAGTCTGTGAGGTTGACCACAGAGATACAAGTCTGTGAGGTTGACCACAGAGATTACAAGTCTGTGAGGTTGACCACAGAGATTACAAGTCTGTGAGGTTGACCACAGAGATTACAAGTCTGTGATGTTGACCACAGTGATTACAAGTCTGTGAGGTTGACCACAGAGATTACAAGTCTGTGAGGTTGACCACAGAGATTACAAGTCTGTGAGGTTGACCACAAAGATTACAAGTCTGTGAGGTTGACCACAAAGATTACAAGTCTGTGAGGTTGACCACAAAGATTACAAGTCTGTGAGGTTGACCACAAAGATTACAAGTCTGGAGTTGACACGATATACAGTCTGTGAGTGACCACAAGATTACACGTCTATGATGTTGACCACAGAGATTACAAGTCTGTGAGGTTGACCACACAAGAGGTTGACCACAAGATTACAAGTCTGTGAGGTTCACCACAAAGATTACAAGTCTGTGAGGTTGACCACAAAGATTACAAGTCTGTGAGGTTGACCACAGAGATTACAAGTCTGTGAGGTTGACCACAGAGATTACAAGTCTGTGAGGTTGACCACAACGATTACAAGTCTGCGAGGTTGACCACAACGATTACAAGTCTGTGAGGTCGACCACAAAGATTACACGTCTATGATGTTGACCACAGAGATTACAAGTCTGTGAGGTTGACCACAAAGATTACAAGTCTGTGAGGTTCACCACAAAGATTACAAGTCTGTGAGGTTGACCACAGAGATTACAAGTCTATGAGGTTGACCACAACGATTACAAGTCTGCGAGGTTGACCACAACAATTACAAGTCTGGGAGGTTGACCACAACGATTACAAGTCTGCGAGGTTGACCACAACGATTACAAGTCTATGAGGTAACACCTTTAATTGATCATCTGTAAGTTAACATACCTGTGTTTCTTATACTGTTCCTGGCCAACAGGGGGTGATGGAGGAATGTCCGTATTGGCGATACTGTCCAAAAGAAACAACAAAATTGGTACAATCTCAGAAATAAGCATTCTGTATTTCAGACACTTCAAAGCCATATATTTTGGCAGTCAAGTTTTTCTCATTTTCATTGAAAAAAAAAAAAAAAAAACTCCCAGAAATTTAAACTCAGTATATCAAAATTTTGCAATCAAAGCATATATACATTTCCCATTCCACTGATGAAACTTCCCCAAACTTTTTTTATGTCCTGAAAAATCATTACAACATCCACCACCACAAATAACCTGCTGTACATATACTGGCTACAATTATTACACTGGGAAACTTCCACGCTACCATAGCATTAGTTTATACCTACCATGTATTAATTTATACCTACAATGTATTAGTTTATACCTACCATGTATTAGTTTATACCTACCATGCATGTATTGTATGATTACCGTAAAAACTTGTATAATTTGCGCACCAGTGTAATTTGCGCAGGTACTTTTTAGGGCTGAAAATGCTGAAAAAATCTACTATCAGTATATTTTGCGCATCAAAAATTTTGGGAAAAAACGATGTCCAGGGAGTCCCAAAATCGATGTATAAAGGTGACAATTTCAATGCAAAATATTCCCCTAAAATGCTTGACAATTTGCACAAAGAAGTGTTGTATTAAGAGAAAATACCATATTAAAACCGCATCATGTTTGTTTACTTTTATTGGCCACCTTAACCTGAAACTAAAATATCTTGCAGATGTCTAAAACATCGGCGGTCCGGTCCGCCGTACTCCGTGCACATGTCAATGTTTTGAGATATTACACATGAATAGTAATCAGGAACATTTAAAAAGATTTGAATCTATTTGTTTAAAATTGTCACAATAAGTAATTGGTGTGTTTGAGATCATTAACAATCAACAACAATCGGCTAGCGGATACGTATGTTAGCTTGCAACAATCACATTGCTAGTAAACTCACTACCTGTACGGTACCAGATCCAAGCTGATGGCTAATAATATTTATCAATACGGTTGAATATGTCACTAACCTTGTAGCTTGTTAATTCTGCAGTAATAAAATTGCAAACCACTTATTAAAAGTCCTAATTATAGGTCAGTTTAGGCAACTTATAAATTCCACGCGTGTTTTGACTTTTTGCACACGGCCTACAGCTGGGCCCTACGTAAGGTTTCATGTGCAAAGCTGATGGCTAATTATATTTATCAATACGGTTGAATATGTCACTAACCTTGTTGCTTGTTAATTCTGCAGTAATAAAATTGCAAACCACTTATTAAAAGTCCTAAATATAGTTCAGTTTAGGCATCTTATAAATCCCACGTGTGTTTTGACTTTTTGCACACGGCCTGCAGCTGGGGTATACGTATGTTTGTGTATACACACACACACTCTCTACAGACTTTCTCTACAGTCTCTCCCCTAAAAAAATACAGGTAAACTAGATTGACCCGGCCAAAGTCACTGATTGTGGCTGTCCCATTATACTACGAGGTGCACAGGGTATACATCGCTTGCTGTCAGTAGAAGCCATGCTCTCAGTCAGTCGCCATTGAATTCTCAGGGCAAATAGAAACAAGACAATGTGATCATAACTTAACACTTTAATTAGCCTTAGATAATCCACATTAATAGGTGAGGCATTGTTTTTACAATCTTTAATACCTTTTATTATGTAAAATGGCTACCATACACAGAGCGGTACCTCAACATTCACAGATCGTCAGTCCCTCAGAATGGACAGATTTTTCCCCCGTAAAATTTTTAAATCTCCTCTATCAATATAATTTGCGCACCCCCAACTTCAAATTTTATTTTTGCACAGAAAAAGTGTGCAAATTACACAAGTTTTTACGGTACCTCTGAACACGTGAAGGCTGACCTTTGATCCCAACTACCGTGACCTTTGACCAAGAAAGCCTCTGGGTTTTTTCTTTTTTTTTAAAACTTTCCAGTACCTTTAAAATTATCATTATATGTGCTGTGCTCACATGTTCATTAATTTTGAACTTGTTGATGTCAGATTACAGAAAGAAGCTAAAATCAATTGACAAAGCATCTGATAATGAGATAACTAAAACCAGCTGGCATATTGTATATAACAGCATTAAAGCCTTCTGTGTAACTTTTATAAAAACAAACAGGAACATCTCAGTATACACAAACAGCAAGTATATGTAAGTGTAAGATTTCTTAGTGCATATTAACTATCAGACTTAATATTACTATTAAAACATTTCAGAACCAATGTAGCCTTGTGTCAAAATTATAGTGTATGTTGGTTATAAGTAGTGCAATTCCTCAGCAGTGTCGATAATATTGATATATTGGCTAGACAGGACTCGAAAGACAAGAGGCCCAAGGGGTAAAAGATAAAAGTTTTCTTATGATTCGCATATCTAAGTGAATAGTCGGGCAAAGGAAGGCTGAAGTCAGCAAAAATAGTGTTAATATATCCAGTATATATTTTTTATGAAACAGAAAAATGAAATTTGCCTTCAAAATCGCTCTGCATGCGAAAAATTTAATTTATATTTTTTTAATATAGGAATCCTAAATGTCCTCCCGGCTGGCTATGTCCATGTTGATACGTAACCTTGCTTTCAAACAGTTAGGCAAATTTTTTTTTTAGAACTGTGCTAAATAACACCGGGCTTTTACATACTTTTAATGGTCAAAACTTGACGAGGTAAGCAGAACTTGCATGATTATCATTTTGATATGTAAGGCCTTTTGGAAGGAAAATGAACGCATTTAGACTTTGTTTTCTTTGCCCGACTATTCACTGAATCATCTATATAATCTTAATTTGTTAGAGCAAAGGATGTGGATTATTCTGTTTTTTGTATTTTCTCACAATAGTTTCATTCATATTTGACAAAATCAACGCGTGAAAAGGTGTGTCCATCTACACTTAAATATTGATGGCAGTTAATGATTGTGTGGTATTTACAAGACAGTTAACTATTCCATTATATTTCAGTTACCCACATCTAGTGAATCAGTTACCCACATCTAGTGAATCAGTTACCCACATCTAGTGAATCAGTTACCCACATCTAGTGAATCAGTTACCCACATCAAGTGAATCAGTTACCCACATCTAGTGAATCAGTTACCCACATCAAGTGAATCAGTTACCCACATCTAGTGAATCAGTTACCCACATCAAGTGAATCAGTTACCCACATCTAGTGAATCAGTTACCCACATCAAGTGAATCAGTTACCCACATCTAGTGAATCAGTTACCCACATCTAGTAAATCAGTTAACCACTGACGAGATCACAACATGCATTCAGTTACCTTCCACATGGTCATATTTGCATGGCTATTTTCTTCTTTGATAGAGATTTACAGTTAAGCGCCACAATTCAAAATTTAGTTATTTTATATTATAAACACATGTTATTGACAGCACGGTCAGCTTTGCCCTACACACATGTAAACTGAGGCATGCCAAATCTGACCTAAATCACTGCCACCATTTTTGTAGAGCGTAACTACAGTTACACATACCTGGTTGGGTACAGTGGAAGTTGTTGAGAGAGTGACATTTAGAATCCTTGTTACAGTATCATTTAATGATAAACAATATTTTGCTATCTATATATGGGTAAAACATTAAAAACAAAGAACAAAGTTGTGTGTACACCAACAAATGTGTAAGATGTATAGTGTGTATCAGTGTTTTATAAAGTTACATCAAATATATAAACACAGTCTGCGACTTTAAGCACTATATAGTAAGATGCTTATGACTAGTACAGGCGGCCAAGCACTGATTGTAATGAACTAGTCCGCTTGTAGAACTAATATACGTACCCCGCCTGCTATACCTTTTGGCTGTGTACGAATTGGTCCCTATGTGTCGTAGTGGAGCACTGCCTCCTCTAGTTTTCTATACGTTTTTGTAGGTTTCCAATTATTTTATGCGTATACATGCATTTACATATCATTTTTGTCCAAAACAAACATAACTTCCATTCTTAATATCTATCATACTGCTCACAAAACGTGCAAATTCACAATTTATGGACTTGCTGTATACACTCCCTTCAGAAAGACCTTCATATGTATTATGTGAAAAAAATAATGCCTCGATGAGAATTTGATATTTTATGTGGTTCAGTTTTATTGCCTAGTAGGTAAGCAATATCAAACAAGTATGATAAATTGCAAACAAACGTTTTATAATGGTTTGCATAATCGTTACTCCATTAGCAGTAATAGGCACCAATTGTAGCTCTAAAGATGACACCATTTTCTGTCTAAATGTCTTTTGAGCTACAATATTGCAGCTAGTACGATTGGACTAGTGGCTCCCCGTTCGATTAATAACGTTGAATGCAACATTTTCAACATATATTGAGTGCATTCTTTATGCGATTATTTCAGTGCGGATGCATCATTTTGTGAGAATTTGTGTTCATGAAAGCATCACACTGCAATTTGGGTAAAAAATTGTAAACTTATCATGACTGAATTTGAAGTACTGAAGCAAAACGGCTGTATATTTAATTTGGACTAGTGATTAAATAGTTGGCCTAGAAAAATTTTGGGGTTTACTAGTGCAAATGACTAGCAGCGGAAAAAAATAGCGTCACAGACTGTAAACATTTACTCCCTTATATAATATACACATTAAGTACGCACTGCTAAGGATTAAACATGATCATGATCTATCGATGAATAGACTGTAAAACAAAGTGCACTCTTTTTCATAAACCAATGCAGTTTATGCAGAGTGTATTTTGCTATTACCACATTGATTTTAACGTTGACCAAACCTGAGTCTCGCGTCCAAAACTGACGGAATATGACATTTGATTAAGAACAGTTTATGTTGTGATCTCTTTCCTAGTTTTGGTCAATGATAGATTGTGACAATGATAGATTGTGACAATGATAGATTGTGACAATGATAGATTGTGTTACAACTGAAATTAAATGATGCTGTAATAGCTATCACCAGTAGTAACTATAATAATACTATTACACACTACAGAAGAGAATACAGCACACCACACTAGGACTACTGTATACAGCACTAGGAGGCAGCACACCACACTAGGACTACTGTACACAGCACTAGGGGGCAGCACACCACACTAGGACTACTGTATACAGCACTAGGAGGCAGCACACCACACTAGGACTACTGTACACAGCACTAGGGGGCAGCACACCACACTAGGACTACTGTACACAGCACTAGGAGGCAGCACATCACACTAGGACTACTGTATACAGCACTAGGAGGCAGCACACCACACTAGGACTACTGTACACAGCACTAGGGGGCAGCACACCACACTAGGACTACTGTATACAGCACTAGGAGGCAGCACACCACACTAGGACTACTGTACACAGCACTAGGGGGCAGCACACCACACTAGGACTACTGTACACAGCACTAGGAGGCAGCACACCACACTAGAACTACTGTATACAGCACTAGGAGGCAGCACACCACACTAGGACTACTGTATACAGCACTAGGGGGCAGCACACCACACTAGGACTACTGTACACAGCACTAGGAGGCAGCACATCACACTAGGACTACTGTACACAGCACTAGGGGGCAGCACACCACACTAGTACTACTGTATACAGCACTAGGAGGCAGCACACCACACTAGGACTACTGTATACAGCACTACGGGGGAGCACACCACACTAGGACTACTGTACACAGCACTAGGGGGGCAGCACACCACATTAGGACTACTGTACACAGCACTAGGGGGCAGCACACCACACTAGGACTACTGTACACAGCACTAGGGGCAGCACACCACACTAGGACTACTGTACACAGCACTAGAGGGCAGCACACCATATTAGGACTATCATACACAGTACTAGGGGCAGCACACCACACTAGGACTACTGTACACAGCACTAGGGGGCAGCACACCACATTAGGACTACTGTACACAGCACTAGGGGGCAGCACACCACACAAGGACTACTGTACACAGCACTAGGGGCAGCACACCACACCAGGACTACCGTACACAGCACTAGGGGCAGCACACCACACTAGGGCTACCGTACACAGCACTAGGGGGCAGCACACCACATTAGGACTACTGTACACAGTACTAGGGGGCAGCACACCACACTAGGACTACTGTACACAGTACTAGGGGGCAGCACACCACACTAGGACTACTGTACACAGCACTAGGGGGCAGCACACCACATTAGGACTACCGTACACAGTACTAGGGGGCAGCACACCACATTAGGACTACTGTACACAGCACTAGGGACAGCACACCACACTAGGACTACTGTACACAGCACTAGGGGGCAGCACACCACACTAGGACTACTGTACACAGTACTAGGGGGCAGCACACCACATTAGGACTACTGTACACAGCACTAGGGGGCAGCACACCACATTAGGACTACTGTACACAGTACTAGGGGCAGCACACCACACTAGGACTACTGTACACAGCACTAGGGGCAGCACACCACACTAGGACTACTGTACACAGTACTAGAGGCAGCACACCACAATAGGACTACTTTACACAGCACTAGGGGTAGCACACCACACTAGGACTACTGTACACAGTACTAGGGGGCAGCACACCACACTAGGACTACTGTACACAGTACTAGGGGGCGGCACACCACATTAGGACTACCGTACACAGTACTAGGGGGCAGCACACCACACTAGGACTACTGTACACAGTACTAGGGGCAGCACACCACACTAGGACTACTGTACACAGCACTAGGGGGCAGCACACCACATTAGGACTACCGTACACAGTACTAGGGGGCAGCACACCACATTAGGACTACTGTACACAGCATTAGGGACAGCACACCACTCTAGGACTACTGTACACAGCACTAGGGCAGCTAGGGCACTGTACACAGCACTAGGGGCAGCACACCACACTAGGACTATTGTACACAGCACTAGGGGCAGCACACCACACTAGGACTACTGTGTACAGCACTAGGGGGCAGCACACTAGGTTAGAAAAAAGTGCTTGATAAAAAGGGTGTGTTAAACAAAATATATGGAATGAGTTTCACCTCGTGGAAAGATCACCAGCCTGACAAGCACTTGGAGAAAGCTGGGCTTCAAGGTCATCATAATGTTTGTCAGGTTCACTAGATAGTAGATACAACATAAATCCGGGTCAAACCTATATACACATCTATCAAAAGCATCAAAACACAAAGTTAAAACAAAAACGTGACATACAGTTTAACAGGAAGGTATAGTTCTGCTATGCTAAAGCTGTTTTCAGCTAAATACTGATCACAGTCATAAAGTTAGTATATATAATGTTAATGGTGAGTTGGATGAGGATATTTATTAGTACATGGTATTAGAAAAGCTATGGCTAAATACAAACAGTTTCTGGGGATATGACACTTAAATCAAAATGTTTAAAATCGGTTCTATAGAAACAAGTAAAGAGAATATACTAAAATCATTCTGTTTCCCAGCAGCTCCTTTTAAAATGAAATTCTGTGTTACGTCTATCATATTGCGACATTCAATGAGGAGGAAACAGAGATTTATCAACCTCTGTTATTTTAAGACTGGGTTAACAGACTACACTGTTAAAGAGGATTCTAAGGTTTGATTGGTTTAACGTTAACAGCCAGGGTCATGTGACATTAACAACCAGGGTCGTTTAATGTTAACAGCCAGGGTCATGTAACATTAACAGCCAGGGTCATTTAACGTTAGCAGCCAGGGTCATGTAACATTAACAACCAGGGTCTTTTAATGTTAACAGCCAGGGTCATTTAACGTTAATAGCCAGGGTTATTTAATGTTAATAGCCAGGGTCATTTAACGTTACGGCCAGGGTCATTAAACGTTAACAGCCAAGGTCATTTAACGTTAATAGCCAGGGTCGTTAAATGTTAACAGCCAAGGTCATTTAACGTTAATAGCCAGGGTCGTTAAATGTTAACAGCCAGGGTCATTTAACGTTAACAGCCAGGGTTGTTTAATGTTAACAGCCAGGGTCATTTAACATTAACAGCCAGGTTCATTTAACATAAACAGCCAAGGTCATTTAACATTAACAGCCAGGGTCATTTAACGTAAACAGCCAGGGTCGTTAAATGTTAACAGCCAGGGTCATTTAACGTTAACAGTCAGGGTCATTTAATATTAACAGCCAGGGTCATTTAACGTTACGGCCAGGGTCATTAAACGTTAACAGCCAAGGTCATTTAACATTAACAGCCAGGGTTGTTTAATGTAAATAGCCAGGGTCATTTAATTTTTACAGCTAGTGTCATTAGACATTAACAGCCAGGGTCGTTAAAAGTTAACAGTCAGGGTCATTTAATATTAACAGCCAGGGTCATTTAACAATAACAGCCAGGGTCATTTAACATTAACAGCAAAGGTCATTTAACATTAACAGCCAGGGTCATTCATTTAACGTTAACAGCCAGGGTCATTTAATAATAACAGCCAGGGTCATTTAGCATTAACAGCAAAGGTCATTTAACATTAACAGCCAGGGTCATTTAACGTAAACAGCCAGGGTCATTTAATGTAAACAGCCAGGGTCATTAACGTAAACAGCCAGGGTCTTTAAAAGTTAACAGCCAGGGTCATTTAATGTTAACAGCCAGGGTCATATAACATTAACAGCCAGGGTCATTTAACATTAACAGCCAAAGTCATTTAATGTAAACAGCCAGGGTCATTTAAAGTTAACAGCCAGGGTCATTTAACATTAACAGCCAGGGGCATTTAATGTTAACAGCCAGGGACGTTTAACGTTAACAGCCAGGGTCCTTAAAAGTTAACAGCACGGGTCATTTAATGTTAACAGCCAAGATTGTTTAACGTTAACAGCCAGGGTTATTTAACATTAACAGTCAGGGTCATTTAACATTAACAGCCAAGGTCATTTAAAGTTAACAGCCAGGGTCATTTAATGTTAACAGCCAGGGTCATTTAATGTAAACAGCCAAGGTCGTTTAATGTGAACAGTCAGGGTCATTTAATGTTAACAGCTAGGGTTGGTTAATGTGAACAGTCAGGGTCATTTAATGTTAACAGCCAAATGTCATTTAACGTTAAGAGCCTGGGTTGTTTAATGTTAACAGTCAAGGTCGTTTAACATTAACAGCCAGGGTCTTTTAACGTTAACAGCATGGGTCGTTTAATGTGAACAGTCAGGGTCGTTTAACATTAACAGTCAGGGTCATTTAACGTTAACAGCCAGGGTCGTTTAACGTTAACAGCGAGGGTCGTTTAACATTAACAGCCAGGGTCATTTAAGGAAACCCTTTTGTTGCACATTTTATTTCGCTCCATGAAAACAATTTTCTCCCATACTGCACAGGGAAAAGATAACTCTATCTTACACAGTGGGGTGTAAGACAGCTCACAAGCACTAGAAAATTACTTATCTATACATGTGGCATAACTTGTCGATGACATCATCATTTTTGATGCATAACGATGTTTCAGAGCAAAAATACCAAGTCTATTTTTGGAAACTAGATTGACTGTGTACAAGTATTAATTATCAATATGTCATTTGCTTTCAAATGCACAAATTTGTTTTACTGAAAGACTTATTAGGAATATATATATCTTTTTATACAACAAACGTCATTCCACAGCACAACCACAACATATCAAATACAGTAAAACCCCTCTAACTCGAACCCCGATTCCTCAAATACCCCTATTCGTCGAACTGGTCGTACGGTCCCGACCGTGTCCCTATATAATCTATGTAACAACACCCCGGATAGCTCCAACAGCTATTCGTCTAATACCCCTCATTCCCCGAACAGAAATATATCCCTGTTTCATCAAATACATAGTACTTAACCATGTATTCGTCAAACATGTGTTCGGCCCTTGAGATTTTTTTTTACCTGTGTCACACCTGACTGCTCCGACCAACATGTATAATTGCTCACGACCTTGTGTGTTTAAAGGTGGCGTATCAAGCCTGTAGTTAATTACAGGATTAATGGTGTCATTAATACCTACCTACACGATCCAAAGTCGTTGTTTCACGTTAACTTTATTTGAACATTTAAGAAAAAGCATTAAATTATTGATGTTTCTCTCGTTATAATCTTTGCTGTAAATACGAAAATACGGAAGTTGTTGATCCGTGTTAAAAGAAAATACGCATTGTGAAATGTCAAAAGAGGCGGAAGATATTGCTGACGTCCGCCTAATTATAAGTTAATTCTTTTTAAATTTCTGTGTTGTTTCATTCGACATGCTAACACAATGTTATTTATCGAAAGAAGTTCATTTTATCAGTGCATTCCAAATCTTTTCCCGTATATTGTATTTTGTAACTTTACTCGTGAACACATGTACAAAATAGACATCTAAAGATATTGTTTCCTATGTCCGTAATTATGCTGGTTAATTTTGAGTTTGTATTTTGCAAATGTTTTAAATGATTTGTGATAACTAAATAATAGAAAATGTACTCTTTGTTTACCAATATGGATTGTACATTGACCTAGATGATGATTGCTTACTCTGCTGGGAATGACATTTTGATATAGGGCATTCTCAAGCATTTTCAAACACTCAATTCATGTTATACATATTTTTTTTCAACTTAATATTGCTATCAATAAAACTATGATAAAGAAATCCAAAATCCTGAAAGATAGGGTAATTAAAATGTCTATGCTGTGCATTGTTTGTCATAGTTTGAGATTGGATATTTTGATTGTTGATCGTGACCAACCTCGGATGAGACGAATACCACGTATTCCTTGAACTATTGACCTGGTCCCCTGCTGTTCGAGTTATAGGGGTTTTACTGTATACACAATATACACAGGTAGATAACAAACAGAAAAGGGTTGCTTACTCGGATTTCCGTTTGTTAAGTTTGCCGGAGCGCGGTGAGATGACAGCGTGTGTGTCAGTAATGTCGTCACTGCTCAGCTGCAACTCAGCTCGTAGGTAGGACACAGATTGTCCTTTATGGGCCAAGATAGCGTCTGAAAAACAACTAGTATACTAGTAAATCCAATTGGACATTTTTATATGACAAAAACACCAAAAGAACATCATAAAATGAACAAAAGATATATATTATGAAATCAAATTTACAACTTGAGTACTCAGCAGTTCTTTTTACGTTTCCTGAACTCTAAATTAGACATGCAAAACCAGCTTTAAAATCTCTGACATAAAGAATTCTAAGTTGAGAGGTTTATTTTCAAGACTAGGATTTACCGGTGCTGTCGACATGTTGATGAAGCGTGGAGAGATCGAGTGGAGGAATGAAGGGTTTGCGACAGTTTGACGGAGAATCATTAGGAGATCGGTTAGGAGAGCCACCATTGCGCCTAATCTCGGTGGCAGCCAGTTCTAGGAAGGCGACTCGTGGTTTGGGAATGCCACCGTTGACTAGAGCTGCCTCCTGTGTGGTGGCTGCGGCATTCTGTGTGGAGTTGTGGGGAACTGTCTCAATAACCACGTTGGTTCCTGTATCCTCTAACAGCTGATCTATGTCTTCATCAAAGTCTACTTCCTCCATGCTGTTACGATGCTTCCGTGTCGGTGAGCGACGGTTGGCAGGTCCAGCAGGCCTCTTAAACTGAAACACAAAGTCAGTCCTGACATACTAGATGATACTACAGTATGTGTATAAAGTACACTAGAGCAATGTCCCTCTCCATTTACTATTTAGCAGGTATATTTCGCGGGTATGTTTCCCGTGTACATTTCCCATGTACATTTTACGGGTGGACTATTTAGCGGGTACATTTCGTGAGTGGACTATTTTCACTTTATTTGTGTGTTTACTGAAATCCATGAATTCAAAACACCAGCAAAATAATGGCTTCATTATCGTATCATCATCAGGACTTTGTTTAATGTGTAACTTATCCAAAATGGCACCACACGCAAGTAATTCAACTCAAAATTAATTGCAAAGAAATTATTAATAACATTGCTATCATTAAAACTTAATCGATCTGTGAATACAGTATAACCCCTCTAACTTGAACCCAGATTCCTCGAATACCCCCTATTAGTCGACATGGATAATAATTCACGATTTGTGTCGTATCAAGCCTTTAGGTAATTAAGGGATTAACAGTGTCAGTATTACCTACATACAGTCGTTGATTGATGTTAACTTTATTTGATCATTTCAGAAAAGGCATTAAATGATCAATGTTTCTCTCATAATAATCTTTGCTGTGAATACGAAAATACAGAAGTTGTTGATCCATGTTAATAGAAAGTACATATTTTGAAATGACAAAAAAAGCGGAAGAAATAGCTAACGTCTGCCTACCTATATAAGTTCAATATTTTTTTAATTTGTATGTTGTTTTCATTCGACAGGCTAACACAGTGTTATTAATCGAAAGATGTAAATAATACAAAAATTTAATTGAGCAAAGTACAAATCACATTGATCCATGTTCCCGTATATTGTATATTTCCTTGTGAACACGTGTAATATACTGCTTTTACAAGGTAGAAATAGGCATTTGATTTACTTTCTCGTCAGCATTTTCAAACACTCATTTTATGGAATACATTTTTTTCCCCAACTTGATATTGCTATCAACTAGAATTATGTCAGTATGACATACATGAAAGCCGCTGCAACAACAAATTTTGATTGCTAATTCATCTTTAACAAATCTATCCTACAGATCTGATACAATGAAACACGTGTGTTGAATCTGCAACTGTTTGTGTTTGTTATTTCTGTCATTTAATTCAAGTTCATTCATGGGTGAATTATTTTAATTATTAAGAATTAGGAATTGTGGACAGTGCTCATATTTAGCTGAAGCTTATTTTCAACCAAATACGCCGATATCTGTTTCCATTTACACTGTTTAACTTCAAACCGGCATGGTCAACACGCTTTAATATACGGCTTGTCATTTCTGGCATGAATCGGCAAAGATATTTGTCATTGATGCACATCGTTTCTGCAGTCGTGGATTCTTGTTCAATACAATCATTACCTAAAACATCTGTGCAAGGCATTTACAGATTCAAATACAGTAAAACCCCTCTAACTCGAACCCGGATTCCTCGAATACCCCCTATTCGTCGAACTGGTCGTACAGTCCCGACCGTCTTCCTATATAATCTATGTAACAAAACCCCGGATATTTCGAACAGCTATTTGTCGAATACCCTTTATTCTTAGAACAGAAATATGTCCCCGTTTCATCAAATACATAGTATTTACCCATGTATTTGTCGAACAGGCGTTCGGCCCTTGAGATTTTTTTCCCTGTGTCACACCTGACTGCGCCGACCGACATGGACAATTGCTAACGATTTTGTGTTTAAACACTTGGTGTGTCAAGCCTTTAGGTAATTAAGGGATTAACAGTGTCATTATTACCTACCTACACGATGGCATGTCGTTGTTTGGTGCTAACTTTATTTGAATATTTCAGAAAAGGCATTAAGCTATTGATGTTTCTCTCGTAATAATCTTCGCAGTAAATGTGAAAATACGGAAGTTGTTGATCCGTGTTAATATAAAGTACGCATTGTGAAATGACAAAAGAGGCGGAAGATATTGCTGACGTCCGCCTAACTATAAAAGTTTATTTCTTAAAATTTCTTTGTTGGTTTCATTCAACAGGCTAACAACAATGTTATTTATCGAAAGATGTAAACGATATCAAATGATATATGCAAAGTACATTTTATCAGTACGTTCCGTATCTTTTCCCGTAAATTGTATTTTGTAACACGGTCATGTAACCCAACGTTACGCTTTTACTGAATAGACATCTATAGATATCATTTTTTATGTCCGTAAATATGCTGGTTCATAACTTTATTGTGAGTATGTATTTTGTAAATGTTTTAAATTATTTGTGATAATTAAATAATAGAAAATGTACTCCTTGTTGACCAATATGGATATTGTACATTAACCTAGATGACGAGCGTTACTCTGCTGTGAATGAAATTTGATTAAGGGCTTTCTCGTTAGCTTTTTCAAACCCTAAATTTTTGATATACTATTTTTTTTCAGCTTGATATTGCTATCATTAAAACACTTAAATAAAGAAATCCAAAATGCTGAAAGATAGGGTAATTAATTTACAAGAGGCCCATGGGCCTTAGCGGTCACCTGAGTTCAGACACAGAATGAAACAAAGACATGCATATAAACACTATAAATATATATTGGCCCATCAGGCCCTTGACGTCAGTCAGTGATTTTATAATTTTTTAATCTATGAAGATTATTTGGTTCCATCAAATCTGTGAATTCAGGAGAAAGATTTTTGAAATGTTATCCATTTTGACCCCTTTTGGCCCCACCCCTCTCGCCCCTGGGGGTCGGCCAGGACCAATATGGATATGATGTTAAATGCTATCTCAGGCTAATAATTCTAACCCAGATTGACTAATTTCCTATGAAAACTAAGCAAATAATGTTCCTAAATGTGTTTTCCTATATAAACTATAGTAAATTTGACCCCCTCCCTAGGGGAAAATCTGAGATCCCAGGGCCATGAAATTCACAAATTTTTGTAAAGGGCCTTAAGACCTTCCAATCTATCAAGAGTATCTGGTTCCATCAAATCTGTGAATTCAAAAAGAAGATTTTTGAAATTACCATTTTGACCCCTTTTGGCTCCGCCCCTCTGGCCCCTGGGGGTCAGCCATGACCAGTATGGATATGATGTTAAAATGCTATTTCAGGCTAATAATTCTAACCAAGTTTGACTAATTTCCAATGAAAAATAGGCAAATAATGTTCATAAATGTGTTTTTCCTATATAAACTAAAGTAAACTTGACCCCCTCCCCAGGGGGAAACATGAGACCCCAGGGTCATATTATTCACAATTTTTGTAAAGGACTTTAAGACCTTTCCATCTAAGCAGAGTATTTGATTCTACCAGTTCCAGAATTTCAGAAGAAGATTTTTGAAGTTTTAGCCAATTTGACCGGTTTTGGAACCGCCCCTAAGGCCCCTGGGGATCAGTCATGGAAAATTTGGTAATAAGATTCAATGGCCATCACATAGGGATAATTCTGACTACAATTGACTAATTTCCTATTATAATGACTAAATAATGCTCAAAAATGTGTTTTCCATATATAAACTTATATATAGTAAACTTAACCCCCTCCCTAGGGGGAAACCTGAGACCCAAGGGTCATATAATTCACAATTTTCATAAAACACCTTAAGACCTGTCCATCTATGAAGAGTATTTGATTCTACCATTTCCAGTATTTAAGAAGAAGATTTTTAAAGTTTTAGCCTATTTGCCCCTTTTGGCCCCGCCCCTCTGCCCCGAGGGGGTTGACCAGGACCAATATAGATATGATATTAAAATGTTATCTCATGCTTATAATTCTAAACAAGTTTGACTCATTTCGTATTAAAATTGAGCAAAAAATGCTCATAAATGTGTTTTCACTATATAAACTATAGTAAACTTGACCCCCTCCCCAGGGGGAAACGTGAGACCCCAGGGTCATATAATTCACAATTTTGGTTAAGGACCTCAAGACCTTTCCATCTATGAAGAGTATGTGATTCTACCATTTCCAGAATTTCAGAAGAAGATTTTTGAAGATATAGCCTATTTGACCCCTTTTGACCCCGCCCCTAAGGCCCCTGGGGGTCAGTCATGGAAAATTGGTTAATAGGATTCAATGGCAATCTCATACTGATAATTCTGACAATATTTGACTCATTTCCTATTACAAATGATCAAATAATACTCAAAAATGTGTTTTCCCTATATAAACTATAGTAAACTTAACCCCCTCCCCAAGGGGAAACCTGAGACCCCAGGGTCATATAATTCACATTTTTTGTAAAGGACCTTATGACCTTTCTATCTATGAAGAGTATTTAATTCCATCACATCTGTGAGTGGAGAAGAAGATTTTTGAAATTTTAGTCAATTTTACCCCTTTTGGCCCCTCCCATAGCTCCCTGGGGGGTGGGGACCATATAATTCACAATCTTGATTGGCCTTATGCCTTAGAAGCAACGAAAATGTAAATTGTTTACGGACATACGACGCACGACGGACAACGCACGACGGACAACGCACGACGGACAAAAGGCGATTAGAATAGGTCACTTGAGACTTCGTCTCAGGTGACCTAAAAATGTCATTGCCATGCATTGTTTATCATAGTTTGAGACCGAATCCATATTGACCTGGTCCCCTGCTGTTCGAGTTATAGGGGTTTTACTGTATGTTTATTTGTGAACGTAACGTACCTGTAGTTCAAGATCAGTTGGAGAAACCATGCTTTACTTTTCGGCTGCCATGTTTTGTTGATGCAGTCAGTATAATATGATTAGCCGCAAAGTTTCGTATTTTACTCTGGATACCAAAATACTTGCTACGGTGTTTTAATGCAGTTAATACTTGCATTAATCTCTAAAATACTACAAGACTATCGTCGTATCAATAGCAATACCGATCAAATTCCCAAACACGACCCAGTGTGAAAATATGAAAGCATGGCTTCAACCCGACGCCAAGGTACTGCCAGCGACCAAAACTAGGTCATCGTTTGAAGCCACATACCGACCGGGAGCATACTAATAATACAGAACAAGAGGCCCAAAGGGCCTTAACAGTCATCTGACTACCTTGGCAATAGTAAAATTAATTATATATGGTGTCACTTTGTCAGGACCATGTCAGGATCATTTTCAATTTCTTTCAACAAATTTTATTTCAAACAAGAGGCCCAAGGGCCTTAACATATAGGAAATTAATTAGATATAGTGTCATGGTAGCCATCTTCGATTTGTGATCAACCAGAGATGTAACAATACTTTGTCGGGACCATGTCAGGATCATTTCATGCAAGTTTCAGCCAAATCGCACCGGTGGAACTTGATAAGAAGTTCAAAATGTGTTTTCAAGATGGCGGCTGTGGCAGCCGTCTTGGATTTCAGATCAACCCGAAAAATAACAACACTTTATTAGGACCAAGTGAGGATCATTTCATGCAAGTTTCAACCAAATCGCACTGGTAAAACTTGATAAGAAGTTCGAAACATGTTTTCAAGATGGCGGCTGTGGCGGCCATCTTGGATTTCGGATCAACCCGAAAAATAACAACACTTTGTGAGGACCATATCAGGATCATTTCATGCAAGCTTCAGCCAAATCGCACCGTTAGAACTTGAGAAGAAGTTCAAAATGTGTTTTCAAGATGGCGGCTGTAGCGGCCATCTTGGATTTCGGATTGACTCGAAAAATAACAACACTTTGTCGGGACCATGTCAGGATCATTTCATGCAAGTTTCAGTCAAATTACACCGGTAGAACTTGAGAAGAAGTTCAAAATGTGAAAAGTTAAGCACGGCGGACGGCGCACGGCGGACGGCGACGGACGAAACATGATGACTATAGGTCATCCTGACCCTTCGGGTCAGATGACCTAACAAGAGGCCCATGGGCCTTAACGGTCATCTGACTATTAGTACAATACAACATAGTCGTTTAAAGATTTTAGCCTATTTGACCTCTGTGACCTTGATTGAAGGTCAAGGTAATTCATTTGAACAAACTTGGTAGCCCTTCATCCCAGCATGCTACCAGCATGCCACATGCTCAATATCAGTACCCTGGGCCTTCTGGTTCTTGAGAAGACGTCATTTAAAGATTTTAGTCTATTTGCCGCCCGTGACCTTAAATGAAGATCAAGGTCATTCATTTGAATAAACTTGATAGCCCTTCATCCAAGCATGCTACATGCCCAATATCAGTACCCTGGGCCTTCTGGTTCTTAAGAAGAAGTCATTTAAAGATTTTAGCCTATTTGACCCCTGTGACCTTGAATGAAGATCAAGGTCATTCATTTGAACAAACTTGGTAGCCCTTTATCCCAGCATGCCACAGGCCTAATATCAGGTCTCTAGGCCTCTTAGTTATTCACAAGAAGTTGTTTAAAGGATTTTAGCCTATTTGACCCCTGTGACCTTGAATGAAGGTCAAGGTCATTTATTTGAACAAACTTGGTAGCCCTTCATCCCAGCATCCTACAGGGCAAATATCAGTACCCTGGGCCTTCTGGTTCTTGAGAAGAAGTTGTTTAAAGATTTTAGCCTTTTTGACCCCTGTGACCTTGAATGAAGGTCAAGGTCATTCATTTGAACAAACTTGGTAGCCCTCCATCCCAGCAACCTACAGGCCAAATATGAGTACCCTGGGCCTTCCGGTTATTGAGAAGAAGTCGTTTGAATAAAAAGTTTACGCACGGCGCACGGCGCACGGCGGACGGCGCACGACGACGGACGGTGCATGATGACAATAGGTCATCCTGACCCTTCTGGTCAGATGACCTAAAAATGCCTCACGAGAACCCCATTTCTATTTTTGAACTTCAAAAATATCAAGTAATGATTATAATAATAATATGAACAGGTTGGTGACATGCCATTGACATGCATTGTTTGAGACCGGACATTTTAACTGGCGACGATCGATCATGGCCAACCTCGGATGAGTCAAATATCCCGTATTCCTCGAACTATTGATCTGGTCCCCTGATGGTCAAGTTATAGGGGTTTTACTGTATTTGCATTTAGAAGAATTGGTGTACCGCAAAATAAATTCCTCATTTACAAAACCGTGACATATGGACCTGACAAATATTGAAAGGGCTGTACAGTATCTGGTTCCTTTATCATCCAGCAATCACAGATCTCGGCCTGCTCATAATACCTATCAACGAGTGAATGTGAATACACCGTTATTAATTGGTAATTATCACTTACACTTGATAGAGTTCCTGAGTTCCTGCGGGTCACAGTTTCAAAGTCATCTTCTTTATCCTCAGTACTCCTTTGTGACCAAAAAATAACTTTTAATGTAATGTTGATGAAAAAGAACAAAATGAGTCATACAATGAAGCAATTTTGACAATTAAAAACATTTGCTATAACATCTTTGGTATGTAACGTATGCATTCTCCCAGTCTCAGATTGATGGCTTAGATAAGTGTTCATTTGAAACTGGATCATGTCAAAGATAGAGAAAGTCTGTTCTTTTATATGAACACTGATCCCCATTACACACCTGGAGATTAGTACAGTCCAGCTATGTAATTCAGTTTTTTATCCTTTACCTTGTTCCTTTGTCAATGTTTTCTTTACTGACACCAATATCTTCAATATCTGAGTTTTTGGGTTTCTGTAAAACAAAACACATTCAATTTCACCATCATTTAAGCCATCTGGTATTTCCTCTTTTTGTGAAACCTTTATCAAAATTTTAAGAATAAATCATGTTGTTTACACAGCAAAGTTAAATTTTGACAAGCGAAACAGAAAAAGGTATATAAGCTTAAAGAGGTATGCTGTTTTAAAAGTGACTAATAGTTGTCTCCCTTGTAAATTTAATCAAAGAATTTTTAATGCTCGTAGACACAGGCAATATCATTGTGAATCTGATCGATTGTGAACCTGATGGATTGTGAACCTGATGGATTGTGAGCCTGATGGATTGTGAATATGACGGATTGTGAGCCTGATGGATTGTTAGCCTGATGAATCGTGAATCTGATGGATTGTGAATCTGACGGATTTTGAGCGTGATAAGATTGTTTATCTGATAGATTGTGATCCTGATGGATTGAGAATATAATGGATTGAAATCCTGATAGATTGTGAGTCTGACAGATTGTGAACCTGATGGATTGTGAGCCTGATGGATTGTGAACCTGATGGATTGTGAACCTGATGGATTGTGAATATGACGGATTGTGAGCCTGATGGATTGTGTACCTGATGGATTGTGAATATGACGGATTGTGAGCCTGATGGATTGTTAGACTGATGAATCGTGAATCTGATTGATTGTGAATCTGATGGATTGTGAGTGTGATGGATTGTGAATATGATGGATTATGAGCCTGATGGATTGTGAATATGATTGATTGTGAATGATGGATTGTGAATCTGATGGATTTGTAAATCTGATAGATTGTGAATCTGATGGATTGTGAATATGATGGATTGTGAGCCTGATGGATTGTGTACCTGATGGATTGTGAGACTGATGGATCGTGAATATGATGGATTGTGATCCTGATAGATTGTGAATATGATGGATTGTGAATATGATGGATCATGAGCCTGATGGATTGTGTACCTGATGGATTGTGAGACTGATGGATCGTGAATATGATGGATTGTGATCCTGATAGATTGTGAATATGATGGATCATGAGCCTGATGGATTGTGATGAAATGTGATCATACCTGTCCTATTAGGATTCCCTTCTCCTCAAAGAAGTTGAAGGCTGACGAGCTTGGCCTCTGTTTGCCGACTTTGGTTGTGTCCATGCCCTCTGTTGGCCTGTCTTCAAACAGTTTTATCCTGTCATGGACCGCTGGAACTGACTCTTCATCCATCCTACTGGAAACAAGAGGCCCAGAGGGCCTGTATCGCTCACCTGGTTTGTAATGCCTAGTAAGGTTCATTGTTTCTTTTCTGAAGGAATTTGAATATTTACCTCTAATTCCCCTATTGGGCCCCACTCTTTCTGCTCAAGGGGGTCAGAGCCAAAAATTATAGGAATTCTGTTAACCCCAAGGATGTTTCTGGGCCAAATTTGGTTAAACTCCAAGCAGAATTCTAAGACTAGTAGCGATTTATAGGATTTACCTAAATTTCCCTATTGGGCCCCGCCCCTCCTGCCCCCAGGGGGTCAGAGCCAAAATTTATACAAGTTCTATTCTCCTTCCCCCAAGGATGTTTCTGGCCAAATTTGGTTTCAATCCATGCAGAACTCTAGGACAAGTAGCGATTTATAGGATTTACCTCTATTTCCCCTATTGGGCCCCGCCCCTCCTGTCCCCAGGGGGTCAGAGCAAAAATTTATACAAGTTCTGTTCCCCTTCCCCCTAGGATGTTTCTGGCCAAATTTGGTTACAATCCATGCAGAACTCTAGAACAAGAAGCAATTTATAGGATTTACCTAAATTTCCCCTATTGGGCCCCGCCCCTCCTGTCCCCGGGGGGTCAGAGCCAAAATTTATACAAGTTCTGTTCTCCTTCCCCCAAGGATGTTTCTGGCCAAATTTGGTTACAATCCATGCAGAACTCTAGGACAAGTAGCGATTTATAGGATTTACCTCAATTTCCCCTATTGGGCCCCGCCCCTCCTGTCCCCGGGGGGTCAGAGCAAAAATTTATACAAGTTCTGTTCCCCTCCCCCCAAGGATGTTTCTGGCCAAATTTGGTTAAAATCCATGCAGAACTCTATGACTAGTAGCGATTTAAAGGAAATGTTGACGGACAGACGGACGACGGACGGACGGACGGACGGACGGACGGGACGGACGACGGACGACGGACGCCGCGCCATGACATAAGCTCACCGGCCCTTTGGGCCAGGTGAGCTAAAAAACATAACTTGAGCATTTTAATTTGTGCCTGATCAGCATTCTCTACCATAACTTGAGCATTTTGTCTAATCAACATTCTCTACCATAACTTGAGCATTTTGTCTGATCAGCATTCTCTACCATAACCCTTTACCACATGTAAGCGCCTTTGGATTCCTTTACCCCTTGCCCCATGTAAGCGACTTTGGACTCCCTCGCACCATCTCAATGTAAGCGCCTCTGGATGCCCGTTCACGATCTCAATGCAAGCGACTCTGGACGCCATTTTGACTATCAATGTTTTGCTAGCTTCGTATCACGTGATAAAAGCGCCACCTGTGTTCAGACTTTACAATCTAATTACAGACGTGACCAAATTTCTAACTAATCAAAAATCGGCACAGTGTTACTATATAAAACTCCGAATAAATTAACCGAGAAAATCACACGTGTTCACTGCTTCACTCATGTTACCGGGGACGCTATCATGGCTTCTGTTGTTGATATTTCGGCAGATATTTGTAATTATAAGTACAATGCCATGATATTTAAATATCACAGACCTAAAAGCATATAATCTGACAATGATTTAGACGATGTTTTATTCAATTTGACCGATCGAAAATCAGACGGTCATGAAGAACGGCGAGGTCCAGTACTATCGCCATTACCTGACGCCTTGTTGGAATGGACTGGCGAGTTTACAGCCGTGAGTGTTGATAATTTTGTTAGAAACATGTTGTCAAAACTTCAATAAACCTTTAATATACTTCATTTAAAGTTGATAGATTATTTTCGTGCATTTTTCAATGGCAAATAATGTACAAACATCCCACAACAAACACACTACTCGGACCGATAGAAAGTGAAAGTAGCGGTGAACGGGTCGTGAAACGGCACGGACAAAGCAGAAATAACAGTGTTTTTCAGAGTAAATATATTGACTGAGCCATGATTCTGATATATATTAGTTTGTTTACGATATTTCAAGTAATTTGTGGATTTTTTTTCCTAAAAGTTATAAAAAATCGGCAATATTTTGAGTAATTCCGACAGAGAAAATCAACCATTTTCTGACCTGTTAAGGATGTACACCTCTGAGAAGTCAAAATTTTCTTGTATTAAACTTTTTTTTTCTCATATAGATTTTTGGAAAAAGGAGTTCATACCATAAAAGAAAATGAAAGAAAAAACATATGTCCGTGTGCTCGTTTTTGAGCTTTTGTCACTCAAAGACACCTAGTTGACAAAATATTGGATTTTATGGGAATTTTGCCGTTTTGACCATATAAGATAGATATTAAAGCCATAATTTCCTAATGAGGTGTTTGACATGTATGAATGTTTGTAGAATTCATTTTCTAGTAGTCTTCTTTAAAAATGTACCAGTTTTGATCAATTAGACTAATATAATTTCTCAGAATAACAACTTATGCTACCCCTACCCCTTAATTTTGTGCTACCAAATGCACCATTTTCAGCCATTTTTGCCAAATTTAACCCTTTATAAAAAAGTTCTGGTATTAAACTTTTGTTATTATTTTGCATATCAATAGGGAAACGGTTGTTCTTTCTAAATCAGGAAGAAAAATTGGGGGTCTGTGTGCTTACTTTTTTGCCCCATTTGAATTTTTGTTATTTTTCATTATTTTAGAGTAAAAAATAAAAGTGCCCAAATTACCATTAAATGTAAAAATAAAGTCACAAAAGTGTATCGTTTCACATATTAATGCTCAATATTTTAATTACTACGAACCTAGTAACGATTTGCAACAAAAATTAGCTAAATACAGCTAAAAATGCCGGCGCAGTAATGATTTAAGTAAAAACAATTTCAGTAAAAAATGGTAAAACTGTGGCTCTACTTGAAGCAAAAAAAGACACAATTTCAAAATGGCCGCCAAATGGGCCATTTCTTAAAATCCCCGTATAAAAAAATCTACTAAAAATAGAAATGTAATTTTTTGACAAAATTTGCATCTGGCAACTTGCTACAGATACTGATAAATTATATTTGAAAATCTCATAACTTCTTTGGTCTATGTTGAAACGAGACTTCAACGGGACCAAAACCTCAGAAGAATACATCCTTAATGCTTTTAATAATTTTTGAAGTCCTCATATCGAATAATATTTGGAAATGATAGAAACACTGTTTATTTAGATTCATTCTGAAGCAACATTATTAACAAAATATTTCTCAAAAATAAACATGGAAGTAAATAAATCGATTTTAAAAAAGTATTATCAATCCAGACTGAAAACTTCACAAAGTGCCATTGAGATGGTGCATACACTTGACAGATGTTGCAACAATGTTCGTGTTGAACATTGTATACTTTCCTCATGGAAGCCTGGTGCTGCAGTCTACTAGTTTGCATGTGGTAAAGGGTTAACTTGAGCATTTTGTCTGATAGTGCTGACAAACTTAGTCACAATGGTTATTATACAATCCTGATCCATATAATACCGACCTGTTGGTACTGGAGTCATCCTGTGTGTCCATCCCGATCCCACCAGACTGACCGTTAGATGGGTCTGTATCTACAACATATACAGTCTCGCTGAATCCATAACATCAAAGACAAGAGGCCCAGAGGGCCTGTATCGCTCACCTGGTTTGTAATGTCAAGTCATGTTCTGAATACAGGTTCATTGTTTCTTTTCTTAAGGAATTTGAATATTTACCTCTTATTTCCCTATTGGGCCCCGCCCCTCCTGCACCCCCCCCCCCCCCCAGAGATCAGAGCCAAAATTTATACAAGTTCTGTTCCCCTTCCCCAAAGGATGTTTGTGGCCAAATTTGGTTACAATCCATGTAGAACTCTAGGACAAGTAGCGATTTATAGGATTTACCTCTATTTCCCCTATTGGGCCCGCCCCTCCTGTCCCCAGGGGGTCAGAGCCAAAATTTATACAAGTTCTGTTTCCCTTCCCCAAAGGATGTTTGTGTTCCTATAGTGAGACCAGACGTTCCTATAGTGAGACGTTCCTATAGTGAGATATGTTCCTATAGTGAGATGTTCCTATAGTGAGACGTTCCTATAGTGAGATGTTCCTATAGTGAGATGTTCCTATAGTGAGATGTTCCTATAGTGAGACGTTCCTACAGTGAGACCAGACATTCCTATAGTGAGATGTTCCTATAGTGAGACGTTCCTATAGTGAGACCAGACATTCCTATAGTGAGATGTTCCTATAGTGAGACGTTCCTATAGTGAGACTAGACATTCCTATAGTGAGATGTTCCTATAGTGAGACGTTCCTATAGTGAGACCAGACATTCCTATAGTGAGATGTTCCTATGGTGAGACGTTCCTATAGTGAGACAATCCTATAGTGAGACGTTCCTATAGTGAGACAATCCTATAGTGAGATGTTCCTATAGTGAGACGTTCCTATGGTGAGACAATCCTTTAGTGAGACGTTAGTGAGACGTTCCTATAGTGAGACAATCCTATAGTGAGACAATCCTATGGTGAGACGTTCCTATAGTGAGATGTTCCTATAGTGAGACGTTCCTATAGTGAGACGTTCCTATAGTGGGACATTCCTATAGTGAGACGTTCCTATAGTGAGACATTCCTATAGTAAGATGTTCCTATAGTGAGACGTTCCTATAGTGAGACAATGCTATAGTGAGATGTTTGTGAGACGTTCCTATAGTGAGTTGTTCCTATTGTGAGTTGTTCCTATAGTGAGATGTTCCTATAGTGAGATATTCCTATAGTGAGACGTTCCTATAGTGAGATGTTCCTATAGTGAGACGTTCCTATAGTGAGACGTTCCTATAGTGAGATGTTCCTATAGTGAGATGTTCCAATAGTGAGACGTTCCTATAGTGAGACGTTCCTATAGTGAAAAGTTAGTGAGACGTTCCTATAGTGAGACGTTCCTATAGTGAGAAGTTCCTATAGTGAGACGTTCCTATAGTGACACGTTCCTATAGTGAGACGTTCCTATAGCGAGATGTTCCTATAGTGAGATGTTCCTATAGTGAGACGTTCCTATAGTGACATGTTCCTATAGTGAGACGTTCCTATAGTGAGATGTTCCTATAGTGAGACATTCCTATAGTAAGACGATCCCATAGTGAGATGTTCCTATAGTGAGACGTTCCTATAGTGAGACGTTCCTATAGTGCTAACAAATAGGAACCGAAGAACATTTGTCTGAAAAGATAGGACAACTATATTTCTAATGAATATAGCTGGCTAGAACTGAGTACTCACCTCCCTCTGTGTTAGGCTCCTTGGGGTAGTCGAGACTGTACTCATCTTCCTCTGTGTTAGGCTCCTTGGGGTAGTCGAGACTGTACTCACCTTCCTCTGTGTTAGGCTCCTTGGGGTAGTCGAGACTGTACTCACCTTCCTCTGTGTTAGGCTCCCTGGGGTAGTCGAGACTGTACTCACCTTCCTCTGTGTTAGGCTCCCTGGGGTAGTCGAGACTGTACTCACCTTCCTCTGTGTTAGGCTCCCTGGGATAGTCGAGACTGTACTCACCTTCATCTGTGTTAGGCTCCCTGGGGTAGTCGACACTGTACTCACCTTCCTCTGTGTTAGGCTCCCTGGGGTAGTCGAGATTGTACTCACCTTCCTCTGTGTTAGGCTCCCTGGGGTAGTTGAGACTGTACTCACCTTCCTCTGTGTTAGGCTCCCTGGGGTAGTCGAGACTGTACTCACCTTCCTCTGTGTTAGGCTCCCTGGGGTAGTCGAGACTGTACTCACCTTCCTCTGCGTTAGGCTCCTTGGGGTAGTCGAGACTGTACTCACCTTCCTCTGTGTTAGGCTCCTTGGGGTAGTCGAGACTATCTCGGACAAAGGAACGGTCCTCTTCACCAAACAATGTGTCTGTAATGGTCTGTGTGATGACCTTTTCTACCGTCCTGGAAACATTAAGTTCATTGAAACGTGACACACATGTCTTCTTATTCAAACATTTATAGTATCTTCACTAATTCAACAAGAGGCCCAGAGGGCCTGTATTGCTCACCTGGTTTGTAATGCCAAGTAATGTTCTTAATACATGTTTATTGTTTCTTTTATTAAGGAATTTGAATATCTACCTCTAATTGTTCCTATAGTGAGACGTTCCTATAGTGAGATGTTCCTATAGTGAGACATTCCTATAGTAAGACGATCCCATGGTGAGATGTTCCTATAGTGAGACGTTCCTATAGTGAGACGTTCCTATAGTGCTAACGAATAGGAACCGAAGGATTTATAGGATTTACCTCTATTTCACCTATTGGGCCACACCCTCCTGCCCCCGTGGGGTCAGAGCCAAATTTTATACAAGTTCTGTTCCCCTTCCCCCAAGAAAGTTTATGGCCAAATTTGGTTACAATCCATGCAGAACACTATGACTAGTAGGGATTTAAAGGAAATGTTGACGGACGGATGACAGACGCCACGCCATGACATAAGCTCACCAGCCCTTTGTGCCAAGTGAGCTAAAAATGTCTTTTTTTCCCCTTAAGCATCAATTTAGTTTTGTTGATATGGTTTTAATTTGATGATTTGTTCTATAAACTGTAAATATCACTATCATTATCCCTGTAAATTCTACCATGCATGTAGCCAAACCAAAAGTAAATTAGGAACTTTTGACACCTTCATCAGTAATTATAAGTGTCACATTGAACCTGATGTGAATATTACAGCAGTATTTACTTTGAGGTCCTCAAATTTGGTGAGCCAACACATACATGACACATGTCCTCTACACCAACCAATCGTGAACGTTTTGTATTTAGGTTTTCATCTATGAATGGGAATTCCACGAGATGTTTGTTGTGTTACATGTGTAGATATTGACCTCAGTTAACCTGCTACACGACACAGAAACATGTCAGCCTTCAGCATGATGTACACGGAGGCTACTTACTCTGATGTCCTGGCTGACGGTATGGGATACTTACTCTGATGTCCTGGCCGACGGTATGGGGGACTCTATCATACTATAGCCACCATCACTGAAATACAAAAACACACTCATATATAGTAAGTGATCATCACAAGGGGTTATAAACAGATCTGTCAGGTCCAAGGCCGCGACCTCTCCGGGTAGAGGTCAAGGCCTTTGGTGAAGCCTTGATGATTTAAGGATCTTGGCTGCTCAAGGGAGAAGTGATATGTAAATTAGTAGGGAATGAGATATGGTGAAATGTACTTTAGATTTCCTTTCTGTAATGATTTTGATCTAATGTGATATTATATGCCTCTATTTTCCCTTTTTAGTACATCCTCTTTTTGAGTATTTATTATTTATTTCAACAAGAGGCCCATGGACCTTAACGGTCATCTGACTATAAGCACAACACAATGTAGTCGTTTAAAGATTTTAGCATATTTGACCTCTGTGACCTTGAATGAAGATCAAGGTCATTCATTTGAACAAACTTGGTAGCCCTTCATCTCAACATGTCACAGACCCAATATCAGGTCTCTAGGCCTCCTAGTTATTCTCAAGAAGTTCTGGTGTGATTGTATCACTATCCAGTTCTGGTGTGATTGTATCACTACCCAATTCTGGTGTGGTTGTATCACTACCCAGTTCTGGTGTGATTGTATCACTATCGAGTTCTGGTGTGATTGTATCACTACCCAGTTCTGGTGTGATTGTATCTCTACCCAGTTCTGGTGTGATTGTATCACTATCAATAAGTTCTGGTGTGATTGTATCACTACCCAGTTCTGGTGTGATGTGTTGTGTGATTTATCACTACCCAGTTCTGGTGTGATTGTATCACTACCCAGTTCTGGTGTGATTGTATCACTACCCAGTTCTGGTGTGATTGTATCTACTACCCAGTTCTGGTGTGATTGTATCTCTACCCAGTTCTGGTGTGATTGTATCACTACCCAGTTCTGGTGTGATTGTATCACTACCCAGTTCTGGTGTGATTGTATCACTACCCAGTTCTGGTGTGATTGTATCACTACCCAGTTCTGGTGTGATTGTATCACTACCCAGTTCTGGTGTGATTGTATCACTACCCAGTTCTGGTGTGATTGTATCACTACCCAGTTCTGGTGTGATTGTATCACTACCCAGTTCTGGTGTGATTGTATCACTACCCAGTTCTGGTGTGATTGTATCACTACCCAGTTCTGGTGTGATTGTATCACTACCCAGTTCTGGTGTGATTGTATCACTACCCAGTTCTGGTGTGATTGTATCACTACCCAGTTCTGGTGTGATTGTATCACTACCCAGTTCTGGTGTGATTGTATCACTACCCAGTTCTGGTGTGATTGTATCACTACCCAGTTCTGGTGTGATTGTATCACTACCCAGTTCTGGTGTGATTGTATCACTACCCAGTTCTGGTGTGATTGTATCACTACCCAGTTCTGGTGTGATTGTATCACTACCCAGTTCTGGTGTGATTGTATCACTACCCAGTTCTGGTGTGATTGTATCACTACCCAGTTCTGGTGTGATTGTATCACTACCCAGTTCAGGTGTGATTGTATCATCACTACCCAGTTCTGGTGTGATTGTATCTCTATCCAGTTCTGGTGTGATTGTATCACTACCCAGTTCTGGTGTGATTGTATCTCTACCCAGTTCTGGTGTGATTGTATCACTACCCAGTTCTGGTGTGATTGTATCACTACCAGTCTCGTCGGTGTGATTGTATCACTACCCAGTTCTGGTGTGATTGTATCACTACCCAGTTCTGGTGTGATTGTATCACTACCCAGTTCGGGTGATTGTATCACTACCCAGTTCTGGTGTGATTGTATCACTACCCAGTTCTGGTGTGATTGTATCACTACCCAGTTCTGGTGTGATTGTATCACTACCCAGTTCTGGTGTGATTGTATCACTACCCAGTTCTGGTGTGATTGTATCACTACCCAGTTCTGGTGTGATTGTATCACTACCCAGTTCTGGTGTGATTGTATCACTACCCAGTTCTGGTGTGATTGTATCACTACCCAGTTCTGGTGTGATTGTATCACTACCCATCGTGTTGTATCACTACCCAGTTCTGGTGTGATTGTATCACTACCCAGTTCTGGTGTGATTGTATCACTACCCAGTTCTGGTGTGATTGTATCACTACCCAGTTCTGGTGTGATTGTATCACTACCCAGTTCTGGTGTGATTGTATCACTACCCAGTTCTGGTGTGATTGTATCACTACCCAGTTCTGTGTGTTGTCACTACCGTGATTGTATCACTACCCAGTTCTGGTGTGATTGTATCACTACCAGTTCTGTGTGATTGTTATCCTTGTTGTATATCGTTCTGTGTGATTGTATCACTACCCAGTTCTGGTGTGATTGTATCACTACCCAGTTCTGGTGTGATTGTATCACTACCCAGTTCTGGTGTGATTGTATCACTACCCAGTTCTGGTGTGATTGTATCACTACCCAGTTCTGGTGTGATTGTATCACTACCCAGTTCTGGTGTGATTGTATCACTACCCAGTTCTGGTGTGATTGTATCACTACCCAGTTCTGGTGTGATTGTATCACTACCCAGTTCTGGTGTGATTGTATCACTACCCAGTTCTGGTGTGATTGTATCACTACCCAGTTCTGGTGTGATTGTATCTCTATCCAGTTCTGGTGTGATTGTATCACTACCAATTTCTGGTGTGATTGTATCACTACCCAGTTCTGGTGTGATTGTATCACTACCCAGTTCTGGTGTGATTGTATCACTACCAATTTCTGGTGTGATTGTATCACTACCCAGTTCTGGTGTGATTGTATCACTACCCAGTTCTGGTGTGATTGTATCACTACCCAGTTCTGGTGTGATTGTATCTACCAGTTCTGGTGTGATTGTATCACTACCCAGTTCTGGTGTGATTGATATCACTACCCAGTTCTGGTGTGATTGTATCACTACCAGTTCTGGTGTGATTGTATCACTACCCAGTTCTGGTGTGATTGTATCACTACCCAGTTCTGGTGTGATTGTATCACTACCCAGTTCTGGTGTGTATCTGTTCTGGTTGTTGTACTACCCAGTTCTGGTGTGATTGTATCACTACCCAGTTCTGGTGTGATTGTATCACTACCCAGTTCTGGTGTGATTGTATCACTACCCAGTTCTGGTGTGATTGTATCACTACCCAGTTCTGGTGTGATTGTATCACTACCCAGTTCTGGTGTGATTGTATCACTACCCAGTTCTGGTGTGATTGTATCTCTATCCAGTTCTGGTGTGATTGTATCAATACCAGTTCTGGTGTGATTGTATCACTACCCAGTTCTGGTGTGATTGTATCACTACCCAGTTCTGGTGTGATTGTATCACTACCCAGTCTGGTGTGATTGTATCACTACCCAGTTCTGGTGTGATTGTATCACTACCCAGTTCTGGTGTGATTGTATCACTACCCAGTTCTGGTGTGATTGTATCACTACCCAGTTCTGGTGTGATTGTATCACTACCCAGTTCTGGTGTGATTGTATCACTACCCAGTTCTGGTGTGATTGTATCACTACCCAGTTCTGGTGTGATTGTATCACTACCCAGTTCTGGTGTGATTGTATCACTACCCAGTTCTGGTGTGATTGTTCACTACCAGTTGTGATTGTATCACTACCCAGTTCTGGTGTGATTGTATCACTACCCAGTTCTGGTGTGATTGTATCACTACCCAGTTCTGGTGTGATTGTATCACTACCCAGTTCTGGTGTGATTGTATCACTACCCAGTTCTGGTGTGATTGTATCACTACCCAGTTCTGGTGTGATTGTATCACTACCCAGTTCTGGTGTGATTGTATCACTACCCAGTTCTGGTGTGATTGTATCACTACCCAGTTCTGGTGTGATTGTATCACTACCCAGTTCTGGTGTGATTGTATCACTACCCAGTTCTGGTGTGATTGTATCACTACCAGTTCTGGTGTGATTGTATCACTACCCAGTTCTGGTGTGATTGTATCACTACCCAGTTCTGGTGTGATTGTATCACTACCCAGTTCTGGTGTGATTGTATCACTACCCAGTTCTGGTGTGATTGTATCACTACCCAGTTCTGGTGTGATTGTATCACTACCCAGTTCTGGTGTGATTGTATCACTACCCAGTTCTGGTGTGATTGTATCACTACCCAGTTCTGGTGTGATTGTATCACTACCCAGTTCTGGTGTGATTGTATCACTACCCAGTTCTGGTGTGATTGTATCACTACCCAGTTCTGGTGTGATTGTATCACTACCCAGTTCTGGTGTGATTGTATCACACTACCCAGTTCTGGTGTGATTGTATCACTACCCAGTTCTGGTGTGATTGTATCACTACCCAGTTCTGGTGTGATTGTATCACTACCCAGTTCTGGTGTGATTGTATCACTACCCAGTTCTGGTGTGATTGTATCACTACCCAGTTCTTGTGATTGTATCACTACCAGTTCTGGTGTGATTGTATCACTACCCAGTTCTGGTGTGATTGTATCACTACCCAGTTCTGATGTGATTGTATCACTACCCAGTTCTTGTGTGATTGTATCACTACCCAGTTCTGGTGTGATTGTATCACTACCCAGTTCTGGTGTGATTGTATCACTACCCATTCTGGTGTGATTGTATCACTACCCAGTTCTGGTGTGATTGTATCACTACCCAGTTCTGGTGTGATTGTATCACTACCCAGTTCTGGTGTGATTGTATCACTATTCTGTGTGATTGTATCACTACCAGTTTGGTGTGATTGTATCACTACCCAGTTCTGGTGTGATTGTATCACTACCCAGTTCTGGTGTGATTGTATCACTACCCAGTTCTGGTGTGATTGTATCACTACCCAGTTCTGGTGTGATTGTATCACTACCCAGTTCTGGTGTGATTGTATCACTACCCAGTTCTGGTGTGATTGTATCACTACCCAGTTCTGGTGTGATTGTATCACTACCCAGTTCTGGTGTGATTGTATCACTACCCAGTTCTGGTGTGATTGTATCACTACCCAGTTCTGGTGTGATTGTATCACTACCCAGTTCTGGTGTGATTGTATCACTACCCAGTTCTGGTGTGATTGTATCACTACCCAGTTCTGGTGTGATTGTATCACTACCCAGTTCTGGTGTGATTGTATCACTACCCAGTTCTGGTGTGATTGTATCACTACCCAGTTCTGGTGTATTGTATCACTACCCAGTTCTGGTGTGATTGTATCACTACCAGTTCTGGTGTGATTGTATCACTACCCAGTTCTGGTGTGATTGTATCACTACCCAGTTCTGGTGTGATTGTATCACTACCCAGTTCTGGTGTGATTGTATCACTACCCAGTTCTGGTGTGATTGTATCACTACCCAGTTCTGATGTGATTGTATCACTACCCAGTTCAGGTGTGATTGTATCACTACCCAGTTCTGGTGTGATTGTATCACTACCCAGTTCTGGTGTGATTGTATCACTACCCAGTTCTGGTGTGATTGTATCACTACCCAGTTCTGGTGTGATTGTATCACTACCCAGTTCTGGTGTGATTGTATCACTACCCAGTTCTGGTGTGATTGTATCACTACCCAGTTCTGGTGTGATTGTATCACTACCCAGTTCTGGTGTGATTGTATCACTACCCTTTCAGGCGTGATTGTATCACTACCCAGTTCTGTGTGTGATTGTATCACTACCCAGTTCTGGTGTGATTGTATCACTACCCAGTTCTGGTGTGATTGTATCACTACCCAGTTCTGGTGTGATTGTATCACTACCCAGTTCTGGTGTGATTGTATCACTACCCAGTTCTGGTGTGATTGTACACACTACCCAGTTCTGGTGTGTGATTGTATCACTACCCAGTTCTGGTGTGATTGTATCACTACCCAGTTCTGGTGTGATTGTATCACTACCCAGTTCTGGTGTGATTGTATCACTACCCAGTTCTGGTGTGATTGTATCACTACCCAGTTCTGGTGTGATTGTATCACTACCCAGTTCTGGTGTGATTGTATCACTACCCAGTTCTGGTGTGATTGTATCACTACCCAGTTCTGGTGTGATTGTATCACTACCCAGTTCTGGTGTGATTGTATCACTACCCAGTTCTGGTGTGATTGTATCACTACCCAGTTCTGGTGTGATTGTATCACTACCCAGTTCTGGTGTGATTGTATCACTACCCAGTTCTGGTGTGATTGTATCACTACCCAGTTCTGGTGTGATTGTATCACTACCCAGTTCTGGTGTGATTGTATCACTACCCAGTTCTGGTGTGATTGTATCACTACCCAGTTCTGGTGTGATTGTATCACTACCCAGTTCTGGTGTGATTGTATCACTACCCAGTTCTGGTGTGATTGTATCACTACCCAGTTCTGGTGTGATTGTATCACTACCCAGTTCTGGTGTGATTGTATCACTACCCAGTTCTGGTGTGATTGTATCACTACCCAGTTCTGGTGTGATTGTATCACTACCCAGTTCTGGTGTGATTGTATCACTACCCAGTTCTGGTGTGATTGTATCACTACCCAGTTCTGGTGTGATTGTATCACTACCCAGTTCTGGTGTGATTGTATCACTACCCAGTTCTGGTGTGATTGTATCACTACCCAGTTCTGGTGTGATTGTATCACTACCCAGTTCTGGTGTGATTGTATCACTACCCAGTTCTGGTGTGATTGTATCACTACCCAGTTCTGGTGTGATTGTATCACTACCCAGTTCTGGTGTGATTGTATCACTACCCAGTTCTGGTGTGATTGTATCACTACCCAGTTCTGGTGTGATTGTATCACTACCCAGTTCTGGTGTGATTGTATCTACCTTCTGGTGTGATTGTATCACTACCCAGTTCTGGTGTGATTGTATCACTACCCAGTTCTGGTGTGATTGTATCACTACCCAGTTCTGGTGTGATTGTATCACTACCCAGTTCTGGTGTGATTGTATCACTACCCAGTTCTGGTGTGATTGTATCACTACCCAGTTCTGGTGTGATTGTATCACTACCCAGTTCTGGTGTGATTGTATCACTACCCAGTTCTGGTGTGATTGTATCACTACCCAGTTCTGGTGTGATTGTATCACTACCCAGTTCTGGTGTGATTGTATCACTACCCAGTTCTGGTATGATTGTATCTCTATCCAGTTCTGGTGTGATTGTATCACTACCAATTTCTGGTGTGATTGTGATTGTATCACTACCCAGTTCTGGTGTGATTGTATCACTACCCAGTTCTGATGTGATTGTATCACTACCCAGTTCTGGTGTGATTGTATCTCTACCCAGTTCTGGTGTGATTGTATCACTACCCAGTTCTGGTGTGATTGTATCACTACCCTTTCAGGCGTGATTGTATCACTACCCAGTTCTGGTGTGATTGTATCACTACCCAGTTCTGGTGTGATTGTATCACTACCCAGTTCTGGTGTGATTGTATCACTACCCAGTTCTGGTGTGATTGTATCACTACCCAGTTCTGGTGTGATTGTATCACTACCCAGTTCTGGTGTGATTGTATCACTACCCAGTTCTGGTGTGATTGTATCACTACCCAGTTCTGGTGTGATTGTATCACTACCCAGTTCTGGTGTGATTGTATCACTACCCAGTTCTGGTGTGATTGTATCACTACCCCTTTCTGGTGTGATTGTATCACTACCCAGTTCTGGTGTGATTGTATCACTACCCAGTTCTGGTGTGATTGTATCACTACCCAGTTCTGGTGTGATTGTATCACTAACCCAGTTCTGGTGTGATTGTATCACTACCCAGTTCTGGTGTGATTGTATCACTACCCAGTTCTGGTGTGATTGTATCACTACCCAGTTCTGGTGTGATTGTATCACTACCCAGTTCTGGTGTGATTGTGTGATTGTATCACTACCCAGTTCTGATGTGATTGTATCACTACCCAGTTCTGGTGTGATTGTATCACTACCCAGTTCTGGTGTGATTGTATCACTACCCAGTTCTGGTGTGATTGTATCACTACCCAGTTCTGGTGTGATTGTATCACTACCCAGTTCTGGTGTGATTGTATCACTACCCAGTTCTGGTGTGATTGTATCACTACCCAGTTCTGTGTGATTGTATTCACTACCCAGTTCTGGTGTGATTGTATCACTACCCAGTTCTGGTGTGATTGTATCACTACCCAGTTCTGGTGTGATTGTATCACTACCCAGTTCTGGTGTGATTGTATCACTACCCAGTTCTGGTGTGATTGTATCACTACCCAGTTCTGGTGTAATTGTTTCACTACCTAGTTCTGGTGTAATTGTATCATTACCCAGTTCTAGTGTGATTGTATCTCTATCCAGTTCTGGTGTGATTGTATCACTGCCCAGTTCTCTGGTGTGATTGTATTACTACCCAGTTCTGGTGTGATTGTATCACTACCCAGTTCTGGTGTGATTGTATCACTACCCAGTTCTGGTGTGATTGTATCACTACCCAGTTCTGGTGTGATTGTATCACTACCCAGTTCTGGTATGATTGTATCACTACCCAGTTCTGGTGTGATTGTACCACTACCCAGTTCTGGTGTGATTGTACCACTACGCAATTCTGGTGTGATTGTACCACTACGCAATTCTGGTGTGACTGTATCACTACCCAGTTCTGGTGTGATTGTATCACTACCCAGTTCTAGTGTGATTGTATCACTACCCAGTTCTGGTGTGATTGTATGTATCACTACCCAGTTCTGGTGTGATTGTATCACTACCCACTTCTGGTGTGATTGTATCCCTACCCAGTTCTGGTGTGATTGTATCACTACCCAGTTCTGGTGTGATTGTATCACTACCCAGTTCTGGTGTGATTGTACCACTACGCAATTCTGGTGTGATTGTATTACTATCCAATTCAATACCATTGTTTCTGTTGTGTCAGGGACCAGTTATCATACCATTGTTTCTGTTGTGTCACAGACCAGATATCATACCAATGTTTCTTTTGTGTCACAGACCAGTTATCATACCATTGTTTCTGTTGTGTCACAGACCAGTAATCATACCATTGTTTCTGTTGTGTCACAGACCAGTTATCATACCAATGTTTCTGTTGTGTCACAGACCAGTTATCATACCAATGTTTCTGTTGTGTCACAGACCAGTTATCATACCAATGTTTCTGTTGTGTCACAGACCAGATATCATACCAATGTTTCTGTTGTGTCACAGACCAGTTATCATACCATTGTTTCTGTTGTGTCACAGACCAGATATCATACCATTGTTTCTGTTGTGTCACAGACCAGTTATCATACCATTGTTTCTGTTGTGTCACAGACCAGTTATCATACCATTGTTTCTGTTGTGTCACAGACCAGTAATCATACCATTGTTTCTGTTTTGTCACAGACCAGTTATCATACCATTGTTTCTGTTGTGTTACAGACCAGTAATCATACCATTGTTTCTGTTGTGTCACAGACCAGTTATCATTCCATTGTTTCTGTTGTGTCAAAGACCAGTTATCATACCATTGTTTCTGTTGTGTCACAGACCAGTTATCATACCATTGTTTCTGTTGTGTCAGGGACCAGTTATCATACCAATGTTTTTGGTGTCGCAGACTAGTTATCATACCAATGTTTCTGTTTTGTCACAGACCAGTTATCATACCAATGTTTCTGTTGTCTCACAGACTAGTTATCATACCAATGTTTCTGTTGTGTCACAGACCAGTTATCATACCATTGTTTCTGTTGTGTCACAGACCAGTTATCATACCATTGTTTCTGTTGTGTCACAGACCAGATATCATACCAATGTGTCTGTTGTGTCACAGACCAGTTATCATACCATTGTTTCTGTTGTGTCACAGACCAGATATCATACCAATGTGTCTGTTGTGTCACAGACCAGTAATCATACCATTGTTTCTGTTGTAACAGATCTAGCAGCCAATGTTCTTTGTTACTTTTGCCAGTCTAACAAACAAGAGATCCCAGGGGGATCTTGGCGCCCACCTAAGAACGATCTTTGTCTGACAAAGGAAAGAGGGATCTTTTCTCTGCTTTTCAAGCTTTTACTATATATTACTACACATGAAATTTCAAAAAGATCCTTTGACTGCTTTCTGAGATATATAACAGTAACAAATTCAATTATCAAAATCCTAGATGGCTACCTGTTGGCCATCTTGTTCACCGATCGGTCCTAAAATGCAATATGCACAACTAGACCCCTAGAAGAACCTGCACATTCAATTTGAGACAGATCCCTTCAGTACATTCTTAGACATAGCGGAAAAAAACTTCAAATGTCAAAATCCAAGATGGCATCCTGTCGGCCATCTTGCTCACTGATCGGTACCAAAATGCAATATGTATAACCAGGGACCTAGGGGAACCTGCACATGAAATTTGAGACAGATCCCTTCAGTACTTTCTAAGAAATAGTGGTAACAAGCTTCAACTATCAAAATCCAAGATGGCGTCCTGTCGGCCATCTTGTTCACCGATGGGTTTGAAAATGCAATATGCACAACTAGACCCCTAGGGGAATCTGCACATGCAATTTGATACAGATCCCTTGAGTACTTTCTGAGAAATAGTGGTAACAAGCTCTAACTATCAAAATCCAAGATGGCGTCCTGTCGGCCATCTTGTTAATCAATTGGTCCCAAAATGCAATATGCACAACTGAACCCCTAGGGGAATCTGCAAATGCAATTTGAAACAGATCCCTTCAGTACTTTCTGAGAAATAGCTGTAACAAAGTTCAATTGTCAAAATCCAAGATGGCGGCCTGTCGGCCATCTTGTTCATTGATTGGTCCCAAAATGCAATATGCACAACTAGGCCCCTAGGGGAACCTGCACATGCAATTTGAGACAGATCCCTTCAGTACCTTCTGAGAAATAGCGGTAACAAACTTCAATTGTCAAAATCCAAGATGGCTGCCTGTCGGCCATCTTGTTAACCGATTGGTCCCAAAATGCAATATGCACAACTAGGCCCCTAGGGGAACTTACATGTGAAATTTGAGAAAGATCCCTTCAGTACATTCTGAGATATAGCGGTAACAAACTTTAACAATCAAAATCCAAGATGGCTGTCTGGCAGCCATTTTGTTGACCGATTGGTCCCAAAATACTATATGCACAACCAGGGCCCTAGGGGAACCTACATATAAAATTTGCGAAACATACCTTCAGTACTTTCTGAAAAATAGCAGTAATAAGAATTGTTAACGGATGAAAGGACGGAGAGACTGAAGGACGGACTGACGGAAGGACGGACGGACGGAAGGACAGACGACGGACCACGGACAAAAAGCGATTTGAAAAAAGATAAATGAATGTGATTTTTTAAAGATGAAGACCGTACATATCTGCTGAATTTACCCTGACTATAAAGATGAAGACCGTACATATCTGCTGAATTAACCCTGACTAAAAAGATGAAGACCGTACATATCTGCTGAATTAATCCTGACTATAAAGATGAAGACCGTACATATGTGCTGAATTAACCCTGACTATAAAGATGAAGACCGTACATATCTGCTGAATTAATCCTGACTAAAAAGATGAAGACCGTACATATGTGCTGAATTAACCCTGACTATAAAGATGAAGACCGTACATATCTGCTGAATTAACCCTGACTATAAAGATGAAGACCGTACATATCTGCTGAATTAACCCTGACTATAAAGATGAAGACCGTACATATCTGCTGAATTAACCCTGACTATAAAGATGAAGACCGTACATATCTGCTGAATTAACCCTGACTATAAAGATGAAGACCGTACATATCTGCTGAATTAACCCTGACTATAAAGATGAAGACCGTACATATCTGCTGAATTAATCCTGACTATAAAGATGAAGACCGTACATATCTGCTGAATTAACCCTGACTAAAAAGATGAAGACCGTACATATGTGCTGAATTAACCCTGACTAAAAAGATGAAGACCGTACATATCTGCTGAATTAACCCTGACTAAAAAGATGAAGACCGTACATATCTGCTGAATTAACCCTGACTAAAAAGATGAAGACCGTACATATCTGCTGAATTAACCCTGACTATAAAGATGAAGACCGTACATATCTGCTGAATTAACCCTGACTAAAAAGATGAAGACCGTACATATCTGCTGAATTAACCCTGACTATAAAGATGAAGACCGTACATATGTGCTGAATTAACCCTGACTATAAAGATGAAGACCGTACATATCTGCTGAATTAATCCTGACTATAAAGATGAAGACCGTACATATCTGCTGAATTAATCCTGACTAAAAAGATGAAGACCGTACATATGTGCTGAATTAACCCTGACTATAAAGATGAAGACCGTACATATCTGCTGAATTAACCCTGACTAAAAAGATGAAGACCGTACATATGTGCTGAATTAACCCTGACTATAAAGATGAAGACCGTACATATCTGCTGAATTAACCCTGACTATAAAGATGAAGACCGTACATATCTGCTGAATTAACCCTGACTATAAAGATGAAGACCGTACATATCTGCTGAATTAACCCTGACTATAAAGATGAAGACCGTACATATCTGCTGAATTAACCCTGACTATAAAGATGAAGACCGTACATATCTGCTGAATTAACCCTGACTATAAAGATGAAGACCGTACATATCTGCTGAATTAACCCTGACTATAAAGATGAAGACCGTACATATGTGCTGAATTAACCCTGACTATAAAGATGAAGACCGTACATATGTGCTGAATTAACCCTGACTAAAAAGATGAAGACCGTACATATCTGCTGAATTAACCCTGACTAAAAAGATGAAGACCGTACATATCTGCTGAATTAACCCTGACTAAAAAGATGAAGACCGTACATATCTGCTGAATTAACCCTGACTATAAAGATGAAGACCGTACATATCTGCTGAATTAACCCTGACTATAAAGATGAAGACCGTACATATCTGCTGAATTAACCCTGACTATAAAGATGAAGACCGTACATATCTGCTGAATTAACCCTGACTATAAAGATGAAGACCGTACATATCTGCTGAATTAATCCTGACTAAAAAGATGAAGACCGTACATATCTGCTGAATTAATCCTGACTATAAAGATGAAGACCGTACATATCTGCTGAATTAATCCTGACTATAAAGATGAAGACCATACATATCTGCTGAATTAACCCTGACTATAAAGATGAAGACTGTACATATGTGCTGAATTAACCCTGACTATAAAGATGAAGACCGTACATATCTGCTGAATTAACCCTGACTAAAAAGATGAAGACCGTACATATGTGCTGAATTAACCCTGACTAAAAAGATGAAGACCGTACATATCTGCTGAATTAACCCTGACTAAAAAGATGAAGACCGTACATATCTGCTGAATTAACCCTGACTAAAAAGATGAAGACCGTACATATCTGCTGAATTAACCCTGACTATAAAGATGAAGACCGTACATATCTGCTGAATTAACCCTGACTAAAAAGATGAAGACCGTACATATCTGCTGAATTAACCCTGACTATAAAGATGAAGACCGTACATATGTGCTGAATTAACCCTGACTTAAAGATGAAGACCGTACATATGTGCTGAATTAACCCTGACTATAAAGATGAAGACCGTACATATCTGCTGAATTAACCCTTACTATAAAGATGAAGACCGTACATATGTGCTGAATTAATCCTGACTATAAAAATGAAGACCGTACATATCTGCTGAATTAACCCTTACTATAAAGATGAAGACCGGTACATATCTGCTGAATTAACCCTTACTATAAAGATGAAGACCGTACATATGTGCTGAATTAATCCTGACTATAAAGATGAAGACCGTACATATCTGCTGAATTAACCCTTACTATAAAGATGAAGACCGTACATATGTGCTGAATTAATCCTGACTATAAAGATGAAGACCGTACATATCTGCTGAATTAATCCTGACCATAAAGATGAAGACCGTACATATCTGCTGAATTAATCCTGACTATAAAAATGAAGACCGTACATATCTGCTGAATTAATCCTGACTATAAAAATGAAGACCGTACATATGTGCTGAATTAATCCTGACTATAAAGATGAAGACCGTACATATCTGCTGAATTAATCCTGACCATAAAAATGAAGACCGTACATATCTGCTGAATTAATCCTGACCATAAGGTGAAGACCGTACATATCTGCTGAATTAATCCTGACTATAAAAATGAAGACCGTACATATGTGCTGAATTAATCCTGACCATAAAGATGAAGACCGTACATATCTGCTGAATTAATCCTGACTATAAAGATGAAGACCGTACATATCTGCTGAATTAATCCTGACCATAAAGATGAAGACCGTACATATGTGCTGAATTAATCCTGACTAAAAAGATGAAGACCGTACATATCTGCTGAATTAATCCTGACTATAAAGATGAAGACCGTACATATCTGCTGAATTAATCCTGACTATAAAGATGAAGACCGTACATATGTGCTGAATTAACCCTGACTATAAAGATGAAGACCGTACATATGTGCTGAATTAATCCTGACTATAAAGATGAAGACCGTACATATCTGCTGAATTAATCCTGACTTTAAAGATGAAGACCGTACATATCTGCTGAATTAATCCTGACTATAAAGATGAAGACCGTACATATCTGCTGAATTAATCCTGACTATAAAGATGAAGACCGTACATATGTGCTGAATTAACCCTGACTATAAAGATGAAGACCGTACATATCTGCTGAATTAATCCTGACCATAAAGATGAAGACCGTACATATCTGCTGAATTAATCCTGACTATAAAGATGAAGACCGTACATATCGGCTGAATTAATCCTGACTAATGAAAGACATAACACATAAATAAAGATAGTTTACCTGTCAAGGATGAATGGTGAGGCACGTCCAGCAACAAGCTCATCATCACTGAAGCGTGGACTTATAGGTCGGTGATTGGCCAAGGATGAATGGTGAGGCACGTCCAGCAACAAGCTCATCATCACTGAAGCGTGGACTTATAGGTCGGTGATTGGCCGAGGATGAACCCTCACTGTGGTCCCAATCGTCATGATCCTGGTACTGGGTACTGTCATATTCCAGCTTAGACTGAAAAATACAATGTATAATACGGTCATATTCCAATTTAGGCAGAAAAATACAATGTATAATACCATATTATCCCAGCTTAGACTGAAAAATACAATGTACAATACTGTCATATTTCAGCTAAGAGTGAAAAATACAATGTATAATACCATAATATCCAAGCTTAGACTGAAAAATACCATGTAAAATAAAGTAATATCCCAGCTTAGACTGAAAAATACTATGAAGAATACAGTCATATTCCAGTTTAGACTGAAAAATTCAATGTACAATATTGTTATATTCCAGTTTAGACTGAAAAATACAATGTACAATATTGTTATATTCCAGCTTAGACTGAAAAATACCATGTACAATATCGTTATATTCCAGATTAGACTGAAAAATGCTTTGTACAATACAGTCAAACTTCACAGAACATATAATTAATACCAAACTTTACAGAACATACAATTAATACCAAATTTAACAGTAGATATGTTACATTGAGGACTTCCAGGGAGTGCCAGCACCTCTCACCGAATTCCTACAGTCCTGACTACCTGTTACACCAGCCATAATCAAAACATGTTTATAGCAAAACTGTTTATCACACGCTGGTTTTGTACAGATGTCAGAATGTTGGCACGAGGACAATTCAGTCTGAAATCCACCATGGCAATACATACTATAGTGAACGCTTCCTAAAATAAAACGTCTAGTTCTTAAACATAATTAATAGCTTTATTTCATAGAGAACTCTTCATGTCTCATTACAATATCTCAAGATTAAGATACAATTTGTTTTGACTTCCTGATGTCATATTCTAGAGGGTGATAACTGTAATAACATTAACTTTTTTTATTTATATGGATGACACAAATTTCAAATGAGTAAAACAGCTTTGACTGAAGTAGACATGGCCAGAAATGGGGAGTCCATCAATATGGCACTATCTAGTCACACATATATATAAAAATGTCAGGAATAGTTGTACGAATTTTACTAAATGCAAATATCCTTTACAGCTCTTGATAACCGAGACGTGAAACATGGCCTAATAAAAGTGGTTTCCAATGTCTCCTTGTTATCCTCCAGAAATGTCAACTCTAACAGGGAATCTGCAATACAATGTTTCATTCTTTTTTTTCCTCTTATTTTCAAACCTCTGAAAAATACACAAAATTGATTTGTTCCAAAAAGAGTTTCAGAGTTGAAATTAAATGGAAAGCTTTTAGTTGGTAATCCTAGCAGAAACTGTTACTGTGTACAGCCTTATCATTATATCACACCATGTTAAAAGGTCACTTAGCTGACATCTATGTTCCACTGTACAAGACAGCCTTATATATCTCTAATGCTCTTTAAACTGCACAGACAGGTTGTATTTTTTGTCTCAAGGCTATGTGTCCTTCACTTTACTGTGCATCTCCTTTATGTGTTGACATGTATTAAATCTCTTGTGAGACTTTTTTTGTTTGGCTCCAACTAAATATGGGATGACATGTTGACCACCAAAGATTGACACATTTTCATCAAGCGTACAGCTAGATAAATGAGATGAGCAAAGCATGCTAAGGAACGAAGGCAATCAGCCACTCTAGGCCTTCCTTGTCCTGAAGCATATACACTTGTCTATATATAGCTTACACAGCAGTAACCATCTGATAAATGCCTATATACCTAAACTGAGGATTCCTATTTCTAAATTGACTAACATTCACTAGTTGTAGGTAGCAAAGCACTGAGAATTGGACTGGCAATCCAACTCAATGTTCCTGTCACTGCTTGAAGGCAACATATTGTCTGACTCAATGTGGATCAGTATATGAGGGTAACACACTGTCTGACTCAATGTGGATCAGTGTATGAGGGCAACATATTGTCTGACTCAATGTGGATCAGTGTATGAGGACAACAAATTGTCTGAATCAATGTGGATCAGTGTAGGAGGGCAAAATATTGTCTGACTCAATGTGGATCAGTGTATGAGGGCAACACATTGTCTGACTCAATGTGGATCAGTGTATGAGGACAACACATTGTCTGACTCAATGTGGATCAGTGTATGAGGACAAAATATTGTCTGACTCACTGTGGATTAGTGTATGAGGGCAACACATTGTCTGACTCAATGTGAATCAGTGTATGAGGGCAACACATTGTCTGACTCAATGTGGATCAGTGTATGAGGGCAACACATTGTCTGACTCAATGTGGATCAGTGTATGAGGACAAAATATTGTCTGACTCAATGTGGATCAGTGTATGAGGACAAAATATTGTCTGACTCACTGTGGATTAGTGTATGAGGGCAACACATTGTCTGACTCAATGTGAATCAGTGTATGAGGGCAACACATTGTCTGACTCAATGTGGATCAGTGTATGAGGACAAAATATTGTCTGACTCACTGTGGATCAGTGTATGAGGGCAACACATTGTCTGACTCAATGTGGATCAGTGTATGAGGGCAAAATATTGTCTGACTCAATGTGGATAAGTGTATGAGGGCAACACATTGTCTGACTCAATGTGGATCAGTGTATGAAAGCAACATATTATCTGACTCAATGTGGATCAGTATATGAGGGTAACACACTGTCTGACTCAATGTGGATCAGTGTATGAGGGCAACATATTGTCTGACTCAATGTGGATCAGTGTATGAGGACAACACATTGTCTGACTCAATGTGGATCAGTGTATGAGGACAACACATTGTCTGACTCAATGTGGATCAGTGTATGAGGGCAAAATATTGTCTGACTCAATGTGGATAAGTGTATGAGGGCAACACATTGTCTGACTCAATGTGGATCAGTGTATGAGGACAAAATATTGTCTGACTCAATGTGGATCAGTGTATGAGGGCAACACATTGTCTGACTCAATGTGGATCAGTGTATGAGGACAACACATTGTCTGACTCAATGTGGAAAAGTGTATGAGGGCAACACATTGTTTGACTCAATGTGGATCAGTGTATGAGGGTAACACACTGTCTGACTCAATGTGGATTAGTGTATGAGGGCAACACATTGTCTGACTCAATGTGGATCAGTGTATGAGGGCAACACATTGTCTGACTCAATGTGGATCAGTGTATGAGGACAAAATATTGTCTGACTCAATGTGGATCAGTGTATGAGGGCAAAATATTGTCTGACTCAATGTGGATAAGTGTATGAGGGCAACACATTGTCTGCCTCAATGTGGATCAGTGTATGAAAGCAACATATTGTCTGACTCAATGTGGATCAGTATATGAGGGTAACACACTGTCTGACTCAATGTGGATCAGTGTATGAGGGCAACACATTGTCTGACTCAATGTGGATCAGTGTATGAGGACAACACATTGTCTGACTCAATGTGGATCAGTGTATGAGGGCAAAATATTGTCTGACTCAATGTGGATAAGTGTATGAGGGCAACACATTGACTGACTCAATGTGGATCAGTGTATGAGGGCAACACATTGTCTGACTCAATGTGGATCAGTGTATGAATCCAACATATTTTCTGTCTCAATGTGGATAAGTGTATGAGGGCAACATCTTGTCTGACTCAATGTGGATCAGTGTATGAAGGCAACACATTGTCTGTCTTAATGTGTATTAGTGTATGAGGGCAACATATTGTCTGTCTCAATGTGGATAAGTGTATGAGGGCAACATATTGTCTGTCTCAATGTGGATAAGTGTATGAGGGCAACATATTGTCTGACTCAATGTGGATCAGTGTATGAAGGCAACATATTGTCTGACTCAATGTGGATCAGTGTATGAATGCAACATATTTTCTGTCTCAATGTGGATAAGTGTATGAGGGCAACATATTGTCTGACTCAATGTGGATCAGTGTATGAGGGCAACATATTTTCTGTCTCAATGTGGATAAGTGTATGAGGGCAACATATTGTCTGACTCAATGTGGATCAGTGTATGAGGGCAACATATTGTCTGTCTCAATGTGGATCAGTGTATGAGGACAAAATATTGTCTGACTCAATGTGGATAAGTGTATGAGGGCAACATATTTTCTGACTCAATGTGGATCAGTGTATGAGGATAACACACTGTCTGACTCAATGTGGATAAGTGTATCAGGGCAACATATTGGCTGACTCAATGTGGACCAGTGTATGAGGGTAACACACTGTCTGACTCAATGTGGATAAGTGTATGAGGGCAACACATTGTCTGACTCAATGCAGATCTGTGTATGAGGGCAACAAATTGTCTGTCTCAATTTTGATCAGTGTATGAGGGCAACATATTGTCTGACTCACTGTGGTTCAGTGTATGAGGGCAACACATTGTCTGACTCAATGTGGATCAGTGTATGAAAGCAACATATTGTCTGTCTCAATGTGGATCAGTGTATGATGGCAACACATGGTCTGACTCAATGTGGATCAGTGTATGAGGGCAATACATTGTCTGACACAATGTGGATCAGTGTATGAAAGCAACATATTGTCTGTCTCAATGTGGATAAGTGTATGAGGGCAACATATTGTCTGTCTTAATGAGGATCAGTGTATGAGGGCAACACATTGTCTGACTCAATGTGGATCAGTGTATGATAGCAACACATTGACTCAATGTGGATCAGTGTATGAGGGCAACATATTGTCTGTCTCAATGTGGATAAGTGTATGAGGGCAACATATTGTCTGTCTCAATGAGGATCAGTGTATGAGGGCAACACATTGTCTGACTCAATGTGAATCAGTGTATGAGGGCAACACATTGTCTGACTCAATGTGGATCAGTGTATGAGGGCATCATATTGTCTGTCTCAATGTGGATCAGTGTATGAAGGCAACACATTGTCTGTCTCAATGTGGATCAGTGTATGAGGGCAACATATTGTCTGTCTCAATGAGGATCAGTGTATGAGGGCATCATATTGTCTGTCTCAATGTGGATCAGTGTATGAAGGCAACACACTGTCTGACTCAATGTGGATCAGTGTATGAGGGCAACACATTGTCTGACTCAATGTGGATAAGTGAATGAGGGCAACATATTGTCTGTCTCAATGTGGATCAGTGTACGAGGACAACACATTGTCTGTCTCAATGTGGATCAGTGTATGAGGGCATCATATTGTCTGTCTCAATGTGGATCAGTGTATGAAGGCAACACACTGTCTGATTCAATGTGGATCAGTGTATGAGGACTACACATTGTCTGACTCAATGTGGATAAGTGAATGAGGGCAACATATTGTCTGACTCAATGTGGATCAGTGTACGAGGACAACACATTGTCTGTCTCAATGTGGATCAGTGTATGAAGGCAACACATTGACTCAATGTGGATCAGTGTATGAGGGCAACACATTGTCTGTCTCAATGTGGATCAGTGTATGAGGGCAACATATTGTCTGTCTCAATGTGGATCAGTGTATGAGGGCAACATATTGTCTGTCTCAATGTGGATCAGTGTATGAAGGCAACATATTGTCTGACTCAATGTGGATCAGTGTGGGCAACATATTGTCTGACTCAATGTGGATCAGTGTATGAGGACAAAATATTGTCTGACTCCATGTGGATCAGTGTAAGAGCGCAACATATTGTCTGACTCAATGTGGATCAGTGTATGAAGGCAACACATTGACTCAATGTGGATCAGTGTATGAGGGCAACACATTGTCTGACTCAATGTGGATCAGTGTACGAGGACAAAATATTGTCTGTCTTAATGTGGATCAGTGTATGAAGGCAACACATTGTCTGTCTCAATGTGTATCAGTGTATGAGGGCAACATATTGTCTGTCTCAATGTGGATCAGTGTATGAGGACAACACATTGTCTGACTCAATGTAGATCAGTGTATGAGGGCAAAACATTGTCTGTCTACAGTTGAGTGAGATATACATTAGTTTACAGGAGATCTACAGTTGAGTGAGATATACCTTAGTTTACAGGAGATCTAAAGTTGAGTGAGATATACCTTAGATTACAGGAGATCTACAGTTGAGTGATATATATCTTAGTTTACAGGAGATTTACAGTTGAGTGAGATATTCCTTAGTTTAGAGGAGATTTACAGACTGAGTGAGATATACCTTAGTTTACAGTAGATCTACAGTTGAGTGAGATATACTTTAGTTTACAGGAGATTTACAGTTGTGTGAGATATACTTTAGTTTACAGGAGATTTACAGTTGTGTGAGCTATACCTTAGTTTACAGGAGATCTACAGACTGAGTGAGATATACCTTAGTTTACAGGAGATCTACAGTTGAGTGAGATATACCTTAGTTTACTGGATATCTACAGTTGAGTGAGATATACTTTAGTTTACTGGAGATCTACAGTTGAGTGAGATATACCTTAGTTTACTGGATATCTAACGTTGAGTGAGATACTTTAGTTTACAGGAGATCTACAGCTGAGTGACATATACCGGAGTTTAGAGGAGATTTACAGCTGAGAAAGATATACCTTAGTTTACAGGAGATCTACAGCTGAGTGAGATATACCCTAGTTTAGAGGAGATCTACAGTTGAGTGAGATATTTTAGTTTACTGGAGATCTACAGTTGAGTGAGATATACTTTAGTTTACTGGAGATCTACAATTGAGTGAGATATACCTTAGTTTACTGGATATCTAACGTTGAGTGAGATACTTTAGTTTACAGGAGATCTACAGCTGAGTGACATATACCGGAGTTTAGAGGAGATTTACAGCTGAGAGAGATATACCTTAGTTTACAGGAGATCTACAGCTGAGTGAGATATACCCTAGTTTAGAGGAGATCTATAGCTAAGTGAGATATACCTTAGTTTACAGGAGATCTACACTTGAGTGAGATATACCTTAGTTTACAGAAGATTTACAGTTGATTGAGATATACCTTAGTTTACAGGAGATTTACAGACTGAGTGAGATATACCTTAGTTTACAGGAGATCTACAGTTGAGTGAGATATACCTTAGTTTACAGGAGATTTACAGTTGAGTGAGATATACCTTAGTTTACAGGAGATTTACAGTTGAGTGAGATATACCTTAGTTTACAGGAGATTTACAGTTGAGTGAGATATACCTTAGTTTACTGGATATCTACAGTTGAGTGAGATATACCTTAGTTTACAGGAGATCTATAGTTGAGTGAGATATACCTTAGTTTAGAGGAGATTTACAGCTGAGTGAGATATACCTTAGTTTAAAGGAGATCTTCAGTTGAGTGATATATACCTTAGTGTACAAGAGATCTACAGTTGAGTGAGATATACCTTATTGTACAGGAGATCTACAGTTGAGTGAGATATACCTTAGTTTACAGGAGATCTACAGTTGAGTGAGATATACCTTAGTTTACAGGATATTTACAGTTGAGTGATATATACCTTAGTTTACAGGATATTTACAGTTGAGTGAGATATACATTAGTTTACAGGAGATCTACAGTTGAATGAGATATACCTTAGTTTACAGGAGATCTACAGTTGAGTGAGATATACCTTAGTTTACAGGAGATTTACAGTTGAGTGAGATATACCTTAGTTTAGAGGAGATTTACACACTGAGTGAGATATACCTTAGTTAAAAGGAGATCTACAGTTGAGTGAGATATACCTTAGTTTACAGGAGATTTACAGTTGAGGGAGATATACCTTAGTTTACAGTAGATTTACAGACTGAGTGAGATATACCCTAGTTTACAGAGGATCTACAGCTGAGTGAGATATACCCTAATTTAGAGGAGATTTACAGACTGAGTGAGATATACCCTAGTTTAGAGGAGATTTACAGACTGAGTGAGATATACCTTAGTTTACAGGAGATCTACAGTTGAGTAGAATATACCTTAGTTTAGAGGAGATTTACAGTTGAGTGAGATATACCTTAGTTTACTGGATATCTACAGTTGAGTGAGATATACATTAGTTTACAGGATATTTACAGTTGAGTGATGTATACCTTAGTTTACAGGAGATTTACAGTTGAATGAGATATACCTTAGTTTACAGGAGATTTACAGTTGAGTGAGATATACCTTAGTTTACTGGATATCTACAGTTGAGTGAGATATACATTAGTTTACAGGATATTTACAGACTGAGTGAGATATACCTTAGTTTACAGGAGATCTACAGTTGAGTGAGATATACCTTAGTTTAGAGGAGATTTACAGTTGAGTGAGATATACCTTAGTTTACAGGAGATCTACAGACTGAGTGAGATATACCTTAGTTTAAAGGAGATCTTCAGTTGAGTGATATATACCTTAGTTTACAGGATATCTACAGCTGAGTGATTTCTACCACAATGTGTCGATTTATTCAACTCTCAGGCCATTGGTTATATGTACACACCGTTGATTATATATATTGATATTCCACTAGTGGAATATAACCTTCCGGCGTTTTGATTGGTGGAGAAATTGACCTTTGACTGGTACTACTTTTTCTACCCCACGTGATCAATGTTTACGTCGTCTGCTTTCAACGTCAACATCATGGCTGCGATGGACGAAGATTTGGTCAATATTGGCGACAGAGTGAAGCTATGTGACGGGGAAAGGGGAGTAATCAAGGCTATTTCAAATGCAGACACTAATTATGGTTTCGACCGATTTGAAATTCAGTTTGATTCAGGCAAAATAGCAACTGAAGCCCGGTATCGGTTCGACGTCATACCGTCATGCCCGGGTCGCGACGTTACAATATCACAAACTAATGTTAGATCTGTCACGATATCGGAAACCATTCAGAGTACATTAACACCCCCAGTTGATAAGCCCCATGATCTATATTTGTCAGACAAAGATTCATTAGAAGATTTTGATGTTGACAGATTCATTGCTTCAGAGGTGAACAAAAACACTAAGAAAAAAACTGATTTAGATATGAAAAAAGTACGAGATTTTTTTTCAGAGTGTTCTCAAGGAAAACAGGCCATTAGAATCAATTCCGCCAGTTCAGCTGAACAAGTTACTTTGTATCTTTTTTATGAATGTTAGAAACAATCATGGAAAGGAATATGAACCTGCTACCATTAGAAACATGGCATGTAGCATTGATCGGTATTTGAAATCGAAAGATTACGGCAAACAACTAACAACAAGTGTAGAGTTTTCTAAGGTAATGGAGGTTATCAAATCTGAACAAAAAAAAGCTAAAACGAGAGGGAAAGGGCAATTTAGAAAAGAGGGCTGATGCTGTTTCAGACAAAGACATAGATAAATTGTATGACGTAGGTCAACTTGGTTCACACAACCCTGACAGTTTGTTAAGAACAGTTTGGTTTCTAAATACTGTGCATTTTGGCATGCGAGGTGTTACTGAACACAGGGATATGTGTTGGGGGGATATTAAGCTATGTAAAGATTCAGAGAATAATGAGTACATTGAATTTCGTGAACGGCAAACTAAAACAAGGCCTGGATCAAATCCTAAGAATGTAAGGGCCGCCCCCCCGCGCGCCTGGGCTACCCCTAAAACCCCATCACGCTGCCCTGTCGCCACTTATAAGGTCTACCATTCTCGCCGTCCGCCAACATACTGCCATGATGATGCCCCCTATTATATCGCCACTAATACAAATATGGACAAATCTAGCAGGTGGTTTAAGTGCCAGCCTGTCGGCGTAAATAAACTGGGAAGATTCATGACTACAATGGCAGAAAATGCAGGTACTATTTTATGAATTCATCCTAAACTTCCATTATAATAAACAGCTGCTGTCAACAAAATAACAAAAAACTAAGCCCCGCCCCTTTCAGATTGTACACAGGCTATACAATGTATTACAGTGTGTACTGAAACAGTACACGATGTCATGTTGCATTTCAAAATTTCACACAACAGGTCAAGGTCGATTGTCCTGGTTATTTGCACTTTAATACTAAATGATTACTGAATTATGACCCGTGATACAGGATTTTTCAATATTTGCAATAAAAATGTTTTAGGCTTGACGAGCAAAACAGGGGGAAATGGAAAGCGCCTCACGAACCATAGCGCAAGAAAGTATCTTGTACAGAAGTTGAATGATAACGGGTTGCCTCCCAATCAGATTATGCAGGTATTAATAAATATTCTTGTACGTTAAATAATAACAAAATGTGTGTTTTTAATGCAGACTTACCTTTATTTAAGAAAATACATCCCATCACAAATATTTCGGTACAGTAGGGCTACTGTAACTTTTTTACGAATCACTTGCATATTTTTGCATTTTTTTTTATCCTTTCAGATTTCCGGACACAAGAACATCCAGAGTATTAACAATTATTCAACAATAAACTCAAACCAACATAGGACGATCTCAAGAACATTGTCGAACGCGCACTCAGAGCAGATCGGTCAGCCAGCAAACAATCCATCATCCGGCCCCCGGCCATCATCACTAGTGTCATCAAACGGTGATGTTCAACTTCAAAACGTATCAAACAGACCACCATTACCAAACACGCTCCCGTCATTGTTTTCGGGACCCATTAATGGTGGATCTTTCACAATAAACATCAAAAACAAGTCCGTGTGTACTTGTAGGAAACGCCAAAGGCCAAGGGTGCTTTACTCCGACAGTGACACGGACTAGAGTGGGTTAACATTCCGCGCGGGAAAATTACGTCACATGCCGAGGCCACACAACTGTTAAATATGCGCGCATATAGTCCCCGGTCAATATGATTTAAAGAGAACGAAATGACTAGGTTTCGGATATCAAATACACTTAATTATCATTATTTTATAGAAATATTTGTGTACTATCAATTATTAAAGTAATAAAAAATAATTACGAAATTGAATGTTTTGCATATTAATTAGTTTCTGTATCATACAGGTTATATCACTACGCCTAATTTGCATACGGAACTCTAGTAAAAAAAACGTGGGCTTATTGTCACGAAAAACATTGTGGTAGAAACAGGTCACACCACTCGCAACTATTGGATATTGAATTAATTTCCCTCTCGTGAATTATTTTTTAAAAGTTACAAAAGACACTCGCTAAAGCTCGTGTCTTTTGTAACTTTTAAAAAATAATTCACTCGAGTGAAATAAATTCAATATCCAATAGCTGCTCGTTGTGTAACCTCTATATATCCCTTAGTTTACAGGAGATTTACAGTTGAGTGAGATATACTTTAGTTTACAGGAGATTTACAGTTGTGTGAGATATACCTTAGTTTACAGGAGATCTACAGTTGAGTGAGATATACTTTAGTTTACAGGAGATTTACAGTTGTGTGAGATATACCTTAGTTTACAGGAGATCTACAGTTGAGTGAGATATACCTTAGTTTACTGGATATCTACAGTTGAGTGAGATATACTTTAGTTTACAGGAGATCTACAGTTGAGTGAGATATACCTTAGTTTACTGGATATCTACAGTTGAGTGAGATACTTTAGTTTACAGGAGATCTACAGCTGAGTGACATATACCAGAGATTAGAGGAGATTTACAGCTGAGAGAGATATACCTTAGTTTACAGGAGATCTAAAGCTGAGTGAGATATACCCTAGTTTAGAGGAGATCTATAGCTAAGTGAGATATACCATAGTTTACAGGATATCTACAGTTGAGTCAGATATACCTTAGTTTACAGAAGATTTACAGTTGATTGAGATATACCTTAGTTTACAGGAGATTTACAGACTGAGTGAGATATACCTTAGTTTACGGGAGATCTACAATTGAGTGAGATATACCTTAGTTTACAGGAGATTTACAGTTGAGTAAAATATACCTTAGTTTACAGAGATCTACAGTTGAGTGAGATATACTTTAGTTTACTGGAGATTTACAGTTGAGTGAGATATACCTTAGTTTACAGGAGATCTACAGTTGAGTGAGATATACCTTAGTTTACAGGAGATTTACAATTGAATGAGATATACCTTGGTTTAGAGGAGATTTACAGCTGAGTGAGATATACCTTAGTTTACAGGAGATCTACAGCTGAGTGAGATATACCTTGGTTTAGAGGAGATTTACAGCTGAGTGAGATATACCTTAGTTTACAGGAGATCTACAGCTGAGTGAGATATACCTTAGTTTAGAAGAGACTTACAGCTGAGTGAGATATACCTTAGTTTACAGGAGATCTATAGTTGAGTGAGATATACCTTAGTTTACAGGAGATCTATAGTTGAGTGAGATATACCTTAGTTTACAGGAGATCTACAGCTGAGTGAGATATACCCTAGTTTACAGGAGATCTATAGTTGAGTGAGATATACCTTAGTTTAGAAGAGATCAACAGCTGAGTGAGATATACCTTAGTTTACAGGAGATCTATAGTTGAGTGAGATATACCTTAGTTTACAGGAGATTTACAGCTGAGTGAGATATACATTAGTTTAAAGGAGATTTACAGTTGAGTGAGATATACCTTACTTTATATGAGATCTACAGTTCAGGGAGATATACCTTAGTTTACAGAGATGTACAGGTGCGTGAGATATACCTTACTTTACAGGAGATCTACAGTTGAGTGAGATATACCTTAGTTTACAGAAGATTTACAGTTGAGTGAGATATACCTTAGTTTACATGAGATCTACAGTTGAGTGAGATATACCTTAGTTTACAGGAGATTTACAGTTGAGTGAGATATACCTTAGTTTACTGGATATCTACAGTTGAGTGAGATATACCTTAGTTTACAGGAGATTTACAGTTGAATGAGATATACCTTAGTTTACTGGATATTTACAGACTGAGTGAGATATACCTTAGTTTAAAGGAGATCTTCAGTTGAGTGATATATACCTTAGTTTACAGAGTATTTAGAGTTGAGTGAGATATACATTAGTTTACAGGAGATCTACAGTTGAGTGAGATATACCTTAGTTTACAGAAGATCTACAGTTGAGTGAGATATACCTTAGTTTACAGGAGATTTACAGTTGAGTGAGATATACCTTAGTTTAGAGGAGATTTACACACTGAGTGAGATATACCTTAGTTAAAAGGAGATCCACATTTGAGTGGGATATACCTTAGTTTACAGGAGATTTACAGTTGAGTGAGATATACCTTAGTTTACAGTAGATTTACAGACTGAGTGAGATATACCTTAGTGTACAGGAGATCTACAGTTGAGTGAGATATACCCTAGTTTACAGAGATCTACAGTTGAGTGAGATATACCTTAGTTTACAGAGATCTACATTTGAGTGAGATATACCCTAGTTTACAGAGATCTACAGTTGAGTGAGATATACCTTAGTTTACAGAGATGTACAGGTGCGTGAGATATACCTTAGTTTAAAGGAGATCTACAGTAGAGTGAGATACTTTAGTTTACATGAGATCTACAGAATGAGTGAGATATACCCTAGTTTACAGAGATCTACAATTGAGTGAGATATACCTTAGTTTAAAGGAGATCTACAGACTGAGTGAGATATACCTTAGTATACAGGAGATTTACAGTTGAGTGAGATATACCCTAGTTTAGAGGAGATTTACAGACTGAGTGAGATATACCTTAGTGTACAGGAGATCTACAGCTGAGTGAGATATACCCTAGTTTAGAGGAGATTTACACACTGAGTGAGATATACCCTAGTTTAGAAGAGATCTACAGTTGAGTGAGATATACCTTAGTTTACAGGAGATTTACAGACTGAGTGAGATATACCTTAGTTTACAGGAGATCTACAATTGAGTGAGATATACCTTAGTTTACAGGAGATTTACAGTTGAGTAAAATATACCTTAGTTTACAGAGATCTACAGTTGAGTGAGATATACCTTAGTTTACAGGAGATTTACAGTTGAGTGAGATATACCTTAGTTTACAGGAGATTTACAGTTGAGTGAGATATACCTTAGTTTACAGGAGATCTACAGTTGAGTGAGATAAACCTTAGTTTAGAGGAGATCTACAGCTGAGTGAGATATACCTTAGTTTACAGGAGATCTACAGTTGAGTGAGATATACCTTAGTTTACAGGAGATCTACAGTTGAGTGAGATATACCTTAGTTTACAGGAGATCTACAGCTGAGTGAGATATACCTTAGTTTACAGGAGATCTACAGCTGAGTGAGATATACCTTAGTTTAGAGGAGATCTACAGCTGAGTGAGATATACCTTAGTTTACAGGAGATCTACAGTTGAGTGAGATATACCTTAGTTTACAGGAGATCTACAGTTGAGTGAGATATACCTTAGTTTACAGGAGATCTACAGCTGAGTGAGATATACCCTAGTTTAGAAGAGATCTACAGCTGAGTGAGATATACCTTAGTTTACAGGAGATTTACAGTTGAGTGAGATATACCTTAGTTTACAGGAGATGTACAGGTGCATGAGATATACCTTAGTTTACAGGAGATCTACAGTTGAGTGAGATATACCTTAGTTTACAGAAGATTTACAGCTGAGTGAGATATACCTTAGTTTACAGGAGATTTACAGTTGAGTGAGATATACCTTAGTTTACAGAGATGTACAGGTGCGTGAGATATACCTTAGTTTACAGGAGATCTACAGTTGAGTGAGATATACCTTAGTTTACAGAAGATTTACAGTCGAGTGAGATATACCTTAGTTTACATGAGATCTACAGTTGAGTGAGATATACCTTAGTTTACAGGAGATTTACAGTTGAGTGAGATATATCTTAGTTTACAGGAGATTTACAGTTGAGTGAGATATACCTTAGTTTACAGGAGATCTACAGACTGAGTGAGATATACCTTAGTTTACAGGAGATCTACAGTTGAGTGAGATATACCTTAGTATAGAGGAGATTTACACACTGAGTGAGATATGCTTTAGTTAAAAGGAGATCTACATTTGAGTGGGATATACCTTAGTTTACAGGAGATTTACAGTTGAGTGAGATATACTTTAGTTTACAGTAGATTTACAGACTGAGTGAGATATACCTTAGTGTACAGGAGATCTACAGTTGAGTGAGATATACCCTTGTTTACAGAGATCTACAGTTGAGTGAGATATACCCTAGTTTACAGAGATCTACAGTAGAGTGAGATACTTTAGTTTACATGAGATCTACAGAATGAGTGAGATATACCCTAGTTTACAGAGATCTACAATTGAGTGAGATATACCTTAGTTTAAAGGAGATCTACAGCTGAGTGAGATATACCCTAGTTTAGAGGAGATTTACAGACTGAGTGAGATATACCCTAGTTTAGAGGAGATTTACAGACTGAGTGAGATATACCTTAGTGTACAGGAGATCTACAGCTGAGTGAGATATACCCTAGTTTAGAGGAGATTTACAGACTGAGTGAGATATACCTTAGTTTACAGGAGATTTACAGTTGAGTGAGATATACCTTAGTTTACAGGAGATTTACAGTTGAGTGAGATATACCATAGTTTACAGTAGATTTACAGACTGAGTGAGATATACCTTAGTTTACAGGAGATCTACAGTTGAGTGAGATATACCTTAGTTTACAGGAGATCTACAGTTGAGTGAGATATACCTTAGTTTACAGAAGATTTACAGTTGAGTGAGATATACCTTAGTTTACAGGAGATCTAGAACTGAGTGAGATATACCCTAGTTTAGAGGAGATCTATACCTAAGTGAGATATACCTTAGTTTACAGGAGATCTATACCTAAGTGAGATATACCTTAGTTTACAGGAAATTTACAGTTGAGTGAGATATACCTTAGTTTACAGGAGATTTACAGTTGAGTGAGATATACCTTAGTTTACAGGAGATCTACAGTTGAGTAAGATAAACCTTAGTTTAGAGGAGATTTACAGCCGAGTGAGATATACCTTAGTTTACAGGAGATCTACAGCTGAGTGAGATATACCCTAGTTTAGAAGAGATCTACAGCTGAGTGAGATATACCTTAGTTTACAGGAGATCTATAGTTGAGTGAGATATACCTTAGTTTACAGGAGATCTATAGTTGAGCGAGATATACCTTAGTTTACAGGAGATCTACAGCTGAGTGAGATATACCCTAGTTTAGAAGAGATCTACAGCTGAGTGAGATATACCTTAGTTTACAGGAGATCTATAGTTGAGGGAGATATACCTTAGTTTACAGGAGATTTACAGCTGAGTGAGATATACCTTAGTTTACAGGAGATTTACAGTTGAGTGAGATATACCTTAGTTTACAGGAGATGTACAGGTGCATGAGATATACCTTAGTTTACAGGAGATCTACAGTTGAGTGAGATATACCATAGTTTACAGAAGATTTACAGCTGAGTGAGATATACCTTAGTTTACAGGAGATTTACAGTTGAGTGAGATATACCTTAGTTTACAGAGATGTACAGGTGCGTGAGATATACCTTAGTTTACAGGAGATCTACAGTTGAGTGAGATATACCTTAGTTTACAGAAGATTTACAGTTGAGTGAGATATACCTTAGTTTACATGAGATCTACAGTTGAGTGAGATATACCTTAGTTTACAGGAGATTTACAGTTGAGTGAGATATATCTTAGTTTACAGGAGATTTACAGTTGAGTGAGATATACCTTAGTTTACAGGAGATCTACAGACTGAGTGAGATATACCTTAGTTTACAGGAGATCTACAGTTGAGTGAGATATACCTTAGTTTACAGGAGATCTACAGTTGAGTGAGATATACCTTAGTTTACTGGATATCTACAGTTGAGTGAGATATACCTTAGTTTAGAGGAGATTTACATCTGAGTGAGATATATCTTAGTTTACAGGAGATCTACAGACTGTTGTACAGTGATATGCCACAAATCTGATGGTCTTTAACAAGATTGGTTTTTGAGATGATTACTTGAAGTTATAGTACAAACTGGCTGGAAAACATAGTGGGAATAATTCAATTACATCTGCTGTGAATATACCTATATATTGTATGGGCTAAAAAAGTTATTTTACCTGTGCTATGTTTGGAACATTTATGTAATGTTATTTTGAGTACATTATTTTCTGAGATCTATGTATGCTATTTTGAGTACATTATTTTCTGACATCTATGTATGCTATTTTGAGTACATTATTTTCTGACATCTATGTATGCTATTTTGAGTACATAATTATCTGACATCTATGTATGCTATTTTGAGTACATTATTTTCTGACATCTATGTAATTATTTTGAGTTCATTATTTTCTGACATCTATGTATGCTATTTTAGGTACATCATTTTCTGACATCTATGTATGCTATTTTGAGTACATTACTTTCTGACATCTATGTTTGCTATTTTGAGAACATTATTTTCAAATCTCTTTGTCTGCTATTTCAGGTAAATTATTTTCTGACATCTAGGTATGCTATTTTGAGTACATTATTTTCTGACATCTATGTAATTATTTTGAGTACATTACTTTCTGACATCTATGTATGCTATTTTGAGTACATTATTTTCTGACATCTATGTATGCTATTTTGAGTACATTATTTTCTGACATCTATGTTATTATTTTGAGTTCATTATTTTCTGACATCTATGTATGCTATTTTGGGTACATCATTTTCTGACATCTATGTATGCTATTTTGAGTACATTACTTTCTGACATCTATGTATGCTATTTCGGTACATTATTTTCTGTCATCTATGTATGCTATTTTGAGTATATTATTTTCTGACATCTATGTAATTATTTTGAGTACATTATTTTCTGACATCTATGTATGCTATTTTGAGTACATATGCTATTTTGAATACATTATTTTCTGACATCTTTGTATGCAATTTTGAGTACATTATTTTCCGACATCTATGTATGCTTTTTCGGTACATTATTTTCTGACATCTATGTTATTATTTTGAGTACATTATTTTCTGACATCTATGTATGCTATTTGAAGTAAATTATTTTTTGACAATTATGTATGCTATTTTGAGTACATATGCTTTTTGAATACATTATTTTCCGGCATCTATGTATGCTTTTTCGGGTACATTATTTTCTGACATCCATGTATGCACTTTTGAGTACATTATTTTCTGACATCTATGTATGCTATTTCGGGTACATTATTTTCTGACATCTATGTATGCTATTTTGAGTACATTATTTTCTGACATCTATGTATGCTATTTTGAGTACATTATTTTCTGACATCTATGTATGCTATTTTGAGTACATTATTTTCTGACATCTATGTATGCTATTTTGAGTACATTATTTTCTGACATCTATGTATGCTATTTTGAGTACATTATTTTCTGACATCTATGTATGCTATTTTGAGTACATTATTTTCTGACATTTCTATTCTATTTTGAGTTCATTATTTTCTGACATCTATGTAATTATTTTGAGTACATTACTTTCTGACATCTATGTATGCTATTTTGAGTACATTATTTTCAAACCTCTTTGTCTGCTATTTCAGGTACATTATTTTCTGACATCTAGGTATGCTATTTTGAGTACATTATTTTCAAACCTCTTTGTCTGCTATTTCAGGTACATTATTTTCTGACATCTAGGTATGCTATTTTGAGTACATTATTTTCTGACATCTATGTATGCTATTTTGAGTACATTATTTTCTGACATCTATGTATGCTATTTTGAGTACATTATTATCTGACATCTATGTATGCTATTTTGAGTACATTATTTTCTGACATTTCTATTCTATTTTGAGTTCATTATTTTCTGACATCTATGTAATTATTTTGAGTACATTACTTTCTGACATCTATGTATGCTATCTTGAGTTCATTATTTTCTGACATCTATGTATGCTATTTTGGGTACATCATTTTCTGACATCTATGTATGCTATTTTGAGTACATTATTTTCAAACCACTTTGTCTGCTATTTCAGGTACATTATTTTCTGACATCTAGGTATGCTATTTTGAGTACATTATTTTCTGACATGTATGTATGCTATTTTGAGTACATTATTTTCTGACATCTATGTATGTTATTTTGAGTACATTATTATCTGACATCTATGTATGCTATTTTAAGTACATTATTTTCTGACATCTCTATTCTATTTTGAGTTCATTATTTTCAGACATCTATGTAATTATTTTGAGTACATTACTTTCTGACATCTATGTATGCTATTTTGAGTTCATTATTTTCTGACATCTATGTATGCTATTTTGGGTACATCATTTTCTGACATCTATGTATGCTATTTCGGGTACATTAATTATCTGACACCTATGTATGCTATTTCGGTACATTATTTTCTGTCATCTATGTATGCTATGTTGAGTATATTATTTTCTGACATCTATGTAATTATTTTGAGTACATTATTTTCTGACATCTATGTATGCTATTTTGAGTACATATGCTATTTTGAATACATTATTTTCTGACATCTTTGTATGCAACTTTGAGTACATTATTTTCTGACATTTATGTATGCTATTTTGAGTACATTATTTTCTGAAATCTATGTATGCTATTTTGAGTACATTATTTTCTGACATCTCTATTCTATTTTGAGTTCATTTATTTCTGACATCTATGTAATTATTTTGAGTACATTACTTTCTGACATCTATGTATGCTATTTTGAGTACATTATTTTCTGACATCTATGTATGCTATTTTGAGTACATTATTTTCTGACATCTATGTAATTATTTTGAGTTCATTATTTTCTGACATCTATGTATGCTATTTTGGGTACATCATTTTTATTTCTGACATCTTTGTATGCTATTTCGGGTACATTAATTATCTGACATCTATGTATGCTATTTCGGGTACATTAATTATCTGACACCTATGTATGCTATTTCGGTACGTTATTTTCTGTCATCTATGTATGCTATTTTGAGTATATTATTTTCTGACATCTATGTAATTATTTTGAGTACATTATTTTCTGACATCTATGTATGCTATTTTGAGTACTTATGCTATTTTGAATACATTATTTTCTGACATCTTTGTATGCAATTTTGAGTACATTATTTTCCGACATCTATGTATGCTTTTTCGGTACATTATTTTCTGACATCTATGTTATTATTTTGAGTACATTATTTTTTGACATCTATGTATGCTATTTGAAGTAAATTAATTTTTGACAATTATGTATGCTATTTTGAGTACATATGCTTTTTGAATACATTATTTTCCGGCATCTATGTATGCTTTTTCGGGTACATTATTTTCTGACATCCATGTATGCACTTTTGAGTACATTATTTTCTGACACCTTTGTATGCTATTTCGGGTACATTATTTTCTGACATCTATGTATGCTATTTTGAGTACATTATTTTCTGACATCTGCTGACATCTATGTATGCTATTTTCAGTATATCATTTTCTGACATCTATGTATGCTATTTTGAGTACATTATTTTCAAACCTCTTTGTCTGCTATTTCAGGTACATTATTTTCTGACATCTAGGTATGCTATTTTGAGTACATTATTTTCTGACATTTATGTATGCTATTTTGAGTACATTATTTTCTGAAATCTATGTATGCTATTTTGAGTACATTATTATCTGACATCTATGTATGCTATTTTGAGTACATTATTTTCTGACATCTATGTAATTATTTTGAGTTCATTACTTTCTGATATCTATGTATGCTATTTTGGGTACATCATTTTTATTTCTGACATCTATGTATGCTATTTCGGGTACATTAATAATCTGACACCTATGTATGCTATTTCGGTACATTATTTTCTGTCATCTATGTATGCTATTTTGAGTATATTATTTTCTGACATCTATGTAATTATTTTGAGTACATTATTTTCTGACATCTATGTATGCTATTTTGAGTACATATGCTATTTTGAATACATTATTTTCTGACATCTTTGTATGCAATTTTGAGTACATTATTTTCCAACATCTATGTATGCTTTTTCGGTACATTATTTTCTGACATCTATGTTATCATTTTGAGTACGTTATTTTCTGACATCTATGTATGCTATTTGAAGTAAATTATTTTTTGTCAATTATGTATGCTATTTTGAGTACATATGCTTTTTGAATACATTATTTTCCGGCATCTATGTATGCTTTTTCTGACATCATGTACATTTGAGTACATTATATTCTGACATCCATGTATGCACTTTTGAGTTACATTATTTTCTGACATCTTTGTATGCTATTTTCGGGTACATTATTTTCTGACATCTATGTATGCTATTTTGAGTACATTATTTTCTGACATCTGCTGACATCTATGTATGCTATTTTGAGCATATTATTTTCTGACATCTATGTATGCTATTTTGAGTACATTATTTTCAAACCTCTTTGTCTGCTATTTCAGGTACATTATTTTCTGACATCTAGGTATGCTATTTTGAGTACATTATTTTCTGACATTTATGTATGCTATTTTGAGTACATTATTTTCTGAAATCTATGTATGCTATTTTGAGTACATTATTATCTGACATCTATGTATGCTATTTTGAGTACATTATTTTCTGACATCTCTATTCTATTTTGAGTTCATTATTTTCTGACATCTATGTAATTATTTTGAGTACATTACTTTCTGACATCTATGTAATTATTTTGAGTTCATTATTTTCTGACATCTATGTATGCTATTTTGGGTACATCATTTTTATTTCTGACATCTATGTATGCTATTTCGGGTACATTAATTATCTGACACCTATGTATGCTATTTCGGTACATTATTTTTCTGTCATCTATGTATGCTATTTTGAGTATATTATTTTCTGACATCTATGTAATTATTTTGAGTACATTATTTTCTGACATCTATGTATGCTATTTTGAGTACATATGCTATTTTGAATACATTATTTTCCGCATCTATGTATGCTTTTTCAGGTACATTATTTTCTGACATCCATGTATGCTATTTTGAGTACATTATTTTCTGACATCTATGTATGCTATTTTGAGTACATTTTCTGACATCTATGTATGCTATTTTGAGTACATTATTTTCTGACATCTGTATTCTATTTTGAGTTCATTATTTTCTGACATCTATGTAATTATTTTGAGTACATTATTTTCTGACATCTTGTATGTAAATTCAATGTATTATTTGAGTTCATTATTTTCTGACATCTATGTATGCTATTTTGGGTACATCATTTTTTTTCTGACATCTATGTATGCTATTTCGGGTACATTAATTATCTGACACCTATGTATGCTATTTTCGAGTACATTATTTTCTGTCATCTATGTATGCTATTTTGAGTATATTATTTTCTGACATCTATGTAATTATTTTGAGTACATTATTTTCTGACATCTATGTATGCTATTTTGAGTACATATGCTATCTTTTGAATACATTATTTTCCGGCATCTATGTATGCTTTTTCAGGTACATTATTTTCTGACATCCATGTATGCACTTTTGAGTACATTATTTTCTGACATCTTTGTATGCTATTTCGGGTACATTATTTTCTGACATCTATGTATGCTATTTTGAGTACATTATTTTCTGACATCTGCTGACATCTATGTATGCTATTTTCAGTATATTATTTTCTGACATCTATGTATGCTATTTTGAGTACATTATTTTTCAAACATCTTTGTCTGCTATTTCAGGTACATTATTTTCTGACATCTAGGTATGCTATTTTGAGTACATTATTTTCTGACATTTATGTATGCTTATTTTGAGTACATTATTTTCTGAAATCTATGTATGCTATTTTGAGTACATTATTATCTGACATCTATGTATGCTATTTTGAGTACATTATTTTCTGACATCTGTATTCTATTTTGAGTTCATTATTTTCTGACATCTATGTAATTATTTTGAGTACATTACTTTCTGACATCTATGTATGCTATTTTGAGTACATTATTTTCTGACATCTATGTATGCTATTTTGAGTATATTATTTTCTGACATCTATGTAATTATTTTGAGTTCATTATTTTCTGACATCTATGTATGCTATTTTGGGTACATCATTTTTAATTCTGACATCTATGTATGCTATTTCGGGTACATTATTTTCTGACACCTATGTATGCTATTTCGGTACATATATTTTCTGTCATCTATGTATGCTTTTTGAGTACATTATTTTCTCATCTATGTAATTACTTTGAGTTTATTATTTTCTGACATCTATGTATGCTATTGTAGAGTACATTAATTTCTGACATCTATGTTATTATTGTGAGTACAATATTTTCCGACATCTATGTATGCTTTTTTGGGGACATTATTTTCTGACATCCATGTATGCTCTTTTGAGTACATTATTTTCTGACATCTATGTTATTATTTTGAGTACATTATTTTCTGACATCTATGTATGCTTTTTTGAGTACATTATTTTCTCATCTATGTAATTACTTTGAGTACATTATTTTCTGACATCTATGTTATTATTGTGAGTACATTAATTTCTGACATCTATGTATGCTTTTTCGGGGACATTATTTTCTGACATCTATGTATGCTATTTTGTGGTACATTATTTTCTGACATCTATGTTATTATTTTGAGTACATTATTTTCTGACATCTATGTATGCTATGCTTTTTAAGTAACTTATTTTTTGACAATTATGTATGCTATTTTGAGTACACCTATGTATGCTTTTTGAATACATTATTTTCCGACATTTATGTATGCTTTTTCGGGTACATTATTCTCTGACATCTATGTATGCACTTTTGAGTACATTATTTTCTGACAGCTATGTATGCTTTTTCGGGTACATTATTTTCTGACATCTATGTATGATCTTTCGGGTAAATTATTTTCTGACACCTATGTATGCTATTTCAGGTACATTATCTTCTGACATCTATGTATGCTTTTTCAGGTACATTTATTTTATTTTTTCTGATTCCTATTTGACCCTTTTTGCCCCCCCGCCCCTCTACCCCCAGGGGGTTGGCCAGGACCAATGTAGATATATTAAAATGCTATCTCAGGCTAATAATTCTAACCAAGTTTGACTCATTTCCTATGAAAATTCAGCAAAAAATGCTCATTAATGTGTTTTTTCCTATATAAACTACAGTAAACTTAACCCCCTCCCCAAGGGGAAACAGGAGATCCCAGGGTCATATAATTTACAATTTTTATAAACAAACTTTAAGACCTTTTTATCTATAAAGTGTATTTGATTATACCATTTCCAGAATTTTAAAAGAATATTTTTGAAGTTTTAGCCTATTTGACCTTTTTTGGCTCCGCCCCTCTGCCCCCAGGGGGTCGGCCTGGACCAATCATGGATATGATATTAAAATGCTATCTCAGGCTAATAATTCTAACCAAGTTTGACTCGTTTCAAATGAAAATTGAGCAAAAAATGCTCATAAATGTGTTTTCCCTACATAAACTATAGTAAACTTGACCCCCTCCCCAGGGGGAAATGTGAGACCCCAAGGTCATATAATTCACAATTTTTGTAAAGGACCTTAAGACCTTTCTATTTATGAAAAGTATTTGTTTCTACCATTTCCAGAATTTCAGAAGAAGAAGATTTTTGAAGTTTTAGCCTATTTGACCCTTTTTTAGCCCCGCCCCTCTGCCCCCAGGGGGTCGGCCAGAACCAATGTGGATATGATATTAAAATGCTATCTCAGGCTAATAATTCTAACCAAGTTTGACTCGTTTCCAAAGAAAATTTAGCAAAAAATGCTCATAAATGTGTTTTCCCTATATAAACTATAGTAAACTTAACCCCCTCCCCAGGGGGAAACGTGAGACCCCAGGGTCATATAATTCACAATTTTTGTAAAGGACCTTAAGACCTTTCCATTTATGAAAAGTATTTGTTTCTACCATTTCCAGAATTTCAGAAGAAGATTTTTGAAGTTTTAGCCTATTTGACCCCTTTTGACCCCACCCCTAAGGCCCCTGGGGGTCAGTCATAGAAAATTTGTTAATAGGATTAAATGGCCATCTCATACTGATAATTCTGACAACATTTGACTCATTTCCTATTACAAATGACCAAATAATGCGCAAAAAAGTGTTTTCTCAATATAAAGTATAGTAAACTTAACCCCCTCCCCAGGGGGAAACTAGAGACCCCAGGGTCATATAATTCACAATTTTTGTAAAGGACCTTAACACTTTTCTATCTATGAAGAGTATTTGATTCTACCACATCTGTGAGTAGAGAAGAAGATTTTTGAAATTTTACTCAATTTTACCCCTTTTTGCCCCTCCCACAGCCCCCTGGGGGTTGGGGACCATATAATTCACAATTTTGATTGGCCTTATGCCTTAGAAGGTTTGTGCAAAATTTCATTGAAATTGCTTCAGCAGTTTTGGAGAAGAAGTCGAAAATGTAAATTGTTTACGGACATACGACGCACGACGGACGACGGATGACGGACGACGGACGACGCACGACGCACGACGGACGACGACGGACAAAAGGCGATTAGAATAGGTCACTTGAGACTTCGTCTCAGGTGACCTAAAAACCCAGAAATTAAGCATTTTTATCATTTTTATAAGCCAATTAAGTTTATTTTTGAATCAGAGATATTAGAGTTATATCATCAGGTATGTAGGCCTATATTGTGACTTATTCAGTATGGGCTTGTTCCTGAATAAATGCATTACTAAGATTTTGAGAAAGAGGAAGGTGATAGCAGCCATCCCCATGGCGGTGTGGACGCCTACCTTTCTGGGTGTAGCCATGGGTCGCGCCTCTACGTCCACGACCTGAAGCTTGGGAGGGGGAGGGCGTGGTGGGGGAGTTTTCTGTTTTCTCCTGTGTAGCTGTTGGGTATAAATATACACTTAAGTGTCACTATTCTGTTTTTTTAGCCAGAGTTATTGGCTCCTGTTGGTAGGTATCAATTATGACATTATTAACTTGTGAGGGAATCTTACATTGTCTTCACCGAAAAACATATTATGTTCACGAATATGTAATGTTACAATTTATATCTACCTGCAAGGACAGATAACTCTGTAATATGCAATAACAGAATGTAGCTAGAAAACATAAGTGATAAGTAGCAGACTAGCTCAAAAACCTAAACAACAGTCCTATATCATATCATTATGTATACAAGGTCATATTTATGCCCGAGTTAAACATTAACAGTGTTATAGGCTACAAGACAATGTTGCTGTGCCAGGACAGAGATGACAGCCTAAGAAACATTTTTGTCTCACCTACACGACAATTTGCAAACACAAAAACAAACATCCACCTATAACTTTGAAACATTTGAAGTCCTACAAACCTACAAATGTGTTTTTATGTGTTTGTATAATTTCATAGTAATCTAATCACACTATCGTACTTGTATTTTAATCTTTTTCACAGATATTTATTTTTCGCTGATTTTTACCACCCATAAAATATGCGGAATTCAATGGCACGTAAAACCAACTAAGTTTACAGCATCATGCATCACAATTTGATTGTATCTGAACACATAGTAGTAAATATAACACAAGTCTACAATATGGCTGACAATCACAAAATCCTGCGCTATCACTAGGAAGCTATCACATCTATACAGGGATGGCCTTACCCAGAAATCCTCAGGACTGTTCTCATGTTCCAGCTTAAAGATGGCGTTGTAATGAAAGATGAACTTGTAGACAATCTGGTTAACTGTTCCTTGGTCCTTCAGGCCCACAACTCCCATTCCACACCTGATCGATAGCATACTCATTAGGTATCATGTTTTAATTTATAGTAAAACGAGACAAACAATACTGTGAAAGTATTATCATGGAAATTAATTTTCATTTATTTTGATTTCTTAATCTCCATGAATATTTCACATCGTTAAAACTGGCATACCACTAACAATTTGAACACTGCATGACAAAGAAAAAAAATCCACCTCTATAGTTTAATATATTAATTATTTTTGATTGTGCAAAATCATCATTGCACAAATTCTATGAGATTAAATTTGATGTTGTATAAAGAAAGGAACCAAACTAAGTATGTTTTATGTCCAGTATGTAAAAATTAATGATTTTGATTTCGTTTAACAATATGAATATTTAAAACAAGAGATCCCAGAGGGATCTTGGCGCCCACCAAAGAATGATCTATATCTGACAAAGGAAAGATGGATCTTTTCTCTACTTTTTAAACTTTTTCAAACATACAACATATAAAATTTGAGACAGATCGCTTCAGTACCTTTTGAGAAATAGCGGTAACAAACTTCAACTATCAAAATCCAAGATGGCTCCTTGGCGGCCATCTTGTTGACCGATCGGTCTCAAATCACAATATGCACAACTAGGGCCCTAGGGGAACCTACATATGAACTTTGAGACAGATCCCTTCAGTACTTTCTGAAAAATAGCGATAACAAACTTTGAATAACAAAATCCAAGATGGCTGCCTGGCGGCCATCTTGTTAACCGATCGGTCCCAAAATGCAATATGCACAACTAAGTCCCTAGAGGAACCTACATATGAAATTTGAGACAGATCCCTTCATTACTATCTGAGAAATAGCCATAACAAACTTTAACTATCGAAATCCAAGATGGCGGCCTGGCGGCCATCTTGTTCACCGATTGGTCCAAAAATGCAATATGCACAACAAGGGCCCTAGGGGAACTTACATATTAAATTTGAGAAATATCCCTTCAGCGCTTTTTGAGAAAAGGGGATATCAAACCTTAACTATCAAAATCCAAGATGGCCGCCTGGCGGCCATCTTGTTTTTCCTATCAGCCTTAAAATCTGTATGGCACAAATAGGGACCAAGGGTAACCTCCATGTGAAGTTTGAACAAAATTCCTTCAGTAGTTCTCAAGAAATATCGATAACAAACTTCAACTGCCAAAATCAAAGATGGCTGCCTGGCGGCCATCTTGTTTTTCCGATCAGCCGCAAAATCTGTATGGCACAAATAGGGACCAAGGGTAACCTCCATGTGAAGTTTGAACAAAATCCCTTCAGTAGTTCTCAAGAAATATCGATAACAAACTTCAACTGCCAAAATCAAAGATGGCTGCCTGGCGGCCATCCTGTTTTTCGGAAAAGCCTCAAAATCTGTATGGCACAACTAGGGACCAAGGGTAACCTCCATGTGAAGTTTGAACAAAATCCCTTCAGTAGTTCTCAAGAAATATCGATAACAAACTTCAACTGCCAAAATCAAAGATGGCTGCCTGGCGGCCATCTTGTTTTTCCGATCAGCCTCAAAATCTGTATGGCACAAATATGGACCAAGGGGACCCTCCATGTGAAGTTTGAACAAAATCCCTGCAGCAGTTTTTAAGAAATAGTGATAACAAGCATTGTTTATGGACGGACGACGGAAGACGGACGCCGGACGACGGACCACGGATGCAGGGCGATTTGAATAGCCCACCATCATGATGGCTAAATATACCTACTTAAACAGATTTGGTCCAAACACAATGGCCAAAGCCATAGGACTCATCTTGTTCTGTTTCTCATGTGAAGCTACCACCACCAAAAAACTCATGATGTACTTGAGAAGATTATAATTCTCCTTAGGTAGGTTTAGGACGGCCATCTTTAATTTGTAGATACAGGAAGATGTATCATTCATACATGCTGTAAAGAGAACGAAAAAAGTGAATGTCAAGGTCACACACATGGGTGGAGGAATTAATGTCAAGGTCACACACATGGGTAGAGGATTTAATGTCAAGGTCACACACATGAGTGGAGGAATTAAAGTCAAGGCCACACACATGAGTGGAGGAATTAATGTCAAGGTCACACACATGGGTGGAGGAATTGATGTCAAGGTCACACACATGGGTGGAGGAATTAATGTCAAGGTCACACACATGGGTGGAGGAATTAATGTCAAGGTCACACACATGAGTGGAGGAATTAACGTCAAGGTCACACACATGGGTGGAGGGATTAACGTCAAGGTCACACACATGGGTGGAGGAATTAATGTCAAGGTCACATATAATGGTAGAGGAATTAATGTCAAGGTCACACACACATATCGAGGAATTAATGTCAAGGTCACATTCAATGGTGGAGGAATTAATGTCAAGGTCACACACACAGGTCGAGGAATTAATGTCAAGGTCACATTCAATGGTGGAGGAATTAATGTCAAGGTCACATACAATGGTAGAGGAATTAATGTCAAGGTCACATACAATGGTAGAGGAATTAATGTCAAGGTCACATTCAATGGTACAGGAATTAATGTCAAGGTCACACACATGGGTCGAGGAATTAATGTCAAGGTCACATTCAATGGTGAAGGAATTAATGTCAAGGTCACATACAATGGTAGAGGAATTAATGTCAAGTTCACATTCAATGGTAGAGGAATTAATGTCAAGGTCACATACAATGGTAGAGGAATTAATGTCAAGTTCACATTCAATGGTAGAGGAATTAATGTCAAGGTCACATTCAATGGTAGAGGAATTAATGTCAAGGTCACATACAATGGTAGAGGAATTAATGTCAAGGTCATGGAGTAATTAATGTAAGTTCAATCAATGGAGAGGATTAATGTCAAGTTCACATTCAATGGTAGAGGAATTAATGTCAAGGTCACATACAATGGTAGAGGAATTATTGTCAAGTTCACATTCAATGGTAGAGGAATTAATGTCAAGGTCACCACATACAATGGTAGAGGAATTAATGTCAAGGTCACACACAAGGGTCGAGGATTTAATGTCAAGGTCACATTCAATGGTGGAGGAATTAATGTCAAGGTCAGCATCACATACAATGGTAGAGGAATTAATGTCAAGTTCACATTCAATGGTAGAGGAATTAATGTCAAGGTCACATACAATGGTAGAGGAATTAATGTCAAGTTCACATTCAATGGTGGAGGAATTAATGTCAAGGTCACATACAATGGTAGAGGAATTAATGTCAAGGTCACATTCAATAGTAGAGGAATTAATGTCACACACAACAGTAGATGAATTAGACATATTTACTATCAATCTAGACATATCAACTATCAATCTAGACATATTAACCATCAATTTAGACATATTAACCATCAATTTAGACATATCAACCATCAATTTAGACATATCAACTATCAATCTAGACATATCAACTATCAATCTAGATATATCAACTATCAATCTAGACATATTAACCATCAATCTAGACATATTTACTATCAATCTAGACATATCAACTATCAATTTAGACATATTAACCATCAATTTAGACATATTAACTATCAATCTAAAAGGCATATCAACTATCAATCTAGACATATTAACCATCAATTTAGACATATCAATTATCAATCTAGACATATTAACCATCAACTTGACATATCAACTATCAATCTAGACATATTAACCTTCAATTTAGACATATCAACTATCAACCTAGACATATTAACCATCAACTAGACTTATCAACTATCAACCTACACATATTAACCATCAATTTAGACATATCAACTATCAATCTAGACATATTAACCATCAACTTGACATATCAACCATCAATTTAGACATATCAACTATCAATCTAGACATATCAACCATCAATCTAGACATATTAACCATCAATTTAGACATACCAACTATCAATCTAGACATATCAACCATCAATCTAGACATATTAAGCATCAATTTAGACATATTAACCATCAATTTAGATATATTAACCATCAATCTAGACATATCAACCATCAATCTAGACATATCAACTATCAAACTACACATATTAACTATCAATTTAGACATATCAACTATCAATCTAGACATATTAACCATCAATCTAGACATATTAACTATCAATCTAGACATATCAACCATCAATCTAGACATATTAAGCATCAATTTAGACATATCAACTATCAAACTACACATATTAACTATCAATCTAGATATATCAACTATCAATCTAGACATATAAACCATCAATTTAGACATATCAACTATCAACCTACACATATTAACCATCAATTTAGACATATCAACTATCAACCTACACATATTAACCATCAACTAGACATATCAACTATCAATCTAGACATATTAACCATCAATTTAGACATATTAGCTATCAATCTAGACATATTAACCATCAATTTAGACATATCAACTATCAATCTAGACATATCAATTATCAATCTAGAAGACATATCAACTATCAATCTAGACATATCAACCATCAATTTAGACATATCAACTATCAACCTAGACATATTAACCATCAACTAGACATATCAACTATCAACCTAGAGATATTAACCATCAACTAGACATATCAACTATCAACCTACACATATTAACCATCAATTTAGACATATCAACTATCAATCTAGACATATTAACCATCAATCTAGACATATTAACTATCAATCTAGACATATCAACCATCAATCTAGACATATTAAGCATCAATTTAGACATATCAACTATCAAACTACACATATTAACTATCAATCTAGATATATCAACTATCAATCTAGACATATAAACCATCAATTTAGACATATCAACTATCAACCTACACATATTAACCATCAATTTAGACATATCAACTATCAACCTACACATATTAACCATCAACTAGACATATCAACTATCAATCTAGACATATTAACCATCAATTTAGACATATTAGCTATCAATCTAGACATATTAACCATCAATTTAGACATATCAACTATCAATCTAGACATATCAATTATCAATCTAGAAGACATATCAACTATCAATCTAGACATATCAACCATCAATTTAGACATATCAACTATCAACCTAGACATATTAACCATCAACTAGACATATCAACTATCAACCTAGAGATATTAACCATCAACTAGACATATCAACTATCAACCTACACATATTAACCATCAATTTAGACATATCAACTATCAATCTAGACATATTAACCATCAATCTAGACATATTAACTATCAATCTAGACATATCAACCATCAATCTAGACATATTAAGCATCAATTTAGACATATCAACTATCAAACTACACATATTAACTATCAATCTAGATATATCAACTATCAATCTAGACATATAAACCATCAATTTAGACATCAACTATCAACCTACACATATTAACCATCAATTTAGACATATCAACTATCAACCTACACATATTAACCATCAACTAGACATATCAACTATCAATCTAGACATATTAACCATCAATTTAGACATATTAGCTATCAATCTAGACATATTAACCATCAATTTAGACATATCAACTATCAATCTAGACATATCAATTATCAATCTAGAAGACATATCAACTATCAATCTAGACATATCAACCATCAATTTAGACATATCAACTATCAACCTAGACATATTAACCATCAACTAGACATATCAACTATCAACCTAGAGATATTAACCATCAACTAGACATATCAACTATCAACCTACACATATTAACCATCAATTTAGACATATCAACTATCAATCTAGACATATTAACCATCAACTTGACATATCAACCATCAATTTAGACATATCAACTATCAATCTAGACATATCAACCATCAATCTAGACATATTAACCATCAATTTAGACATATCAACTATCAATCTAGACATATCAACCATCAATCTAGACATATTAAGCATCAATTTAGACATATCAACTATCAACCTACACATATTAACCATCAACTAGACATATCAACTATCAATCTAGACATATTAACCATCAATTTAGACATATTAACTATCAATCTAGACATATTAACCATCAATCTAGACATATCAACCATCAATCTAGACATATTAAGCATCAATTTAGACATATCAACTATCAATCTAGACATATTAACCATCAACTAGACATATCAACTATCAATCTAGACATATTAACCATTAATTTAGACATATTTACTATCAATCTAGACATATTAACCATCAATCTAGACATATTTACTATCAATCTAGACATATCAACTATCAATCTAGACATATTAACCATCAATTTAGACAAATCAACTATCAATCTAGACATATTAACCATCAATTTAGACATATTAACTATCAATTTAGACATATTAACCATCAATTTAGACAAATCAACTATCAATCTAGACATATTAACCATCAATTTAGACAAATCAACTATCAATCTAGACATATTAACTATCAATTTAGACATATTAACTATCAATTTAGACATATTAACCATCAATTTAGACATATCAACTATCAATCTAGACATATTAACCATCAATTTAGACATATTAACTATCAATTTAGACATATTAACCATCAATTTAGACATATCAACTATCAATCTAGACATATCAACCATCAATTTAGACAAATCAACTATCAATCTAGACATATTAACTATCAATTTAGACATATTAACTATCAATTTAGACATATTAACCATCAATTTAGACATATCAACTATCAATCTAGACATATTAACCATCAATCTAGACATATTAACTATCAATTTAGACATATCAACTATCAATCTAGACATATTAACCATCAATTTCGACATATTAACTATCAATCTAGACATATAAACTATCAATCTAGACATATCAACCATCAATCTAGACATATTAACTATCAATCTAGACATATTAACTATCAATCTAGACATATTAACTATCAATTTAGACATATCAACTATCAACCTAGACATATTAACTATCAATCTAGACATATCAACCATCAATTTAGACATATCAACTATCAATCTAGACATATCAACTATCAATCTAGACATATTAACTATCAATCTAGACATATAAACTATCAATCTAGACATATCAACCATCAATCTAGATATATCAACTATCAATCTAGATATATCAACTATCAATCTAGACATATTAACCATCAATTTAAACATATCAACTATCAACCTAGACATATTTACCATCAACTAGACATATCAACCATCAATCTAGACATATCAACTATCAATCTAGACATATAAACTATCAATCTAGACATATCAACCATCAATCTAGACATATCAACCATCAATCTAGATATATCAACTATCAATCTAGACATATTAACTATCAATCTAGACATATTAACCATCAATTTAAACATATTAAGCATCAATCTAGACATATTTACCATCAATTTAGACATATCAACTATCAATCTAGACATATCAACTATCAATCTAGACATATCAACTATCAATCTAGAAATATCAACCATCAATCTAGACATATTAACCATCAATTTAGACATATTAACCATCAATCTAAACATATTTACCATCAATTTAGACATATCAACTATCAATTTAGACATATTAACCATCAATTTAAACATATCAACTATCAACCTAGACATATTTACCATCAACTAGACATATCAACCATCAATCTAGACATATCAACTATCAATCTAGACATATAAACTATCAATCTAGACATATCAACCATCAATCTAGACATATCAACTATCAATCTAGACATATAAACTATCAATCTAGACATATCAACCATCAATCTAGACATATCAACCATCAATCTAGATATATCAACTATCAATCTAGACATATTAACTATCAATCTAGACATATTAACCATCAATTTAAACATATCAACTATCAACCTAGACATATTTACCATCAACTAGACATATCAACCATCAATCTAGATATATCAACTATCAATCTAGACATATCAACTATCAATCTAGACATATTAACCATCAATCTAGACATATTTACCATCAATTTAGACATATCAACTATCAATCTAGACATATCAACTATCAATCTAGACATATCAACTATCAATCTAGACATATCAACTATCAATCTAGAAATATCAACCATCAATCTAGACATATTAACCATCAATTTAGACATATTAACCATCAATCTAAACATATTTACCATCAATTTAGACATATCAACTATCAATTTAGACATATCAACTATCAATCTAGACATATCAACTATCAATCTAGACATTTTGACCATCAATTTTGACATATTAACCATCAATCTAGACATATTAACCATCGATTTAGACATAATAACCATATATGGAGACATACTGTCGAGACTGTCTGAGTGACCCCCTGTATGACTCCCTGTCTTATGTGACCTTACTTGAGACACCCCCCCCAACGTATTTTGCTATATAATGGCATGGGTCTGTTTTCAGCGACTCCCAGTCTTACGTGACAAGGGACCATATTTTTACAACCCACACATCATTAAAAGTCTGTCTTGAACGACTTTTCATTCGCCTGGGGCCATAATTATGATTGAGAAAGAGGTGTGAACATCGAACAAAACATTGACTGTTGACTACGATAAGAGTACATTACTGTGTAACCAGTTTTGACGGATCATGAAAGATCGGTTTTTTCCACAAAACTTTGCCTTAAACTATTAAATAGGCTAGATCTCATACAGATATTTCTCAATACTAAACAAGGGTAAACATTGACAATTAATAACGAAACACGTTAAAGAAACCGGCATGTTTTATTTTGCCTACCGTATCATCCTATGGCTTGGCTTGGGTGACCCTCTTCTTGTTTTGTACATAGCATTTACGGCCAAACATAATTTTGTTCTTTGATATGAGTAAACAATCATTATAACTGCCATCCCAAAGTCAGAAACCCTATATTTTCTTCAAACATTTCTCATAACACCAAAAATTCTTGTAAAAACAAATGCACACGACTTGGGCTTCTGTAATGGCCGCCATTGGTAGCAGTGTACAGTAGATTTGTAAAATTCAGCAAAATAAAGCTAAGGTTTTAAAATGTTACCTCTACTGTACAGTAGTAATGTTTTTTATTTACACATCTGCAATCGTTTTGCAATGATTGTTTTCGGACAAGTGTGATTTTTGTATTTTTTTCAAGCCTGAAAAACCATGACACACAAATATTTTTTTTTATCGCAAAAAAATGATATTTTTAACCCAAAATTACACCCCCTCCAGAGAGAATTTTTTTCTTGAACAAAGTTTAAAACCAAACATCAATGCATGTCTGCTTGTAATTTATAACTAGATCTAAATGATTTTTAATTAAAAAAAAATCAAATAATTTTTCATTTTTGTTTTATTTTTTATTATTATTATATTTGATTTATCTTTTAAAAAATCAGGTAATTGATATATTTATAATAAAGAATAAATTTACAGACAATTTAAAGACAGGTTTTTGTACAGTGATGAACTTGGACTGCCTTAAGTGACTCCCTTTCTTATGTGACCTTTTTGTGATGGTCCCTTGGAAAGTCACTTAAGACAGTCTTGACTGTATTAAAATATATTTGTGATTGATTTCTCTGTTTTACACACCTTCCTGAATGCTAACAAATTGCTTTGTGAGTGATGAGGGTATTACAGCATCAGGTAACTCTCGGAGAAACAGTTTCAATAGGCCAGCGATGGCCATAATGTCATTGTCATCTTCCAGGTCAGCATTTCCCTGGCTGTCAAAACTGGCACGTAGTTTCTCCACGACTCGGGCACTTCCATTAATACGGAAAATACCCTCATGATTAAAGCCTGAAACACAGAAAAAAATATTCTACAGAAAAAGATGTTTGTCCTAAATAAGGTCATCTATGGACAGCCTCCTCTGTATATAATGTAATGTGTATGTGAACGTCTATGTTTCGGGAGGCTGCAGTATACTCATGTCATGTGTATGTGAATGTCTATGTTTCGGGAGGCTGCAGTATACTCATGTCATGTGTATGTGAATGTCTATGTTTCGGGAGGCTGCAGTATACTCATGTGTCTCTTTGTAATAGTGGGTCCGCTCCTGTTCTTTTTATACTGTATAGCGCTTTAAATTTGCAGGGTAAATATTTCGTGTTTTTGCTTACTGAACATATTCGCAGGGGTTTAATTTCGTGATGCACCTGCTTCAGATATTTCGCGGATAGCTTGTACATTGACATTGTTTTAAGTCAGTATTATTCAAGCTTCTTTACATTGTACATTAACATTTGAAAAGGGGATAAATCAACTTTGAAACAGAACTACGCTTGTCAACACGTGTGTTTTTAATCTTGCTTTGTGTGTACACTGTCGTCATGCGCCAGTAAGTTCACTCGAAAGAATTCACTGAAGTTGAACTGCTACTACAAGACAGATCGTAATAATGTATGTAGTGAGATTTTATCAATAAATTGTTGGCTTTACATGATCTTTGCTTGTTTTTACTTAGTCGACAGGCAATTGTCTAGGAATAAACACGTACATACACAGTAATAATGTCTCTTGACACATGGTTAAAACATGGTAAACTGGGCATATGGACACCACTATCGCCGTTATTACCCCACCCACAGTAACTAGAAATTGTTGTGCTTTATGTAATGATAACGATACTTCTCAGCGTTGTGCTAAATATTTCGCTGGTGTTTAGAATTCCAGGATTTCGGTGGAACCAAGAATATAGTGAAAATAAAACCCCCGCGAACCCCTATACAGTAGTGCTATCTCACTAAAGCATGCTACCAGTTAAGACAATGTACAAGGCACTCACCCGGCCATATTAGGAGGAACAAAGTCAGTGAGGAAGAATAGAAAAGATAACATCCTACATTTAGTAGACTTTTACAATCATGCAATATTTGCTGTTGCTCACCTTTACTCTGGATATGCTCACACACCCGGGTTACAAGGAAGGGCACAGTTGATCCTGCGGGAGCCAGCTGAACAAGCTCATCCAGGGCAACTCCAAATGTCTTACGGGCATTGGACGTAATTTTCCTCCTAGTCCCCGGACTTTGCAGCAACTTTCTAACCTTCTCCATGGAACCATCGGTGTTCAGTCTGTTAGTCTGTGAACAGTATCTCAAAACTATAATTATCTCCATGGAACCATCGGTGTTCAGTCTGTTAGTCTGTGAACAGTATCTCAATACTGTAATTATCTCCATAGAACCATCGGTGTTCAGTCTGTTAGTCTGTGAACAGTATCTCAATACTATAATTATCTCCATAGAACCATCGGTGTTCTGTCTATTAGTCTGTGAACAGTATCTCAATACTATAATTATCTCCATAGAACCATCGGTGTTCTGTCTGTTAGTCTGTGAAACAACAGTTATCTCTATATAATTATCTAGATACCAAGACACTGAGTTTCTACTGACATTAATATAGGACATCCCGCTACATTGCCTGACCATTCTACAAAGGACAAAGGTAAACTTTACCACCTGACTACATAACTTTTCACAAAAGCTCTCACACTAAATACAGGGTCAAACATACCACCTCCTGGTTTGGTAGAACCATTATGATCAAGTGAAATGAGTTAGAAATGTCAGCAGGCCAGACCTATATGTTAATGAGAGGCTCAAGGCCAAGGCCGGAGGCCAGTCGCAGCTGTCTGTCGACCATGAAATAATAAAACAATAAACAAACAAAAAACCAACAACAAAACACGTGTGCCATCCATCTCCCATGGATAGTGACGGACATTAAGTAAAAAGTCATGTGTACCAAGTACAAGTCAGGTGTACCTTAAGGGCCTCAATAAAGACACATATAAATAACCTTAAGGACCTCAATAAAGATACATATAAATAACCTTAAGGACCTCAATAAAGACACATATAAACAAGAGGCCCAGAGGGCCTGTATCGCTCACCTGTTTTTTTTGTTAGTAATTATCACAAGACTCTGACAATTGGAAAAATAAGCAAAATTGACTCCCAAAGTTTAATTTTGAATCACAACCATACAATGATGCTATTGATACCATACAAATATGCTATCCAATACATAGGTTCAGAGACAAAGTAATTTATATGAAAGTAGTAGCCTAATTGACCTTTTTGACCTCGCATCTATTGCCGTCTAAGGCCCTGGGGGTCAGCCCTATCATTTGTACAATTTCAAATCCAAACCCTATAAGGATGCTACCATTGCATTATAAGTGCTCTTTTTACATATATAAACAATGCAATTCTTTAAACGCACGCACGCACGCAAGCAATAAATGAGTCTGTTAAGTCATTAACAATTCCCCAGACATTGTATGCGAGGCTGTGGTATATTTGTGTTGTGTCTCCTTGTGATAACTTTTATAGTGCTATCTCACTGCAGTATGCCATTGTAAGGCACCAGGTACATTTGATATTTTATAGACATACATTTAATAACAACAGTAAATAACTATGTTGTTGAAGTGTTTACATGTTAAATGCGTTAAAAACACATTTAATCTTGGATTTATACTCATAAGGCATTATAAAGTCCTATGGCAAAGCAATACACAGAAAAACACCCTGCTGAACTTATCTTTGAGCCTATGGCTATTTAATTCCAGAGATAATTTTTTAAGTATGCACACAAAATAGAGCAAAGTATGACAGACCATTTAAAAGATTATAGAGGAGACATTTACTGTGAGATGGCAGACCTTAGCCCTGTGTGAACTGTACAAGTACATAGATATATAACTTACAGAGGAGACATATACTGTGAGATGGCAGACCTTAGCCCTGTGTGAACTGTACAAGTACATAGATATATAACTTACAGAGGAGACATATACTGTGAGATGGCAGACCTTAGCCCTGTGTGAACTGTACAAGTACATAGATATATAACTTACAGAGGAGACATATACTGTGAGATGGCAGACCTTAGCCCTGTGTGAACTGTACAAGTACATAGATATATAACTTACAGAGGAGACATTTACTGTGAGATATGGCAGACCTTAGCCCTGTGTGAACTGTACAAGTACATAGATATATAACTTACAGAGGAGACATTTACTGTGAGATGACAGACCTCAGCCCTGTGTGAACTGTACAAGTACATAGATATATAACTTACAGAGGAAGACATTTACTGTGAGATGGCAGACCTTAGCCCTGTGTGAACTGTACAAGTACATAGATATATAACTTACAGAGGAGACATTTACTGTGAGATGACAGACCTCAGCCCTGTGTGAACTGTACAAGTACATAGATATATAACTTACAGAGGAGACATTTACTGTGAGATGGCAGACCTTAGCCCTGTGTGAACTGTACAAGTACATAGATATATAACTTACAGAGGAGACATTTACTGTGAGATGACAGACCTTAGCCCTGTGTGAACTGTACAAGTACATAGATATATAACTTACAGAGGAGACATTTACTGTGAGATGGCAGACCTTAGCCCTGTGTGAACTGTACAAGTACATAGATATATAACTTACAGAGGAGACATTTACTGTGAGATGGCAGACCTTAGCCCTGTGTGAACTGTACAAGTACATAGATATATAACTTACAGAGGAGACATATACTGTGAGATGGCAGACCTTAGTCCTGTGTGAACTGTACAAGTACATAGATATATAACTTACAGAGGAGACATTTACTGTGAGATGGCAGACCTTAGCCCGGTGTGAACTGTACAAGTACATAGATATATAACTTACAGAGGAGACATTTACTGTGAGATGACAGACCTTAGCCCTGTGTGAACTGTACAAGTACATAGATATATAACTTACAGAGGAGACATTTACTGTGAGATGGCAGACCTCAGCCCTGTGTGAACTGTACAAGTACATAGATATATAACTTACAGAGGAGACATTTACTGTGAGATGGCAGACCTTAGCCCTGTGTGAACTGTACAATTACATAGATATATAACTTACAGAGGAGACATTTACTGTGAGATGACAGACCTCAGCCCTGTGTGAACTGTACAAGTACATAGATATATAACTTACAGAGGAGACATATACTGTGAGATGGCAGACCTTAGCCCTGTGTGAACTGTACAAGTACATAGATATATAACTTACAGAGGAGACATTTACTGTGAGATGGCAGACCTTAGCCCTGTGTGAACTGTACAAGTACATAGATATAAATCTTACAGAGGAGACATATACTGTGAGATGGCAGACCTTAGCCCTGTGTGAACTGTACAAGTACATAGATATAAATCTTACAGAGGAGACATTTACTGTGAGATGGCAGACCTTAGCCCTGTGTGAACTGTACAAGTACATAGATATATAACTTACAGAGGAGACATTTACTGTGAGATGACAGACCTCAGCCCTGTGTGAACTGTACAAGTACATAGATATATAACTTACAGAGGAGACATTTACTGTGAGATGACAGACCTCAGCCCTGTGTGAACTGTACAAGTACATAGATATATAACTTACAGAGGAGACATTTACTGTGAGATGGCAGACCTTAGCCCTGTGTGAACTGTACAAGTACATAGATATATAACTTACAGAGGAGACATTTACTGTGAGATGACAGACCTCAGCCCTGTGTGAACTGTACAAGTACATAGATATATAACTTACAGGCTATATTCTATATGGCTTGAGTCCCCCAACCTTCATGTGCAATTCTTATGACATTAACAATATGAACAGAAACAATTGTTTGCAGTGGATGCTATAAAACGCCATATAACATTTAATAAATAGGCTTGTGTAATCTCCGACATAAATACCAGTATATGATTATCTTACGATAGCAGTGATTCTACACACACTGATATACAACACAACACTGATATTATAAAGCTTATAGGGTCCAGACAGTGTATTTATTTAGCTATAATTTCCTTGTTATATAGATAGCCAGATCTGCTATTTCAGAATTATCTATCTTGTGATATTTACTGATACAGAACCTGGCTAGTCAATCATGAATCCTATTTGATCAGCTATCAGGAGACTTCTATCCTTAATCTAGATACAAGTTATATATTAGGAAAACTATATTGATATCACTGATAATCTACCAAATATAGCCTTGCCCAAGTTTCACTAAAGCCTGTTGTTATGTCTGTACACTATTACTGCGGAGATATGTTGAGTGCTTCCTCTTATATGGTTAAACATGGTGCTATCAATATTAATTTTTTTTTAGATTCCACAAAATGAACTCGAAATATCTATTCATGCAGTTGCTAGCTTATAAAAAAAGTTTTCATGCAGAAGACAATTGAAAAGCTTTGCTTCCTTTTTAAATCATGAATTAAAAGACAATATGTACGTGCATGTATGCAAATTAAACGTCTTTCAGCAGAAATCTGAGCAGCCAATCAATATGCAATATTTATAAACATTTCAAGAAAGCATGCGTAAAACTGATATTTTACACAATTTTCAATTTTTTAGGACGAGTGGTTTACTAAATTACTATCATATATAATGGTAGACTAGCCAGCTAATTAGGAGAGAGGACAGTGACAGCACACACACAAACTGGAAGAGGACAGTGACAGCACACACACACACTGGGAGAGGACAGTGACAACACACACACACACACTGGGAGAGGACAGTAACAACACACACACACACACTGAGAGAGGACAGTGACAACACACACACACACTGGGAGAGGACAGTGACAACACACACACACACTGGAAGAGGACAGTAACAACACACACACCCACTGGGAGAGGACTGTGAGAGGACAGTGACAACACACACACACACTGGGAGAGGACAGTGACAACACACACACACACTGGAAGAGGACAGTAACAACACACACACACACTGGGAGAGGACAGTGACAGCACACACACACACTGGGAGAGGACAGTAACAACACACACACACACACACACTGGGAGAGGACAGTGACAGCACACACACACACTGGGAGAGGACAGTGACAACACACACACACACACTGGGAGAGGACAGTGACACACACACACACACACTGGGAGAGGACAGTGACAACACACACACACACTGGGAGAGGACAGTGACAACACACACACACACACTGAGAGAGGACAGTAACAACACACACACACACACTGGGAGAGGACAGTACAGTAACAACACACACACACACACTGAGAGAGGACAGTAACAACACACACACACACACTGAGAGAGGACAGTGACAGCACACACACACACACTGGGAGAGGACAGTGACAACACACACACACACACTGGGAGAGGACAGTGACAGCACACACACACACTGGGAGAGGACACAGTAACAAACACACACACACACCCACTGGGAGAGGACAGTAACAACACACACACACACACACTGGGAGAGGACAGTGACAACACACACACACACCGAGAGAGGACAGTAATAACACAAACACACACTGGGAGAGGACAGTGAGTGACAACACACACACACACTGGGAGAGGACAGTAACAGCACACACACACACACACTGGGAGAGGACAGTGACAACACACATACCCACTGGGAGAGGACAGTGACAACACACACACACACACTGGGGGAGGACAGTAACAACACACACACACACACACACTGGGAGAGGACAGTGACAACACACATACCCACTGAGAGAAGACAGTGAAAACACACACACACACTGGGAGAGGACAGTGACAACACACACACACACTGGGGGAGGACAGTAACAACACACACACACACACACACTGGGAGAGGACAGTGACAACACACACACACACTGGGAGAGGACAGTGACAACACACACACACACTGGGAGAGGACAGTACAACACACACAGCCACTGGGAGTGGACAGTGACAACACACACACCCACTGGGAGAGGACAGTAACAACACACATACCCACTGAGAGAGGACAGTAACAACACACACACACTGGGAGAGGACAGTAACAACACACACACACACACTGGAAGATGACAGTGACAACACACACACCCACTGGGAGAGGACAGTAACAACACACACACACACTGGGAGAGGACAGTGACAACACACACACACTGGGAGAGGACAGTAACAACACACACACACACACACTGGGAGAGGACAGTGACAACACACACACACACACACACTGGGAGAGGACAGTGACAACACACACACACACTGGGAGAGGACAGTGACAACACACACACACACTGGGAGAGGACAGTGACAACACACACACACACACTGGGAGAGGACAGTGACAACACACACACACACACTGGGACAGGACAGTGACAACACACACACACACTGGGACAGGACAGTGACAACACACACACACACACACTGGGAGAGGACAGTGACAACACACACACACACTGGGAGAGGACAGTGACAACACACACACACACTGGGAGAGGACAGTAACAACACACACACCCACTGAGAGAGGACAGTGACAACACACACACACACTGGGAGAGGACAGTAACAACACACACACACACTGGGAGAGGACAGTGACAACACACACACACACTGGGAGAGGACACAACAACACACACACACACTGGGAGAGGACAGTGACAACACACACACACACTGGGAGAGGACAGTGACAACACACACACACACACTGAGAGAGGACAGTAACAACACACACACACACACTGAGAGAGGACAGTGACAACACACACACACACTGGGAGAGGACAGTAACAACACACACACACACTGGGAGAGGACAGTAACAACACACACACACACTGGGAGAGGACAGTGACAACACACACACACACACACACTGGGAGAGGACAGTGACAACACACACACACACTGGGAGAGGACAGTAACAACACACACACACACACACTGGGAGAGGACAGTGACAACACACACACACACACTGGGAGAGGACAGTAACAACACACACAGCCACTGGGAGTGGACAGTGACAACACACACAGCCACTGGGAGAGGACAGTAACAACACATACACACACTGGGAGAGGACAGTGACAACACACACAGCCACTGGGAGTGGACAGTGACAACACATACACACACTGGGAGAGGACAGTGACAACACACACACCCACTGAGAGAGAACAGTGACAACACACACACCCACACTGGGAGAGGACCTCAAACACACATACAACATGCCCACTGGGAGAGGACCTCAAACACACATACAACATGCCCACTGGGAGAGGACCTCAAACACACATACAACATGCCCACTGGGAGAGGACCACAAACAAACATACAACATGCCCACTGGGAGAGGACCTCAAACAAAGATACAACATGCCACTGACCTTGTAATACCTGACCCTGAAATCAAACACATACAGAGTCAATAGGGACCGACATATTAATATAAGAGGCCCAGAGGGCCTGTATCTCTCACCTGTTTTTTTGTTTTTTTTTTGTTTGTAATTTAGTAATTAGTGACTCAAAAATCACAAAGACTTTTACAATTAAAAAAAAAATAGCAAACTTGAACCCACAATTTGTTTAATTTTAAATCCCAACCATAAAATAATGCTATAGATACCATATGAATATGCTATCCAATACATGGTTTCAGTGAGGATGTAATTTATATGAAAATAGTAGCCTAATTAAGCTTTTTTGCCCCACGCCTAAGACCCCTGGGGGTCAGCCCTATCATTTTTACAATTTTGAATCCCCACCCTATAAGGATGCAACCATTGCATTATGAGTGCTATCCCATGCTTAGGTTCTGAGAAGAAGTCGTTTATATGGAAATAGCAAATTGACCACTTTTGACCTCGCCCCTCAGGCCCCCGGGGGATCTGCCCCATCATTTGTACAATGTTGAATCCCCACCCTATCAGAATGCTACCATTGCATTATATTTACACTTGCTTGGCTTGATCACTATACGTAAGTACTAGTTGATTTTGTTTACCATAACTGCATGGTAACTTTGAACTTTGAACTTGTGTATGAAAATGTTCTATGCAATGTAAAGGGGCTACTTTTTTTGAAAAACCAACACATGGCTTTGTATACATTTTGACGCAACATTACGTGTATATTGTTGTTTTTCATATAATTTTGGAAAAATGTAAACAATACATATATGTTTTATATATGATACAATCATTTTTAAGATTAACAATTGTATAAAGAAACGGGAAAAAATATCCCGACCGGGGCGACGTGCAGTGCTTTCATTTTTGTTAAAAATGATGGATGTCAAATGTAAACATTACCTCTGTGTCTATGTTCTACGATCGAGTCTTTGGGATTGACGGACTTGAGACTCTCTGACAGAGCTAGGTCAGTTATAAACATATTCTCTTGTCTTTGTTCTTTGAGAATTTAATCATGTGTTGACAGTTACGCGTCACCACAAATACATTGTATCCATCGAACACAAGTGAAGTTGTTCCATCTATCGATGGCGATGGATCTTAGCATAGATTAAATAATCACATGGCTCCGAAGGATGTAATATCGTCAAGTCAGACAACAATCTCAAAAAAATATAGCTACTTGAATACCGGTGTTTTGACAACTTCGGAAAACTCCAGTGTGTAAGCGTGCGTCAGCCTCGCCTCGCTGCACAATAACGGTCACCGAGTTCACACATGTGGCCGAGTACAAATGCTTTATGTTATTACGCTATATATTAACTTTTAGCAAAATTGAAAACCTATTTAAAGTTCTGATCTGATTAAATAAAATTATCTCTGAAATTTAATTTGTTTGTCATGTTTATTTTACACTAAAAAATTGAACTTTTTTGTCGTCGCGGATGAATAATTCTACCTTACGTGAAGAGTCATCATTTGCTATTCAATTGAGTAAGCTCCTCCCACTTTTGACCGACTTTTATTGAATGTTTACGTCACTTTCAACTGACGATTTTATTGCATAAAATATAAATGAAAAATCGTGTGAGTGTAAATATAGGGATTGGATTTCGTTTTTATGTTAACCATGCTTGTATGGAGCAATTCCTCTAAGAATATATTCAATATGGGGCGCTAACCCAGTACACCTCACCCCTATATCCTCCCATACACCCCCACCTCTCCCCACCACCTACATCCCATATTACCCCAGTACACCACACCCCTATATCCTCCCATACACTCCCACCTCTCTCCACCACCTATATCCCATATTACCCCAGTACACCACACCCCTATATTCTACCCAGCTCTCCCCACCACCTAAATCCCATATTACCCCTGTACACCTCACCCCTATATCCTCCCATACACTCCCACCTCTCTCCACCACCTATATCCCATATTACCCCAGTACACCACACCCCTATATTCTACCCAGCTCTCCCCACCACCTAAATCCCATATTACCCCTGTACATCTCACCCCTATATCCTCCCATACACTCCCACCTCTCCCCACCACCTACATCCCATATTACCCCAGTACACCACACCCCTATATTCTACCCACCTCTCCCCACCACCTAAATCCCATATTACCCCTGTACACCTCACCCCTATATCCTCCCATACACTCCCACCTCTCTCCACCACCTATATCCCATATTACCCCAGTACACCACACCCCTATATTCTACCCAGCTCTCCCCACCACCTAAATCCCATATTACCCCTGTACATCTCACCCCTATATCCTCCCATACACTCCCACCTCTCCCCATCACCTAAATCCCATATTACCCCAGTACACCTCACCCCTATATCCTCCCATACACTCCCACCTCTCCCCAACACCTACATGCCATCCCATATTACCCCAGTACACCACATCCCTATATCCTACCCCACCTCTCCCCATCACCTACATCCCATATTACCCAAATACACACCTCAACCCTATATCCTACCCCCCACCTACATCCCATATTACCCCAGTACACCTCACCCATATATCCCAGCATACACTCCCCCCTCTCCCCACCACCTACTTCCCATATTACCCCAGTACACCTCACCCCTATATCCCCCATACACTCCCACCTCTCCCCACCACCTACATTCCATATTACCCCAGTACACCACACCCCTATATCCTAGCCCACCTCTCCCCACCACCTATATCCCATATTACCCCAGTTCATCTCACCCCTATATCCCCCATACACTCCCACCTCTCCCCAACACCTACATCCCATATTACCCCAGTACACCTCACCCCTATATCCCCCATACACTCCCACCTCTCCCCACCACCTACATCCCATATTACCCCAATACACCTCACCCCTATATCCTACCCCACCTCTCCCCACCACCTATATCCCATATTACCCCAGTACACCTCACCCCTATATCCCCCATACACTCCCACCTCTCCCCACCACCTACATCCCATATTACCCCAATACACCTCACCCCTATATCCTACCCCACCTCTCCCCACCACCTATATCTGTGTGAAGTCCATTCTGTCAGTTGTAGATATCTGTGAGTGAAGTACGTTGTGTCAGTTATAGATATCTGTGTGAAGTCCATACTGTCAGTTATAGATATATGTGTAAAGGTCATACTGTCAGTTATTGATATATGTGTAAAGGTCATACTGTCAGTTATAGATATATGTGTAAAGGTCATACTGACAGTTATAGATATATGTGTGAAGTCCATACTGTCAGTTATAGATATATGTGTAAAGGTCATACTGTCAGTTATAGATATATGTGTAAAGGTCATACTGTGACAGTTATAGATATATGTGTAAAGGTCATACTGACAGTTATAGATATATGTGTAAAGGTCATACTGACAGTTATAGATATATGTGTAAAGGTCATACTGTCAGTTATAGATATATGTGTAAAGGTCATACTGACAGTTATAGATATATGTGTAAAGGTCATACTGTCAGTTATAGATATATGTGTAAAGGTCATACTGTCAGTTATAGATATATGTGTAAAGGTCATACTGTCAGTTATAGATATATGTGTAAAGGTCATACTGTCAGTTATAGATATATGTGTAAAGGTCATACTGACAGTTATATATATATGTGTAAAGGTCATACTGTCAGTTATAGATATCTGTGTGTGAAGTCCATTCTGTCAGTTATAGATATATGTGTGAAGTCCATACGACAGTTATAGATATCTGTGTAAAGGTCATACTGTCAGTTATAGATATATGTGTAAAGGTCATACTGTCAGTTATAGATATATGTGTAAAGGTCATACTGTCAGTTATAGATATATGTGTAAAGGTCATACTGACAGTTATAGATATATGTGTAAAGGTCATACTGACAGTTATAGATATATGTGTAAAGGTCATACTGACAGTTATAGATATATGTGTAAAGGTCATACTGTCAGTTATAGATATATGTGTAAAGGCCATACTGTCAGTTATAGATATATGTGTAAAGGTCATACTGTCAGTTATAGATATATGTGTAAAGGTCATACTGTCAGTTATAGATATATGTGTAAAGGTCATACTGACAGTTATAGATATATGTGTAAAGGTCATACTGACAGTTATAGATATATGTGTAAAGGTCATACTGTCAGTTATAGATATATGTGTAAAGGTCATACTGTCAGTTATAGATATATGTGTAAAGGTCATACTGTCAGTTATAGATATATGTGTAAAGGTCATACTGTCAGTTATAGATATATGTGTAAAGGTATACTGTCAGTTATAGATATATGTGTAAAGGTCATACTGTCAGTTATAGATATATGTGTAAAGGTCATACTGTCAGTTATAGATATATGTGTAAAGGCCATACTGTCAGTTATAGATATCTGTGTGTGAAGTCCATACTGTCAGTTATAGATATATGTGTAAAGGTCATACTGTCAGTTATAGATATATGTGTAAAGGTCATACTGTCAGTTATAGATATATGTGTAAGGCCATACTGACAGTTATAGATATATGTGTAAAGGTCATACTGTCAGTTATAGATATTATGTGTAAAGGTCATACTGACAGTTATAGATATATGTGTGAAGTCCATACTGTAGTTTATAGATATCTGTGTAAAGTCCATACTGTCAGTTATAGATATATGTGTGAAGGTCATACTGTCAGTTATAGATATCTGTGTGTGAAGTCCATTCTGTCAGTTATAGATATATGTGTAAAGGTCATACTGTCAGTTATAGATATTGTGTATAGTCAACTGTCAGTAAAATGTGTAAGGTCATACTGTCAGTTATAGATATATGTGTAAAGGTCATACTGTCAGTTATAGATATATGTGTAAAGGTCATACTGTCAGTTATAGATATATGTGTAAAGGTCATACTGTCAGTTATAGATATATGTGTAAAGGTCATACTGTCAGTTATAGATATATGTGTAAAGGTCATACTGTCAGTTATAGATATATGTGTAAAGGTCATACTGTCAGTTATAGATATATGTGTAAAGGTCATACTGTCAGTTATAGATATATGTGTAAAGGTCCATACTGTCAGTTATAGATATATGTGTAAAGGTCATACTGTCAGTTATAGATATATGTGTAAAGGTCATACTGTCAGTTATAGATATCTGTGTAAAGGTCATACTGTCAGTTATAGATATATGTGTGAAGTCCATACTGTCAGTTATAGATATATGTGTAAAGTCCATACTGTCAGTTATAGATATATGTGTGAAGGTCCATACTGTCAGTTATAGATATCTGTGTAAAGGTCCATACTGTCAGTTATAGATATATGTGTAAAGGTCATACTGTCAGTTATAGAATATATGTGTAAAGGTCATTCTGTCAGTTATAGATATATGTGTAAAGGTCATACTGTCAGTTATAGATATATGTGTAAAGGTCATACTGTCAGTTATAGATATATGTGTAAAGGTCATACTGTCAGTTATAGATATATGTGTAAAGGTCATACTGTCAGTTATAGATATATGTGTAAAGGTCATACTGTCAGTTATAGATATATGTGTGTGAAGGTCCATACTGTCAGTTATAGATATATGTGTGAAGTCCATACTGTCAGTTATAGATATCTGTGTAAAGGTCATACTGTCAGTTATAGATATATGTGTAAAGGTCATACTGTCAGTTATAGATATATGTGTAAAGGTCATACTGTCAGTTATAGATATATGTGTGTAAAGGTCATACTGACAGTTATAGATATATGTGTAAAGGTCATACTGACAGTTATAGATATATGTGTAAAGGTCATACTGACAGTTATAGATATATGTGTAAAGGTCATACTGTCAGTTATAGATATATGTGTAAAGGTCATACTGACAGTTATAGATATATGTGTAAAGGTCATACTGACAGTTATAGATATCTGTGTAAAGGTCATACTGTCAGTTATAGATATATGTGTGAAGTCAATAACTGTCAGTTATAGATATTTGTGTAAAGGTCATACTGTCAGTTATAGATATTTGTGTAAAGGTCATACTGTCAGTTATAGATATTTGTGTAAAGGTCATACTGTCAGTTATAGATATATGTGTAAAGGTCATACTGACAGTTATAGATATATGTGTAAAGGCCATACTGTCAGTTTATAGATATATGTGTAAAGGTCATACTGACAGTTATAGATAGATATATGTGTGAAGTCCATACTGTCAGGTTATAGATATCTGTGTGAAGTCCATATCTGTCAGTTATAGATATATGTGTGAAGGTCATACTGTCAGTTATAGATATCTGTGTGAAGTCCATACTGTCAGTTATAGATATCTGTGTGTGAAGTCCATTCTGTCAGTTATAGATATCTGTGTGAAGTCCATACTGTCAGTTATAGATATATGTGTAAAGGCCATACTGTCAGTTATAGATATATGTGTAAAGGTCATACTGTCAGTTATAGATATATGTGTAAAGGTCATACTGTCAGTTATAGATATATGTGTAAAGGTCATACTGTCAGTTATAGATATATGTGTAAAGGTCATACTGTCAGTTATAGATATCTGTGTGTGAAGTCCATACTGTCAGTTATAGATATATGTGTGTTAAAGGTCATACTGTCAGTTATAGATATATGTGTAAAGATCATACTGTCAGTTATAGATATATGTGTAAAGGTCATACTGTCAGTTATAGATATATGTGTGTGTAAGGCCATACTGTCAGTTATAGATATCTGTGTGTGAGGTCCATACTGTCAGTTATAGATATATGTGTAAAGTCCATACTGTCAGTTATAGATATCTGTGTAAAGGTCATACTGTCAGTTATAGATATATGTGTAAAGTCCATACTGTCAGTTATAGATATCTGTGTGAAGTCCATACTGTCAGTTATAGATATATGTGTGAAGGCCATACTGTCAGTTATAGATATGTGTGTGAAGTCCATTCTGTCAGTTATAGATATATGTGTAAAGGTCATACTGTCAGTTATAGATATCTGTGTAAAGGTCATACTGTCAGTTATAGATATATGTGTGAAGTCAATACTGTCAGTTATAGATATATGTGTAAAGGTCATACTGTCAGTTATAGATATATGTGTAAAGGTCATACTGTCAGTTATAGATATATGTGTGAAGTCCATACTGTCAGTTATAGATATATGTGTAAAGGTCATACTGTCAGTTATAGATATATGTGTAAAGGTCATACTGTCAGTTATAGATATATGTGTAAAGTCCATACTGTCAGTTATAGATATATGTGTAAAGGTCATACTGTCAGTTATAGATATATGTGTAAAGGTCATACTGTCAGTTATAGATATATGTGTAAAGGTCATACTGTCAGTTATAGATATATGTGTAGTAATGGTGAAGTCCATACTGTCAGTTATAGATATCTGTGTGTGAAGTCCATACTGTCAGTTATAGATATCTGTGTGAAGTCCATACTGTCAGTTATAGATATCTGTGTGAAGTCCATACTGTCAGTTATAGATATCTGTGTGAAGTCCATACTGTCAGTTATAGATATCTGTGTGAAGTCCATACTGTCAGTTATAGATATCTGTGTGAAGTCCATACTGTCAGTTATAGATATATGTGTGAAGGCCATACTGTCAGTTATAGATATCTGTGTGTGAAGTCCATTCTGTCAGTTATAGATATATGTGTAAAGTCCATACTGTCAGTTATAGATATATGTGTAAAGGTCATACTGTCAGTTATAGATATATGTGTAAAGGTCATACTGTCAGTTATAGATATATGTGTAAAGGTCATACTGTCAGTTATAGATATATGTGTAAAGGTCATACTGTCAGTTATAGATATATGTGTAAGTCATACTGTCAGTTATAGATATATGTGTAAAGGTCATACTGTCAGTTATAGATATATGTGTGTGAAAGTCCATACTGTCAGTTATAGATATATGTGTGAAGTCCATACTGTCAGTTATAGATATCTGTGTGAAGTCCATACTGTCAGTTATAGAATCTGTGTGAAGTCATACTGTCAGTTATAGATATATGTGTGAAGGTCCATACTGTCAGTTATAGATATCTGTGTGAAGTCCATACTGTCAGTTATAGATATATGTGTGAAGGTCCATACTGTCAGTTATAGATATCTGTGTGAAGTCCATACTGTCAGTTATAGATATATGTGTGAAGTCCATACTGTCAGTTATAGATATATGTGTGAAGTCCATACTGTCAGTTATAGATATATGTGTAAAGGTCCATACTGTCAGTTATAGATATATGTGTGAAGTCCATACTGTCAGTTATAGATATATGTGTAAAGGTCATACTGTCAGTTATAGATATATGTGTAAAGGTCATACTGTCAGTTATAGATATATGTGTAAAGGTCATACTGTCAGTTATAGATATATGTGTAAAGGTCATACTGTCAGTTATAGATATATGTGTAAAGGTCATACTGTCAGTTATAGATATATGTGTAAAGGTCATACTGTCAGTTATAGATATATGTGTAAAGGTCATACTGACAGTTATAGATATATGTGTAAAGGTCATACTGTCAGTTATAGATATATGTGTGAAGTCCATACTGTCAGTTATAGATATATGTGTGAAGTCCATACTGTCAGTTATAGATATATGTGTAAAGGTCATACTGTCAGTTATAGATATATGTGTAAAGGTCATACTGTCAGTTATAGATATCTGTGTGAAGTCCATACTGTCAGTTATAGATATATGTGTAAAGGCCATACTGTCAGTTATAGATATCTGTGTGAAGTCCATACTGTCAGTTATAGATATATGTGTGAAGTCCATACTGTCAGTTATAGATATATGTGTAAAGGTCATACTGTCAGTTATAGATATATGTGTAAAGGTCATACTGTCAGTTATAGATATATGTGTAAAGGCCATACTGTCAGTTATGGATATCTGTGTGAAGTCCATACTGTCAGTTATAGATATCTGTGTGTGAAGTCCATTCTGTCAGTTATAGATATCTGTGTGAAGTCCATACTGTCAGTTATAGATATATGTGTAAAGGTCATACTGTCAGTTATAGATATATGTGTAAAGGTCATACTGTCAGTTATAGATATATGTGTGAAGTCCATACTGTCAGTTATAGATATATGTGTAAAGGTCATACTGTCAGTTATAGATATATGTGTAAAGGTCATACTGTCAGTTATAGATATATGTGTAAAGGTCATACTGTCAGTTATAGATATCTGTGTGTGAAGTCCATTCTGTCAGTTATAGATATATGTGTGAAGTCCATACTGTCAGTTATAGATATATGTGTAAAGGTCATACTGACAGTTATAGATATATGTGTGAAGGTCATACTGTCAGTTATAGATATATGTGTAAAGTCCATACTGTCAGTTGTCAGTTATAGATATATGTGTAAAGGTCATACTGTCAGTTATAGATATATGTGTAAAGTCCATACTGTCAGTTATAGATATATGTGTAAAGGTCATATACTGTCAGTTATAGATATATGTGTAAAGGTCATACTGTCAGTTATAGATATATGTGTAAAGGTCATACTGTCAGTTATAGATATATGTGTAAAGGTCATACTGTCAGTTATAGATATATGTGTAAAGGTCATACTGTCAGTTATAGATATATGTGTAAAGGTCATACTGTCAGTTATAGATATATGTGTAAAGGTCATACTGTCAGTTATAGATATATGTGTAAAGGTCATACTGTCAGTTATAGATATCTGTGTGTGAAGTCCATACTGTCAGTTATAGATATATGTGTAAAGGTCATACTGTCAGTTATAGATATATGTGTAAAGGTCATACTGTCAGTTATAGATATATGTGTAAAGGTCATACTGTCAGTTATAGATATATGTGTAAAGGTCATACTGTCAGTTATAGATATATGTGTAAAGGTACATACTGTCAGTTATAGATATATGTGTAAAGGTCATACTGTCAGTTATAGATATATGTGTAAAGGTCATACTGTCAGTTATAGATATATGTGTAAAGGTCATACTGTCAGTTATAGATATATGTGTAAAGGTCATACTGTCAGTTATAGATATATGTGTAAAGGTCATACTGTCAGTTATAGATATCTGTGTGTGAAGTCCATTCTGTCAGTTATAGATATATGTGTGAAGTCCATACTGTCAGTTATAGATATCTGTGTGAAGGTCATACTGTCAGTTATAGATATATGTGTGTAAAGGTCCATACTGTCAGTTATAGATATATGTGTAAAGGTCATACTGTCAGTTATAGATATATGTGTAAGTCCATACTGTCAGTTATAGATATATGTGTAAAGGTCATACTGTCAGTTATAGATATATGTGTAAAAGTCCATACTGTCAGTTATAGATATCTGTGTGTGAAGTCCATACTGTCAGTTATAGATATCTGTGTGTAAAAGTCCATACTGTCAGTTATAGATATCTGTGTAAAGTCCATACTGTCAGTTATAGATATATGTGTAAAGGTCATACTGTCAGTTATAGATATATGTGTAAAGGTCATACTGTCAGTTATAGATATATGTGTAAAGTCCATACTGTCAGTTATAGATATATGTGTAAAGGTCATACTGTCAGTTATAGATATATGTGTAAAGGTCATACTGTCAGTTATAGATATATGTGTAAAGGTCATACTGTCAGTTATAGATATATGTGTAAAGGTCATACTGTCAGTTATAGATATATGTGTAAAGGTCATACTGTCAGTTATAGATATATATGTGTAAAGGTCATACTGTCAGTTATAGATATATGTGTAAAGGTCATACTGACAGTTATAGATATATATGTGTAAAGGTCATACTGACAGTTATAGATATATGTGTAAAGGTCATAACGACAATTATAGATATATGTGTAAAGGTCATACTGACAGTTATAGATATATGTGTAAAGGTCATACTGTCAGTTATAGATATATGTGTAAAGGTCATACTGTCAGTTATAGATATATGTGTAAAGGTCATACTGTCAGTTATAGATATATGTGTAAAGGTCATACTGACAGTTATAGATATATGTGTAAAGGTCATACTGACAGTTATAGATATATGTGTAAAGGTCATACTGACAGTTATAGATATATGTGTAAAGGTCATACTGTCAGTTATAGATATATGTGTAAAGGTCATACTGTCAGTTATAGATATATGTGTAAAGGTCATACTGTCAGTTATAGATATATGTGTAAAGGTCATACTGTCAGTTATAGATATATGTGTAAAGGTCATACTGTCAGTTATAGATATATGTGTAAAGGTCATACTGACAGTTATAGATATATGTGTAAAGGTCATACGACAATTATAGATATATGTGTAAAGGTCATACTGACAGTTATAGATATATGTGTAAAGGTCATACTGTCAGTTATAGATATCTGTGTGAAGTCCATTACTGTCAGTATAGATATATGTGTAAAGGCCATACTGTCAGTTATAGATAATGTGTAAAGGTCATACTGTCAGTTATAGATATATGTGTAAAGGTCATACTGTCAGTTATAGATATATGTGTAAAGGTCATACTGACAGTTATAGATATATGTGTAAAGGTCATACCGACAGTTATAGATATATGTGTAAAGGTCATACTGACAGTTATAGATATATGTGTAAAGGTCATACTGTCAGTTATAGATATTTGTGTAAAGGTTATACTGTCAGTTATAGATATATATGTAAAGGTCATACTGTCAGTTATAGATATATGTGTTAAGGCCATACTGTCAGTTATTGATATATGTGTGAAGTCCATACTGTCAGTTATAGATATATGTGTAAAAGTCATACTGTCAGTTATAGATATATGTGTAAAGGTCATACTGTCAGTTATAGATATATGTGTAAAGGTCATACTAACAGTTATAGATATATGTGTTAAGTCCATATTGTCAGTTATATATATGTGTGTAAAGGCCATACTGTCAGTTATAGATATATGTGTGAAGTCCAAACTGTCAGTTATATATATGTGTGTAAAGGCCATACTGTCAGTTATAGATATCTGTGTGAAGTCCATATTGTCAGTTATGGATATCTGTGTGAAGGCCATACTGTCAATTATAGATGTCTAAATTCTATACTTTTAATAGCCGATTATTAAAAACAATGGCAGTTGCAAATCATTCATGTGTATCCTGAGTAAAAGTTTGAATCCAAACCAAGAGTAGTTCTAGAATGTAACTCCTATTCCAAAAACATTTCAAAGCACTTTTTGTCAAAACTTGACATTAACATTTTGAATATTAACCTACAAATTCCAATATCATTATACATACTTTTTCATCATTAAGTACTATAACTTTGCATATCATTCTCTCCACCTTTGTACAACAGCAACATTTGGTCAAGTATGATCCGAGCTATAACTAGCGTGGTTAAGTATGTTCTGAGCTATAACTAGCGTGGTTAAGTATGATCTGAGCTATAACTAGGGTGGTTAAGTATGATCCGAGCTATAACTAGAGGGGTTAAGTATGATCTGAGCTATAACTAGCGTGGTTAAGTATGTTCGGAGCTATAACTAGTGTGGTTAAGTATGTTCTGAGCTATAACTAGCATGGTTAAGTATATTCTGAGCTATAACTAGAGGGGTTAAGTATGTTCTGAGTCATAACTAGAGGGGTTAAGTATGTTCTAAGCTATAACTAGCATGGTTAAGTAAGTTCTGAGCTATAACTAGCGTGGTTAAGTATGATCCGAGCTATAACTAGAGGGGTTAAGTATGTTCTGAGCTATAACTAGCATGGTTAAGTATGTTCTGAGCTATAACTAGAGGGGTTAAGTATGTTCTGAGCTATAACTAGAGGGGTTAAGTATATTCTGATCTATAACTAGCAGGGTTAAGTATGATCCGAGCTATAACTAGCGTGGTTTAGTATGATCTGAGCTATAACTAGCATGGTTAAGTATGATCTGAGCTCTATAACTAGCGTGGTTAAGTATGATCTGAGCTATAACTAGCGTGGTTAAGTATGATCGTGGTTAAGTATGATCGAGCTATAACTAGCGTGGTTAAGTATGATCAGAGCTATAACTAGAGGGGTTAAGTATGTTCTGAGCTATAACTAGCGTGGTTAAGTATGATCCGAGCTATAACTAGCATGGTTAAGTATGTTCTGAGCTATAACTAGAGGGGTTAAGTATGTTCTGAGCTATAACTAGCGTGGTTAAGTATGATCCGAGCTATAACTAGCGTGGTTTAGTATGTTCTGAGCTATAACTAGCGTGGTTAAGTATGTTCTAAGCTAAAACTAGCATGGTTAAGTATGATCCGAGTTATAACTAACGTGGGTAAGTATGATCCGAGCTATAACTAGAGGGGTTAAGAATGTTCTGAGCTATAACTAGCGTGGTTAAGTATGATCTGAGCTCTATAACTAGCGTGGTTAAGTATGATCCGAGCTATAACTAGAGGGGTTAAGTATGTTCTGAGCTATAACTAGCGTGGTTAAGTATAATCTGAGCTCTATAACTAGCGTGGTTTAGTATGATCTGAGCTATAACTAGCGTGGTTTAGTATGATCTGAGCTATAACTAGCGTGGTTAAGTATGATCTGAGCTCTATAACTAGCGTGGTTTAGTATGATCTGAGCTATAACTAGCGTGGTTTAGTATGATCTGAGCTATAACTAGCGTGGTTAAGTATGATCTGAGCTCTATAACTAGCGTGGTTTAGTATGATCTGAGCTATAACTAGCGTGGTTTAGTATGATCTGAGCTATAACTAGCGTGGTTAAGTATGATCTGAGCTCTATAACTAGCGTGGTTTAGTATGATCTGAGCTATAACTAGCGTGGTTAAGTATGATCTGAGCTATAATTAGCGTGGTTAAACTATAAATGTCCAGCTATCTTGGTGTATTATCTAGAGATTCACACCAGTGTATCGATAACTGTCAATATTGACTCCCCGGTACACACAGGGGTAGTAATCTAGTTGAATGCTAAAAGATGCCCTCAGGTACATTACCAGGCCTTGATATTATTTTGAAACAAGTCATAATTCAAGTCACTCCATTATGTAACTTTAACTGTTTTGAATTACATTTGTTTATGACTGAATTTTGTTTCAAGAAATTGGGGCCAGGTTTATTAAAATATTTAACTCTTATCAGACAAAGTCACCCAAAATATACACTATACTTGATGCTTATTGAAAACATTAGCTTCGACACATACAGTACTTAACTTAAAATTCATAACATGCTTCAAAGCCTGTCAAACAATTATAGCATGTGTTTGTTTACTGAAGACCTGTCACAACAGCTTTATAAATATAAAATTCCAGAAAGTTCAGAATTTGTATAGAAAAAAAAACCCATCAACATACAAACATTTATCAAATTACTAAAGTTTCAAATGCATCAAAAATGTGACTGCTACTTAAATTAAGTTTAAACATGTCAAAAACAAAAGGAATACAGAAGGGGAAATAAGAGTAGAAAATAAAATCCAATCATTATTTAAAGCACAAAAATGTTTAACCCTATCAGGTATTATTTATCATTCCCATGCACCATTGGGAGCATATTTAACATACCCATATTAACATTCAAATTACCAGTACATATATGTCATACAGATTTAACATACCCATATTAACATTCAAATTACCAGTACATATATGTCATACAGATTTAACATACCCATGTTAACATTCAAATTACCAGTACAAATATGTCATACAGATTTAACATACCCATATTAACATTCAAATTACCAGTACAAATATGTCATACAGATTTAACATACCCATATTAACATTCAAATTACCAGTACATATATGTCATACAGATTTAACATACCCATGTTAACATTCAAATTACCAGTACAAATATGTCATACAGATTTAACATACCCATATTAACATTCAAATTACCAGTACAAATATGTCATACAGATTTAACATACCCATGTTAACATTCAAATTACCAGTACAAATATGTCATACAGATTTAACATACCCATGTTAACATTCAAATTACCAGTACATACAGAGGATTCCGCTTATTTGAATAAGTCATTTTCCAGAAGAAAATATGCAAATAACCGGAGTATTCGAATAGGAGGAGATGACATTTTGCACCTTCGTTTGACCTCACACATATGTATATGAACAGGCAAATAGATATTGTTTCGTTCACTTGATAAATACGTAAATTATTTACACTTAAAACGTACAACAAGTAATTATTTTCGAAGTAAATTGATTTAAATTGTTTAATAACAAAAAATATTCCAATAGGCCAATTAGATTCTTGTTTACGTTAGATCGACACGTGAATCTTTGAGAAACAGCTAAACGATCGATATCAAATGCAATAACAATTCTGAACCTAAAAAATAAACAAAGTTACGTACATTTGCCTGGCAAAATGAACTTACGTTCGTGATTAAACTTCAAAGTGCCAATCAACTAGTAGTGTTATTTTTACACATGTGTATGAATTCGAAAATGGCCGCAGGTGATGAAGCCATGCGTTCACTGGACCTAAATGTGTTTTGAGAATTCTCCCTGTATTGTTGATCTATACGGCGAATAGCTTGATAACATTTCAGAAATTAATGCATATTAAAGTAGCAATGAAACAACGTAGCAAGTATCTTTTGTATACTACATACTGTACGAAACTTGCGGTAGTCATTGCACGCCGACTTTGTATGCTTTTATGTCTCGTTCGACGAGACGCTTGATACGCACATGTCTGTCGTAGTCAACAAGACTCTGGTTGAACGAGACTACTCATGAATGACGATTGTGGTAAGGATGCATGGTTTATCCAACCGATCGCGAACTAAGGTACGTTCCGTTAACAAGAGGCCCAGAGGGCCTGTATCGCTCACCTGGTTTTTTGTTAGTAATTATCACAAGAATCTGACAATTAGAAAAATAAGCAAAATTGACTCCCAAAGTTTAATTTTGAATCACAACCACACAATGATGCTATTGATACCATACAAATATGCTATCCAATACATAGGTTCAGAGACAAAGTAATTTATATGAAAATAGTAGCCTAATTGACCTTTTTGACCTCGCATCTATTGCCGTTTAAGGCCCTGGGGGTCAGCCCTATCATTTGTACAATTTCAAATCCCAACCCTATAAGGATGCTACCATTGCATTATAAGTGCTCTTCCATTCTTAGTTGCAGAGAAGAAGTTGTTTATATGGAAATAGCTAAATTGACCCCTTTTGACCCCACCCTTCAGGCTCCTGGGGGGGTCAGCCCCATCATTTGCAAAATTTTGAATCCAAACCCTTTAAGGATGTAACCTTTGCATTATGAGCGCAATCCCATGTTAAGTTGCAGAGAAAAAGTCATTTATATGGAAATTGACCATTTTTGACCCCGCCCCTCAGGCCCCTGGGGGTCAGCCCTATCATTTGCTCAATTTGGAATCCCCAGCCTACAAGGATGCTACCATTGCATCATGGGTGCTATACCATGCTTAGTTGCAGAGAAGAAGTCATTTATATGGAAATAGCCAAATTGACCCCTTTTGACCCCGCCCCTCAGGCCCCCGTGGGGTCAGCCCTATCATTTGCACAATTTTGAATCCCCACCCTATAAGGATGCTACCATTGCATTATGGGTGCTATACCATACTTAGTTTCAGAGAAGAAGTCGTTTATATGGAAATAGCCAAATTGGCCCCTTTTGACCCCGCCTCTCAGGCCCCCGGGGGGTCAGCCCCATTATTTGTACAATTTTGAATCTCCACCCTATAAGGATGATATCATTGCATTATGGTGCTATCCCATGCTTGGTTTCAGAGAAGAAGTCGTTTATATGGAAATAGCCAAATTGAGCCCTTTTGACCCCGCCCCTCAGCCCCCCCGGGAGTCAGCCCCATCATTTGTACAATTTTGAATCCCCACCCTATAACGATACTACAATTGCATTATGAGTGCTATCTCATGCTTAGTTTCAGAGAAGAAGTCGTTAAATTGGAAATAGCCAAATTGACCCCATTTGACCCCGCCCCTCAGGCCCCCGGGGGGTCAGCCCCATCATTTGTACAATTTTGAATCCCCACCCTATAAGGATGCTACCATTGCATTATGGGTGCTATCCCATGCTTGGTTTCAGAGAAGAAGTCGTTTATATGGAAATAGCCAAATTGGCCCCTTTTGGCCCCGTCCCTCAGGCCCCCGGGGGGGCAGCCCCATCATTTGTACAATTTTCAGTTAGTAGCCCATAAGGATGCTTCCAGTCAAATTTTATTGAAATCTGACCAGCGGTTATGGAGAAGAAGTCGATTGTTGACGGACGCCGGACGCCGGACGCCGGACGACGGACGCCGGACGCTGCGGTATCCCATAAGCTCACCTCGGTCCTTTGGACCAGGTGAGCTAATAAATAAACATATTTGAAAGTGCAAATGCTTTAATTAGATGTTTGAGTCAGTTATTATACTAAAGTTATGATCAACCGCTGCTGATGTAAATCGTAACAGCGTCGAATACCTTTGCAGATTCATGCATAAATTAACAAGCCATACAATAATGTTAATCTGTCACCATGATGATTTCTAGTAAAAGCGAAGTATCTTGAAACATATATCGGCGAATTTCGCTAAAAATATATTGCAAAATTGAAAAATATTCGATTTTGTTTTTAGAATTTCCCAAATACTTTATTCAAATAACCGGAGGTCATGTAAAAGTCTATGCAAATACACGGAGTTGAAAAACAAAGATAAAGAAGGAAAAAATCGGGACAGCAGAATTTTATGCAAATAACCGAAATATTCAAATAACCGTTATTCGATTATGTGGAGTCCTCTGTATATGTCATAAAGATTTAGCATACCCATGTTAACATTCAAATTACCAGTACAAATATGTCATAAAGATTTTAAAATGATAACTGATCTAAAATTTCTAGAGTAAACTCAGGTCTTCAAGGACATAGTCACAGTGCATTAATATAAGTTGTAAATAATAACAAGTAAAGATACCCACGTCTATCTATACCTACCATGTTTGTAATGTCTGATATTGTTTTCATGTGGTTCTCCTGGTGTCCTATTGAGTTGGTATGTAATTTCATTTCCTCCTATACTTGAACATTGGCTAGAGCTGTTGTTGTATCTGCAGAGAAAAGACACCAACTTTAGGCTAATGTGTTTATGAGGCGTACATTCTGAAGAGCATGTGTGTATCTACATCAAACTGTAAATAGAGGGGGCGGGAACAGGTACACGTACAGGTAGGACATGTATACGACCAAACAGTGGCAGTATCGTCACATCATACAGGGACAGGAATGTCACAACTTACTACCATACAGGGACAGGAATGTCACATCATAAGACCATTCAGGGACAGGAATGTCACATCATATGACCATTCAGGGACAGGAATGTCACATCATATGACCATACAGGGACAGGAATGTCACATCATACAACCATTCAGGGGCGGGAATGTCACATCATATGACCATACAGGGACAGAAATGTCAAATCATACGACCATATAGGGACAGAAATGTCACATCATATGACCATATAGGGACAGAAATGTCACATCATATAACCATACAGGGACAGGAATGTCACATCATACAACCATATAGGGACAGGAATGTCACATCATACGACCATATAGGGACAGGAATGTCACATCATACAACCATACAGGGACAGGAATGTCACATCATACGACCATACAGGGACAGAAATGTCACATCATACGACCATATAGGGACAGAAATGTCACATCATACGACCATATAGGGACAGGAATGTCACATCATACAACCATACAGGGACAGGAATGTCACATCATACGACCATACAGGGACAGAAATGTCACATCATACGACCATACAGGGACAGAAATGTCACATCATACGACCATATAGGGACAGGAATGTCACATCATACGACCATACAGGGACAGGAATGTCACATCATACGACCATACAGGGACAGGAATGTCACATCATACGACCATACAGGAGGGACAGAAATGTCAAATCATACGACCATAAAGGGACAGGAATGTCACATCATATGACCATTCAGGGGCGGGAATGTCACATCATAAGACCATACAGGGACAGGAATGTCACATCATATGACCATACAGGGACAGGAATGTCACATCATAAGACCATACAGGGACAGGAATGTCACATCATAAGACCATACAGGGACAGGAATGTCACATCATACAGGGACAGGAATGTCACATCATAACGACCATACAGGGAGAGGAATGTCACATCATATGACCATACTGGGACAGGAATGTCACATCATATGACCATACAGGGACAGGAATGTCACATCATACGACCATACAGGGACAGGAATGTCACATATGACCATACAGGGACAGGAATGTCACATCATAGACCATACAGGGACAGGAATGTCACATCATACGACCATACAGGGACAGGAATGTCACATCATATGACCATACAGGGACAGGAATGTCACATCATATGACCATATAGGGACAGAAATGTCACATCATAAGACCATACAGGGACAGAAATGTCAAATCATACAACCATACAGGGACAGAAATGTCACATCATATGACCATACAGGGACAGAAATGTCACATCATACAACCATACAGGGACAGAAATGTCACATCATACAACCATACAGGGACAGAAATGTCACATCATACAACCATACAGGGACAGGAATGTCACATCATATGACCATACAGGACAGGAATGTCACATCATAAGACCATACAGGGACAGAAATGTCAAATCATACGACCATTCAGGGACAGGAATGTCATAGCTGCTATATTGAAATAAAACACAAAAAGATTCTGATTTATGTAAAAGATGATAAAAGGATGGGCACCTGTATAGCTGATATTACCTATTGTGAGGGAGGGGCAGTGTTTACCTGTATAACTTACCTATTGTTAGGGAGGGGCAGTGTTTACCTGTATAACTTACCTAGATGTAAGGGAGGGGCAGTGTTTACCTGTATAGCTTACCTAGATGTGAGGGAGGGACAATGTTTACCTGTATGTAGCTTACCTATTGTGAAGGAGGGGCAGTGTTTACCTGTATAGCTTACCTACCTAGATGAAAGAGAGGGGCAGTGTTTACCTGTATAGCTTACCTAGATGTGAGGGAGGGGCAGTGTTTACCTGTATAGCTTACCTAGATGTGAGGGAGGGGCAGTGTTTACCTGTATAGCTTACCTAGATGTGAGGGAGGGACAGTGTTTACCTGTATAGCTTACCTAGATGTGAGGGAGGGGCAGTGTTTACCTGTATAGCTTACCTACCTAGATGTGAGGGAGTGGCAGTGTTTACCTGTATAGCTTACCTACCTAGATGTGAGGGAGGGGCAGTGTTTACCTGTATAGCTTACCTACCTAGATGTGAGAGAGGGGCAGTGTTTACCTGTATATAGCTTACCTATTGTGAGGAGAGGCAGTGTTTACCTGTATAGCTAACCTACCTAAATGTGAGAGAGGGGCAGTGTTTACCTGTATAGCTAACCTACCTAGATGTGAGGGAGGGACAGTGTTTACCTGTATAGCTAACCTACCTAAATGTGAGGGAGGGGCAGTGTTTACCTGTATAGCTAACCTACCTAGATGTGAGGGAGGGGCAGTGTTTACCTGTATAGCTTACCTACCTAGATGTGAGGGAGGGGCAGTGTTTACCTGTATAGCTTACCTACCTAGATGTGAGGGAGGGGCAGTGTTTACCTGTATAGCTTACCTACCTAGATGTGAGGGAGTGGCAGTGTTTACCTGTATAGCTTACCTACCTAGATGTGAGAGAGGGGCAGTGTTTACCTGTATAGCTTACCTACCTAGATGTGAGAGAGGGGCAGTGTTTACCTGTATATAGCTTACCTATTGTGAGGGAGGGGCAGTGTTTACCTGTATAGCTTACCTAGATGTGAGGGAGGGGCAGTGTTTACCTGTATAGCTTACCTACCTAGATGTGAGAGAGGGGCAGTGTTTACCTGTATATAGCTTACCTATTGTGAGAGAGGGGCAGTGTTTACCTGTATTGCTTACCTACCTAGATGTGAGGAGGGCAGTGTTTACCTGTATAGCTTACCTACCTAGATGTGAGGGGGGGGGGGGTAGTGTTTACCTGTATAGCTTACTTACCTAGATGAAAGGGAGGGACAGTGGTATAGCTTACCTGTATGTTTACCTGTATAGCTTACCTACCTAGATGTGAGGGAGGGACAGTGTTTACCTGTATAGCTTACCTAGATGTGAGGGAGGGGCAGTGTTTACCTGTATAGCTTACCTACCTAGATGTGAGGGAGTGGCAGTGTTTACCTGTATAGCTTACCTACCTAGATGTGAGGGAGGGGCAGTGTTTACCTGTATAGCTTACCTACCTAGATGTGAGGGAGGGGCAGTGTTTACCTGTATAGCTTACCTACCTAGATGTGAGGGAGGGGCAGTGTTTACCTGTATAGCTTACCTACCTAGATGTGAGGGAGGGGCAGTGTTTACCTGTATAGCTTACCTACCTAGATGTGAGGGAGGGGCAGTGTTTACCTGTATAGCTTACCTACCTAGATGTGAGGGAGGGGCAGTGTTTACCTGTATAGCTTACCTACCTAGATGTGAGGGAGGGGCAGTGTTTACCTGTATAGCTTACCTAGATGTGAGGGAGGGACAGTGTTTACCTGTATAGCTTACCTACCTAGATGTGAGGGAGGGGCAGTGTTTACCTGTATAGCTTACCTACCTAGATGTGAGGGAGGGGCAGTGTTTACCTGTATAGCTTACCTACCTAGATGTGAGGGAGGGGCAGTGTTTACCTGTATAGCTTACCTACCTAGATGTGAGGGAGTGGCAGTGTTTACCTGTATAGCTTACCTACCTAGATGTGAGGGAGGGGCAGTGTTTACCTGTATAGCTTACCTACCTAGATGTGAGGGAGGGGCAGTGTTTACCTGTATAGCTTACCTACCTAGATGTGAGGGAGGGACAGTGTTTACCTGTATAGCTTACCTACCTAGATGTGAGGGAGGGGCAGTGTTTACCTGTATAGCTTACCTACCTAGATGTGAGGGAGGGACAGTGTTTACCTGTATAGCTTACCTACCTAGATGTGAGGGAGGGGCAGTGTTTACCTGTATAGCTTACCTACCTAGATGTGAGGGAGGGGCAGTGTTTACCTGTATAGCTTACCTACCTAGATGTGAGGGAGGGGCAGTGTTTACCTGTATAGCTTACCTACCTAGATGTGAGGGAGGGGCAGTGTTTACCTGTATAGCTTACCTACCTAGATGTGAGGGAGGGCAGTTGTTTACCTGTATAGCTTACCTAGATGTGAGGGAGGGGCAGTGTTTACCTGTATAGCTTACCTACCTAGATGTGAGGAGGGGCAGTGTGTTTACCTCTATAGCTTACCTACCTAGATGTGAGGGAGGGCAGTGTGTTTACCTGTATAGCTTACCTACCTAGATGTGAGGGAGTGGCAGTGTTTACCTGTATAGCTTACCTACCTAGATGTGAGGGAGGGGCAGTGTTTACCTGTATAGCTTTAATTACCTAGATGTGAGGGCGGGCTGTGTTTACCTGTATAGCTTACCTAGATGTGAGGGAGGGGCAGTGTTTACCTGTATAGCTTACCTACCTAGATGTGAGGGAGTGGCAGTGTTTACCTGTATAGCTTACCTACCTAGATGTGAGGGAGGGCGGTGTTTACCTGTATAGCTTACCTACCTAGATGTGAGGGAGGGGCAGTGTTTACCTGTATAGCTTACCTACCTAGATGTGAGGGAGGGGCAGTGTTTACCTGTATAGCTTACCTACCTAGATGTGAGGGAGGGGCAGTGTTTACCTGTATAGCTTACCTACCTAGATGTGAGGGAGGGACAGTGTTTACCTGTATAGCTTACCTACCTAGATGTGAGGGAGGGGCAGTGTTTACCTGTATAGCTTACCTACCTAGATGTGAGGGAGGGGCAAGTGTTTACCTGTATAGCTTACCTACCTAGATGTGAGAGAGGGGCAGTGTTTACCTGTATGTATAGCTTACCTACCTAGATGTGAGGGAGGGGCAGTGTTTACCTGTATAGCTTACCTAGATGTGAGGGAGGGCAGTGTTTACCTGTATAGCTTACCTACCTAGATGTGAGGGAGGGGCAGTGTTTACCTGTATAGCTTACCTACTAGATGTGAGGGAGGGCAGTGTTTACCTGTATAGTTTACCTACCTAGATGTGAGGGAGGGGCAGTGTTTACCTGTATAGCTTACCTAGATGTGAGGAGGGGCAGTGTTTACCTGTATAGCTTACCTACCTAGATGTGAGGGAGGGGCAGTGTTTACCTGTATAGCTTACCTACCTAGATGTGAGGGAGGGGCAGTGTTTACCTGTATAGCTTACCTACCTAGATGTGAGGGAGGGGCAGTGTTTACCTGTATAGCTTACCTACCTAGATGTGAGGGAGGGGCAGTGTTTACCTGTATAGCTTACCTACCTAGATGTGAGGGAGAGACAGTGTTTACCTGTATAGCTTACCTACCTAGATGTGAGGGAGGGGCAGTGTTTACCTGTATAGCTTACCTACCTAGATGTGAGGGAGGGGCAGTGTTTACCTGTATAGCTTACCCTAGATGTGAGGGAGGGGCAGTGTTTACCTGTATAGCTTACCTACCTAGATGTGAGGGAGGGGCAGTGTTTACCTGTATAGCTTACCTACCTAGATGTGAGAGAGGGGCAGTGTTTACCTGTATATAGCTTACCTATTGTGAGGGAGGGGCAGTGTTTACCTGTATAGCTTACCTACCTAGATGTGAGGGAGGGGCAGTGTTTACCTGTATAGCTTACCTACCTAGATGTGAGGGAGGGGCAGTGTTTACCTGTATAGCTTACCTACCTAGATGTGAGGGAGGGGCAGTGTTTACCTGTATAGCTTACCTACCTAGATGTGAGGGAGGGGCAGTGTTTACCTGTATAGCTTACCTACCTAGATGTGAGGGAGGGACAGTGTTTACCTGTATAGCTTACCTACCTAGATGTGAGGGAGGGACAGTGTTTACCTGTATAGCTTACCTACCTAGATGTGAGGGAGGGGCAGTGTTTACCTGTATAGCTTACCTACCTAGATGTGAGGGAGGGCAGTGTTTACCTGTATAGCTTACCTACCTAGATGTGAGGGAGGGGCAGTGTTTACCTGTATAGCTTACCTACCTAGATGTGAGGGAGGGGCAGTGTTTACCTGTATAGCTTACCTACCTAGATGTGAGGGAGGGGCAGTGTTTACCTGTATAGCTTACCTACCTAGATGTGAGGGAGGGGCAGTGTTTACCTGTATAGCTTACCTACCTAGATGTGAGGGAGGGGCAGTGTTTACCTGTATAGCTTACCTACCTAGATGTGAGGGAGGGACAGTGTTTACCTGTATAGCTTACCTACCTAGATGTGAGGGAGGGCAGTGTTTACCTGTATAGCTTACCTACCTAGATGTGAGGGAGGGGCAGTGTTTACCTGTATAGCTTACCTACCTAGATGTGAGGGAGGGGCAGTGTTTACCTGTATAGCTTACCTAGATGTGAGGGAGGGGCAGTGTTTACCTGTATAGCTTACCTACCTAGATGTGAGGGAGGGGCAGTGTTTACCTGTATAGCTTACCTACCTAGATGTGAGGGAGGGGCAGTGTTTACCTGTATAGCTTACCTACCTAGATGTGAGGGAGGGGCAGTGTTTACCTGTATAGCTTACCTACCTAGATGTGATGGAGGGCAGTGTTTACCTGTATAGCTTACCTATCTAGATGTGAGGGAGGGGCAGTGTTTACCTGTATAGCTTACCTACCTAGATGTGAGGGAGGGGCAGTGTTTACCTGTATAGCTTACCTACCTAGATGTGAGGGAGGGGCAGTGTTTACCTGTATAGCTTACCTACCTAGATGTGAGGGAGGGGCAGTGTTTACCTGTATAGCTTACCTACCTAGATGTGAGGGAGGGGCAGTGTTTACCTGTATAGCTTACCTACCTAGATGTGAGGGAGGGGCAGTGTTTACCTGTATAGCTTACCTACCTAGATGTGAGGGAGAGGCAGTGTTTACCTGTATAGCTTACCTACCTAGATGTGAGGAAGGGGCAGTGTTTACCTGTATAGCTTACCTACCTAGATGTGAGGGAGGGGCAGTGTTTACCTGTATAGCTTACCTACCTAGATGTGAGGGAGGGCAGTGTTTACCTGTATAGCTTACCTACCTAGATGTGAGGGAGGGGCAGTGTTTACCTGTATAGCTTACCTACCTAGATGTGAGGGAGGGGCAGTGTTTACCTGTATAGCTTACCTACCTAGATGTGAGGGAGGGGCAGTGTTTACCTGTATAGCTTACCTACCTAGATGTGAGGAGGGGCAGTGTTTACCTGTATAGCTTACCTACCTAGATGTGAGGGAGGGGCAGTGTTTACCTGTATAGCTTACCTACCTAGATGTGAGGGAGGGGCAGTGTTTACCTGTATAGCTTACCTACCTAGATGTGAGGGAGGGCAGTGTTTACCTGTATAGCTTACCTACCTAGATGTGAGGGAGGGGCAGTGTTTACCTGTATAGCTTACCTACCTAGATGTGAGGGAGGGGCAGTGTTTACCTGTATAGCTTACCTACCTAGATGTGAGGGAGGGGCAGTGTTTACCTGTATAGCTTACCTACCTAGATGTGAGGGAGGGCAGTGTTTACCTTTATAGCTTTACCTAGATGTGAGGAGGGGCAGTGTTTACCTGTATATACCTACCATGATGTGAGGGAGGGGCAGTGTTTACCTGTATAGCTTACCTACCTAGATGTGAGGGAGGGGCAGTGTTTACCTGTATAGCTTACCTACCTAGATGTGAGGGAGGGGCAGTGTTTACCTGTATAGCTTACCTAGATGTGAGCAGTGTTTACCTGTACTTACCTATAGATGTGAGGGAGGGGCAGTGTTTACCTGTATAGCTTACCTACCTAGATGTGAGGGAGGGGCAGTGTTTACCTGTATAGCTTACCTACCTAGATGTGAGGGAGGGGCAGTGTTTACCTGTATAGCTTACCTACCTAGATGTGAGGGAGGGGCAGTGTTTACCTGTATAGCTTACCTACCTAGATGTGAGGGAGGGGCAGTGTTTACCTGTATAGCTTACCTACCTAGATGTGAGGGAGGGGCAGTGTTTACCTGTATAGCTTACCTACCTAGATGTGAGGGAGGGGCAGTGTTTACCTGTATAGCTTATAATTACCTAGATGTGAGGGCGGGCTGTGTTTACCTGTATAGCTTACCTAGATGTGAGGGAGGGGCAGTGTTTACCTGTATAGCTTACCTACCTAGATGTGAGGGAGGGGCAGTGTTTACCTGTATAGCTTACCTCCCTATATGTGAGGGAGTGGCAGTGTTTACCTGTATAGCTTACCTACCTAGATGTGAGGGAGGGGCAGTGTTTACCTGTATAGCTTTAATTACCTAGATGTAGGGGGGGTGTGTTTACCTGTATAGCTTACCTTACCTAGATGTGAGGGAGGGGCAGTGTTTACCTGTATAGCTTACCTACTAGATGTGAGGGAGGGGCAGTGTTTACCTGTATAGCTTACCTACCTAGATGTGAGGGAGGGGCAGTGTTTACCTGTATAGCTTACCTACCTAGATGTGAGGGAGGGGCAGTGTTTACCTGTATAGCTTACCTAGTTGATGTTTACCTGTATAGCTTATAAGGGAGGGCAGTGTTTACCTGTATAGCTTACCTACCTAGATGTGAGGGAGGGGCAGTGTTTACCTGTATAGCTTACCTAGATGTGAGGGAGGGCAGTGTTTACCTGTATACCTACCTAGATGTGAGGGAGGGGCAGTGTTTACCTGTATAGCTTACCTACCTAGATGTGAGGGAGGGGCAGTGTTTACCTGTATAGCTTACCTACCTAGATGTGAGGGAGGGGCAGTGTTTACCTGTATAGCTTACCTACCTAGATGTGAGGGAGGGGCAGTGTTTACCTGTATAGCTTATACCTACCTATATAGATGTGAGGGAGGGGTACAGTGTTTACCTGTATAGCTTACCTACCTAGATGTGAGGGAGGGGCAGTGTTTACCTGTATAGCTTACCTACCTAGATGTGAGGGAGGGGCAGTGTTTACCTGTATAGCTTACCTACCTAGATGTGAGGGAGGGGCAGTGTTTACCTGTATAGCTTACCTACCTAGATGTGAGGGAGGGGCAGTGTTTACCTGTATAGCTTACCTAGATGTGAGGGAGGGGCAGTGTTTACCTGTATAGCTTACCTAGATAGATGTGAGGGACATTGTTTACCTGTATAGCTTACCTAGATGTGAGGGAGGGGCAGTGTTTACCTGTATAACTTACCTAGATGTGAGGGAGGGGCAGTTTTTACCTGTTTAGCTTACCTACCTAAATGTGAGGGAGGGGCAGTGGTTACCTGTATAGCTTACCTACCTAGATGTGAGAGAGTGGCAGTGTTTATCTGTATAGCTTACCTAGATGTGAGGGAGGGGCAGTGTTTACCTGTATAGCTTACCTAGATGTAGTGGAGAAGCGTTGGAGTTGTTAGGGCTGTTTCAGTGACCTACAGGACAGAATGCGTAGTCCCAACATCCAGACCAATGAATAGATCCAGGCTCAACTGCCAAAACTGCCAACAAATACACACAGTGTTAGATAGCTGACCACTGGCTATAGCACTGCTGGTCAGCTGACCTGCTAGGCATATCACTGTTATTAATATCAGCTTTATCTTTATTAGAATTTGGTGATAGAAGTATCATGAATGTCCACAAATTATAGCTGACAGCTAAGTACCATATTCGACCCAATAAGCGCCCATGTCCCTATAAGCGCCCTCCCCCTTATGGGGCCCCGATTCCCCTCCCCCTTTTGAGGCCTCAATTTCAATTGCCCAGACATAAATCAAAGTGCCAAGGCAACTCATAGATGCTGTGAATGTAGGACTCAAACAAAGGAATAATAGTAGTGATTTAAAGGATTTACCTCTATTTCCCCTATTGGGCCCCGCCCCTCCCGCCCCCGGGGGGTTAGAGCCAAAATTTATACAAGTTCTGTTCCCCTTCCCCCAAGGACATTTGTGGCCAAATTTGGTTACAATTCATGTAGAACTCTATGACTAGTAGCGATTTAAAGGTTTTACCTCTATTTCCCCTATTGGGCCCCGCCCCTTCTGCCCCTGGGGGACCAGATCCAAAATTTATACAAGTTCTGTTCCCCTTTCCCCAAGGATTTTTGTGGCCAAATTTGGTTACATTCTATTCAGAACTCTATGACTAGTAGCGATTTAAAGGATTTACCTCTATTTTCCCTATTGGGCCCCACCCCTCCTGCCCCCGGGGAACCAGAGCCAAAATTGATACAAGTTCTGTTCCCCTTCCCCCAAGGATGTTTGTCGCTAATTTTGGTTACACTCCATGCAGAACTCTAGGACAAGTAGCGATTTAAAGGATTTACCTCTATTTCCCCTATTGGGCACTGCCTCTCCTGCCCCTGGGGGGGTCAGAGCCAAAATTTATACAAGTTCTGTTCCCCTTCCCCCAAGGATGTTTGTCGCTAATTTTGGTTACACTCCATGCAGAACTCTAGGACAAGTAGCGATTTAAAGGATTTACCTCTATTTCCCCTATTGGGCACTGCCTCTCCTGCCCCTGGGGGGGTCAGAGCCAAAATTTATACAAGTTCTGTTCCCCCTTCCCCAAGGATGTTTGTGGCCAAATTTGGTTACAATCCATGCAGAACTCTAGGACAAGTAGCGATTTATAGGATTTACCTCTATTTCCCCTATTGGGCCCGCCCCTCCTGCCCCCGGGGGGTCAGAGCCAAAATTTATACAAGTTCTGTTCCCCTTCCCCCAAGGATGTTTGTGGCCAAATTTGGTTACAATCCATGGAGAACTCTTTGACTAGTAGCGATTTAAAGGAAATGTTGACGGACAGACGGACGCCGACGGACGACGGACGCCGCGCCATGACATAAGCTCACTGGCCCATTGGTCCAGGTGAGATAAAAACATACACAATCCAAAATCCACCGGAAGTCTGCCGTGGAGGAAGACATCAAAGGCGTTGTTCGTGATATCTGGGACCATACATGACGTGTATAGGTACATACATAAATCATTGAGTCCCAACTGAACACTTAAAACATACCGTCTATGGTGCACATGTATTGACAAATTCAATGTTTGTGTTTTTTAATATATACTGAGGTTGGTTTTATTCATACTATCAAGAAATATGTAAAATGAACAAAACAGCATTAAATTTTCATTGCGGAGTGTTTTTTTATTACTTATATGTGCACAGGCTCTCCGAGCGTACCTAAGAATGCTGTTTCACAGCATTAAAAAATGTGCTTAAACACACGTCTCTATATACGTCAGATTGTTAATCTATTAGTGTTGGGTTCTTACAGCCTGAAATCATTTTATATAAGAAACCGAATTATTGTCAAAATACCCGATGTAAGGTAAAGAGTAAACCAGAAGAAATTGAATGATGATGTAAATGTTCGCGGTTTCATAGATTCGGCGCTAACTTACAGCGACAGTTTTCTGTATGTAAACATGAGTCAGGTTTCACAGACTTTTCAGACATTATCCGAGCAATTTCGTTAGTAACGGTAAATATTTGCATTGTCAGCTCTTGGCAAAACCACTTGTATATCTTCATACATACCTTCAATGTTGTTATTACAAACAAAAACGGACGTGTTATATCCAGTCTTTATCGACTATTGGTATCCACAGGCACAGATATTTGTAACTTTGCAAATCAGCAAACGCAAGGTCAAGACCTATCCTGTTTCAGCCAATCAAAATCGCCAAAATCCGAATTATTTTTCGTATCGATGCCATTAAAGGTGATGAGCTACATTGGAAAAACTAATTCGATTAAACCTATGATACTTTATGTTTTTATACCATTCAAACTTATTCTTCATGATAATATATGTTGATACAGTAAAGAAATTGCCGTAATCCTTTTGGTTTTTGTTTTTATTTTTTTTAAATATTCAGAAATTACGCTGGAGAATATCACGCCACGGTTGATAGCATTTATAACCCAAACGCAATCAATTCAATGCGAAATCAGTTAGTATCGATAATGCGTGGTGGAGGTGATTTCGTGTACGCCGTCCCCGATACCGTACCCGATCCCCGTACCAGGAATTATGTTTATTACATATTACTCGACAATAAAATAAGCTACGATAATAATTGTGGTACGGTTAGATATAGTTCATTATAACAATAAATGTGAATACTTAATTATAAGACATTTAAATAAAATAACTATTAGATTATAACTATAAATTTTAAATAAGCACGTTATACCAAAATGTAAATAAAAATGGACTCTGATTAGAACCACGTCCTCGTCGTTGTATACATGTAAAGTTCTACATACAACTGTATATAAGTATACTAGCTGGTTACAATTATGTATATTTAAACATAAAGTAGAAATCTTTTCATAACAAATTCTGCCTTTTTATTGACATGTCCACTGGCGCGGGCCTCGCCGATCTCACTTGTTTAACCGAGCCCGCGCCCGCGCTAAGGGCAGACAACTCTATTGACCTTATACACTATTAAAGCTAGCTACATATGCGTACATATTCGTGTATTGCCAAACAGTAACAATATTAAACCGTTTCATTGCTTATTTGAAGTTGTTGTAATTTATAACCACATTTTAAAATATGAATTACATATATATGCATATGTATTAAATCAAATACTATTACCAATTATGTATATATATATATATCTTTTATTCATGTGTCAATATTTTCATGAAAACAGTCAGATGGCCTCGAAAACGTAATTATTGAAAAGTCAGAAGAAAACACATTTAAAGGTAATGACGATTTGGAATTCGATAAAGATTGTATGTGACAGCATCTAGTTTCTTGCATTTCGAATAGGGTTTTTACTAAATTTCCAAGGAAGAAGTTGACTAGGCATAGGAAAAAGAAAGTTGTTAAGGCCCTTACATGTGATATCTTTATCGATTGTGAGTCAGATGGGTGTCACATTTCTAATGTTTTTGATGATATGGTAACCTGCGATGCTGGCTGTAACCGATGGTTTCATAAAAGATGTGTTTGTGACAAGTCAGGTTTCAATTTTTAAAGGGATAGTTTTATTTGGAATCGTGATAAGTTCTCCTGAGTTTTACGAACATCCAGCTAAAAAAAACCACAAAAAGAAGCTACATGTTAGCAATTACAAATGAAATCTTAGCTATTCAATAAATAATAAATACATATTTGGAACAGTTAAATAGGAAATTAAAAATATATAATTATTAAATTTGAATAGTTTTTTGTTTTGTTTTTGGTTTTTAAGGCATTTCTGCATATAATAAATTAAATAAAGTTAATGGTTTGTAAAATACATGTAAGTATATCGTTATAGAAGTTACTGTAGTTAAAGAATATGTTCATAAGTATAAATAATCTAAAATAATAATAATAAAATATATGGGCTCTTTGTAGAACTGCGTCTACGAGTTGTCTGCCCTTAGCGCGGGCGCGGGCTCGGGTAAACAAATAATATCGGCGAGGCCCGCGCTGTAGACATGGCTAATAAAAAGGCAGAATTTGTTATGAAAAGATTTGTACTTTATGTTGAAATATACATATTTGTAATCAGCTGGGTTTACTTGATGTTTAAATGAAAACAATTATTACAATAAAAGCTTACTTTTGAAATAATCTGCATAAAACCTTGAAACTCAACGCTTGAGCGCGGGGTAAACAAATGACACTTGACAAACTGAAATCGTCGATTTTACAAAGTTTCGAGTCATCTCATGTAACGTAACTTACACAGAATGATAAAATATAACTCAAAGAATATATGTACAAGAAAGTGTTTTAATGTAGAATGTCGTTTAAGAGAAAAACGAAAATAACCAAAGCTCCGTCGCGGGTCCCCGGCGCGGGCGCGGCACGGGATACAAGATTTAGCCACCACCGAGTTAGCTCCCGTGGTACGGGTTCGGGGATATTGAGACTGCTTGTACGCCATCGCCGTGATACATGATAAAGGCAAGATTTTGCATATGTATCAACTGAAATCTTTAAAATTCCTTTGCAATATCAATCATATATGCATAATTGATTACAATAATACAACAAATATTATGAAAAGCCTTTAAATAGCTAGTATGCATCAAAATTAATGAAATTTCACGGTTGGTTGCGGCGTACAAGAAATCACCTCTTGAAAAACGAATATTTGCAATTATGAGAAAAAGAAAGAAAATTGTGCGTTGATATTTGACACAGTGATGTAAAATTGGATTCCAAATCTAACCGTACCACAATTATTATCGTAGCTTGTTTTATTGTCGAGTAATATGTAATAAACATAATTCCTGGTACGGGGGATCGGGTACGGTATCGGGGACGGCGTACACGAAATCACCTCCACCATAATGCGTGAAATCGTAAACTTTTCGGGGTTTTGGTCAGGAAGTGTCACAGGAGAGAAGGAAAATCTTCGCATTCTTTGTCAACGCTACTATATTATTGCCAAAGTTTGTTGTCATTTATATTAGATGTTAATTCTTATCAGCGGCTCACAACAACGTGGATGTAAGGCACAAAAGCTTTTGATTTGATCTGTCAATCTCCCGCATCTGAGTCAGAAGGTGCTGACTCTGACTCTGACTGTGCTTTATTTACTCTGTCAGACTGTTATAACTTATGAATCATGCTGATCAAATAAACGCAGCTTTATACTTCACATAAAGAACAAAGTATCGAATAGGTAAGTTACTGCCAACTGTGTAAATTGTTCATTTTCAAAATGAATTATATTTATTCAATTCAAACTATTTGTACCAGAAATATTTATAAAAATATTGGCATTACAATATTAAACATGTGTAGCGGGATTGGACTGGGTCGATCATCGGTGACCAGGAAGCTCAGTTGGCAGTGCACTTGGATAGTGTTCGGAGGGTCCCAGCTTCGAATCCCGGTCTGGCCGCTACATTCCTCTCCTGTTACAGAATTGGCGCCCAACTAAATAACTCACGGTGGTGGTGTTTGGAAGGGTCTTGTATGTCTTCTAGGGTGAAGACTTCAAGAAAGGAGGGAGGAGTGTAGCGGGATTGGACTGGGTCGATCATTGGTGACCATGCAGGTAGCTAGCTCAGCCGGTAGAGCACTCGGCTAGTGTTCGGAGGGTCCCGGGTTCGAATCCCTGTCTGGCCGCTACATTTTCTCCTCTCCTAGCGCCTGTTACACATGATAAAACATTGTGTAGGCTTATAGCTATATGATGAGAACTTCTGAATCTCTCAGATTGAACACAAGCTTGCATGTATATGGGTAACAGTTACCCATTTGAGTAACAGTAATCAATAAGTTACCCAAATGAGGAATTCTGTGTAAGAAAAATGCTTGAAGTTATTGTAAACTTTTTATCAAAAAGGGCGTAATAATTTTGACATGGCGCCAATACTAACATAACTAAGTACACTATTAATCAAAATGGGAAAAACTTCATTGTCTCAATTTTGGTAAAAGTCACAAACTAAACCACCTCCATTGTACTTCAGAATTTTCCTGATGGCTGTACATGTACACTGTAGTCAATGGAGAGCACCTAAATTGTCATCTTACAGCAAAGTTAGACAAGAGAATTTGATATTTCACCCACAGAAACATAGATTCTTAGATCAGTTGTAAAGCATTCTAAAAATTATGACGCTCTTTTTTGATGATAATTTTTAAAGCAACATTATGTGTTTTCTTTTCACAGAATTCCTCAATTGGGCAACTTATTGATTACTGCAAATAGGTAACTGTCACTCAAATGGGTAACTGTTACTCATATGCAGGGTTGTGCCCAACCTGATAAAGGTAACAGTCCTGCATTTGAGAAACATGCAGTAATTAAACCATTTGACCCGAATCATAGAAGTCTCGGCACTTGGATGGTCACCTTGGCACTTTGATATTCGGCACTTGGCAATCTTGGCACTTTTATTTTCAGCATTTGGAATGTTCGGCACTTTTGAAGAGAATTCGGCACTTAGTTTTTGAAATATTATTTAGTCTATCAATATACGAGAATATATCAACTTTCCTTCCTATAATTTTCTCCGAATTTATGAGGGGAATAACTCTTTGTTTGTGTGCAGATGCACAGCAGTGACGACCGATGAAAGTTGTTAAAAAGTTGTGATATTTCAGTCATGATACAATAATTATAATTAATTAAAATGTTTCAATACATTATTGACACTTAACTGATATTTAAAGCGAATAGTCGGGCAAAGAAGGGCTAAAATCGGTAAAATGGTGTTAATATATCCAGTATAATTTCTTATGAAATAGAAAAATAAAATCTCCCATCAAAATCGCTCTGTATGCGAAGAAATTAATATTTATTATGGGAATCCTTATGCGTCCTCCTGACCGGCTATCAGTGCAGTTCAACCTTAACGCATGTGCAACATCCACCACTCTCCGTAGTAAACAAAACATGGCTACCGTAGTTTTGAACCAAAAGGTTTCCGCCAAAACAACCAACTGACTCACCTAAAATGCGAAAGGAAAGGCAATGGAGCAGCGACAATCCCAACAAATGACTCGGTAAACATTACGACGCATGGAGAGTGTTAATACAACTTGTTATAGTGAAGAGAACAGTTCAAACGAGCACGCGGCTCCGGACCGCTACTGTACGTACCTAGGCCTACTACCCGGTACTCCCTGCTCAGCTGATAGTGAGTGAGTCTTCGTATTTTGATCATTATGTAAATAGTCCCTAGCAGTATTTTTTCATGAATGAGTGGTCACATATGGTCACATGTTTCATACCTGTTCCCCAATCGCGTAAAACGTAACCCTGGGGTAAATAGCGGTTCTTTCGTGGGGCCTCTTTAGGGGTAATGAATGCCCTGTATATTTATAAAATGTACCGTTGTAATGCATGTACAGTTAGAATGTAACCGCTAGTGCATTATCAAGCTAAGATTTGTTTCAATTAATCTATAATATTATGCTACCGGTCAATTCATACAGTTCTGATGTATATATTTATAGATTTTTAATTTGTAAATTATTGTTCTGTATATGTTCTGGTAGTGTTATACACATACATTGTATGTAGGATTTACATTGTAGGTTAATTGGTAAAATTGTATTGTATATGTTCTGATATACACATATACATATGTACATGTAGGTTTTAGCCTGTTCTTTAGATATATTTGGAGGACACATACAGTATTATTTCTGGTCATAATGATAAATATTATAGTGTTTGAATATTTATTACAACTGTACCTGGTTCATGTGTATATGACAAACTTTACAGAGTTGAAATGTACTGCAGCCATGTATCATTTATAATTATTCTGAATTTTTGTTGGAACTATAGATAATGAATTTTGTATCTTTTTTGAAACAATATTTGATTCTATCAAATGCATCAGTGACACATTCACAACTTATAAAATGTTTTCTCTAAAATAAAAAAAAACCTGTAGAATGAACCTACATTTATATATATTTGAAATTCATCATTTCAATTTTTGTCATATTCAACAGATATAAAATTTTTTTTTTTTTTTTTCAGGCACCATGCATGTATAGTGACATGAATACAGAAAGTTCATCCCTTGGACCTGTATACAAGTGTATGTATACATATACATACAATTAGCATCATATGAAGACTGAAGAATGTTGATTTGAGTGCTCTTGAAAGTAAACTTTACCAATATGGACCTAGAAGATCATGAACAGAACATTTAAACAGTATTAATTTATTAAATGTTCCTTTCAACTGTAATCATTAAATAAAATTATGATGCAATACTTTTTCATTGTTTAACTTTGTAGAAATATTTGTTTATATTAGTCCTCTAGATCCAGTGATTATAATTCTTGCATCCATATGCCTGCCCATTTGTTTGTCAGGGCTTGTGAGATAGCTTTTCAATTACTTTTAAAATATAAGGATTTTTTTTACATATAGCAATATAGATACCATTGTCTTAGGATTTCTAAATTCTTTTTTACAAGAGAGTAGACTCAACATATAAATAAAACCATAAAACTAGCAAGTTATCTGAAATGTTACAAATCTTTTTGTCTGAACCAAATTTCACATTTATTGTCTATGTGTAACTTGTACATAGACCATTTATGTATTAATACTGTAGTAACAGTGATTACAAACACATAGACTAAAATGTAGTATGTAGTACTATGTACATCTGTCTTTGATTTGAGTTCTAAACAAAAAAGTGGTACCTATTGGGAAGTTGTGACTTGGGCGGGGGATGAAATACAGAAGAAATAGCTACACATGGAAAAAAGAAAGATATACAGTACCATATGGATTCAAAGTTGCTCCAAAATCAATGAGACTAAACAAATATGCAATGACCAGATCAATGATAAAGCACCCTTCCACTTCCAGTTATCTGTAGCTATTTCTTCTATATTATTTCAACCCCCCACCAAAGTTACAACTTCCCAACCTCATTATTATTCTGTCTTTTAGCCTCCCACCCCCCCCCCCCCCCACCCCCCCACCCCCCAACACACACATACCTGATTGATTGTCATGTTATTTCAGGTTCCTATTCAGGTATTATTCCTAAAAACCAAAAAGGGTATACACACTTGTGTACTCTCAAAGGAGGGGAACCACTTCATTCAAAAATGGAATTTACAATTTCATCTTAATTTTGAAATTTTCAATTTAATTATTAATTACTGGACTATTAAAACAGTATAGAACCCCTCGGCTACAGAAAAAGTACTGTGGTACACATTTCTCTTAATTATTACTTTTCTTCCAACTCAATCATCTTTTTCTCCAGAGCACAAAAAAGAACAGGAAACAACAGAAAAGGAAAGTAACATACATGTAGGCCTATATGTTTTCTGGAAATATATATGATGTGTTAATTCTCACAGCATAGGCCTACATGAATGTGAAGAATTAAATATTATCAATGTTTGAGAGAATTTCCTAGTTGTAATTCTATAGCAGCTACATGGAATGTACGTTTACATATATACATTGTACAATACATATACATCATAAAAGTTTCTTTCCTTCCAGCTGGACATTCATGTCATCTCTCTCCAGAACTCAAATATTGTTTACAAAAAAAGCCAGAGACATAGATAATTTAATTAAATCTCTGCAAAAAACTACACGAATAATTGCACACATATATTGTACTTGTAGAATATCCATGTATGAGCTAATTTATTTTCACATCTTTGACAGCTACATGCATGGACGTTGTATGGAACGTTTTCGTGTGGTTTTAAATGGGAAATTATGTTACGATTATTTGTATTTAACCTTCATGATTCGGTTGATGTAAAATACGACGAATGCGATGCTGCAATAATTGCCCCTTGCCGGGGCCCCATCTCTGCATCGGCCGAATATTTGTGTCGATTTCCATGTATAAAGATGCTTTTATCGAAAAATGATTACAAAGCATTGTCATTAATGTAAGAATACTTCATTTGTATCAAATGTATCATCTCAAAACAACAATTTACATACCGCATTAGTGGTTTATCACACGAAACGAAACCGACACAATTGAGAAACACATGTCAATGTTGACATTTCCACGCAGCCTCGTTTTCAAAGAGTTTGGCGAATTTATATTTAGAACTGTGCTAAATTTACACGGGGCTTCCCCAAAATTTCAATGGTCAAAACTGGACACCGTAAGCAGAACTTGACCATCATTATGGTATACAATGACTTTTGGAAGGCCAAAGAACGCATTTAGACTGGTTTCCTTTGCCCGACTATTCACTTTAAAGATGCTGACAAACAGTATTTTTAATGCATTTTGACTATTTTTCTATCAAATTTCTTGGGTTTTTTTATGGAAAAGTGTCGAAGTGACTCCAACCTCAAGTGGCGAGATGTCCTGATACCTTTGACTCCCAGATTATGATATAAAATTGATATAACAGAATAGGACTACTGGTTAACCCTTTAGACCAAGGCTGGCAACTCGGTCACAAACACACCCACCCTACTTTATCCTCCGCCATGTTGAAATACACACCCACCCAGTACTTTATCCTCGATATTCCAGGAGTTACTATTTATACTGATGTTATATCTACCCCTGGACTATCTCATCTCAGTATTGAGGATAGTTATAAGCATGTATATCGCCATGATGGAAATAGTCATTGCCATGACTATTCCCTAAATTTATCTGTCCCATGACCAGGTCAGTCTTTTCTATCTCAGCTTCCTCCTTGTATTCTGGCATTGGCATATTTTCAATAGAGTCATTGCTTGACTTCATTGAAGATATGCTGAAATGCATTGTCAATTTTATTTGATGATAATATAGTGATGGCTGACGGGAATGGTTTCATTTTCATAATCGATAACCGGAATGTCAAATTTGATCGATTATAGTTTATAATCGGTTTTCAAATTTAGGAAATAATTGCTCTATTGATTGGAATTAAATACTATTCCGAGATTATTGCAATGTTTATGTCTATAAACTGGCGAGAAATAATTACAAATATCAGTTGAATCAGGAGGTAATTGTGTGGTACAATGTAAGATTAATTGGTTTTACGATTTCTGCACTAACTTCCGACGACATAGCGTACTGCAACCAACCACGAGTCTGATGATTTGAAAATTTGATCATTTTTGGACTATGAATTATAGAGCTGTCAGCGCATACTTGAACAAACTTTATTGTTTATTATTAAACTATTGTTTCTTGCACAAAAACCTATCAAAAATAGCTTAATGGCCCACTACCTTTCCGAAACGGCTTTTAATTTTAAAAATGGGAATGCGAAACGTGATCGAAAATTTTGTAGAGTCACAAAAGTTATTAACTTACCGTTAATACTACACTTATCACCATCTGAACAATTTGATTGAAATAAATAAAATGTTAAATTTCATAACGAGGATTGTCTTATGTTTCCCGCCATCATCCTAAATACCGCACAGTTGTTTAATATCACTGCGCCAGACGGCAAAACACTGAAATGACTCTCCACAGTTATCATATATTACGCAGGAAATCCTGCAGATGTTTAGTGTTGTAACCTCACTTTAGGCCATTGGTATATATTTTCTGATGTTATTAATGTTTTTAAGTAACCTTTATGTTTTGCTACATAAAGGTAGTGGGTCTTTAATAATGAAAATATTTTCAAAGGACTAGGTATGGTAAGAGTCTTTTATGGCCCCCAAATCCGCTATTTTTCAAAGTCTGTTATTTCAAGATGGTTATCTTGCATTTTAAATATTAACTACATACCTGACATATTTGATAGTGCTATTAGGTATTATAGCAGTTCTAGTTGCCATGGCAACCATTTTTATTATACATGAATTATGCAAAATGTGAAAATTTCATCAAAATTGGTCTTTTTTATGCAGTTTTTCCTCTAGTTTAACATGGAGCGCATTTTAGAATTAACTTTATATTTCTCAAAATGATGTATTCTTCGTGTCTGCTAATTCCCTTAAAATATAAAGTTTATTCTAGGTTAATTGTGCTCTATTGCTTTTAAAAGAAAAACTATAAAAAAAATATGCCAAAATTGACTAAATTTTCAAATTTGCATAATTTATGCAAAGTTACTATGGTTATACATAGCAAAAACAAACTTTCTGTCAACAAAAATATCATTAAGTTTTTATCATGGGTATATTCAATATTTCAAATGCAGCAACTTAATTTCTAAATACTTAATTTGAAATTTCGTAGATTTAGGGGCATTAAAGAGCCATTACCATATCTAATCCTTTGCCTAAATTTACTTGGTATATTTTGGACAACTACCATGGCCACCAAAACTCTAACAATAGAAAATTACCAGCAGAGATGCATCAGGGATATATTCGCTTAGTATTTGCTCAGGTGACATCATTGGTAAGGCTAGCTAATGAAGATGTATTATCAGCTCGCCTGGCGTCCGTCAACAATCAACTTCTTCTCCATAACTACTCGTCGGATTTCAGCAAAATTTGACTGGTAGCATCCCTATGGGTTACTAACTGAAAATTGTACAAATGATGCGGCTGACCCCCCCAGGGGCCTTAGGGGTGGGGTCAAAAGGGGTCAATTTGGCTATTTCCATATAAACGACTTCTTCTCTGAAACTAAGCATGGGATAGTACCAATAATGCAATGGAAGCATCCTTATAGGGTGGTGATTCAAAATTGTACAAATGATGGGGCTGACCCCCCGGGGTCCTGAGGGGCAGGGTCAATTTGACTATTTCCATATAAACGACTTCTTCTCTGAAACTAAGCATGGGATAGCACCCATAATGCAATGGTGGCATCCTTATAGGGTGGGGATTCAAATTTGTTCAAATGATGGGGCTGACCCCCATTGGCCTGAGGGGAGGGGTCAAAAGTGGGGTCAATTTGACTATTTCCATATACATGTAAACGGCTTCTTCTCTGCTACTAAGCATGGGAGAGCACTCAAAATGCAATGGTAGTATCCTTATAGGGTGGGGATTCAAAATTGTACAAATGATGGGACTGACCCCACGAGGGGCTGAGGAAAGGGGTCAAAAAGGTTAATTTGACTATTTCCATAAAACGACTTCTTCTCTGCAACTATAAGCATGGGAAAGCACCCATAACGCATGGTAGCATCCTTTCGAAATTGTACAAATGATAGGGCTGACCGGCCCCCCCCCCCCCCCCCCGGGGCCTTAGGCACGGGGCCAAAAAATTGTCAATTAGGCTACTTTTTAGGTCACCTGAGACGAAGTCTCAAGTGACCTATTCTAATCGCCTTTTGACCGTCGTCGTGCGTCGCCCGTCGTGCGTCGTCCGTCGTGCGTCGTATGTCCGTAAACAATTTATATTTTCGACTTCTTCTCCAAAACTGCTGAAGCAATTTCAATGAAATTTTGCACAAACCTTCTAAGGCATAAGGCCAATCAAAATTGTGAATTATATGGTCCCCACCCCCCAGGGGGCTGTGGGAGGGGCCAAAAGGGGTAAAATTGAGTAAAATTTCAAAAATCTTCTTCTCTACTTGCAGATGTGGTAGGATCAAATACTCTTCATAGATAGAAAGGTCTTAAGGTCCTTTACAAAAATTGTGAATTATATGACCCTGGGGTCTCTAGTTTCCCCCTGGGGAGGAGGTTAAGTTTACTAGAGTTTATATTGGGAAAACACATTTTTGAGCATTATTTGGTCATTTGTAATAGGAAATGAGTCAAATGTTGTCAGAATTATCGGTATGAGATGACCATTTAATCCTATTAACAAATTTTCTATGACTGACCCCCGGGGGCCTTAGGGGCGGGGTCAAAAGGGGTCAAATAGGCTAAAACTTCAAAAATCTTCTGCTGAAATTCTGGAAATGGTAGAATCAAATACGTTTCAGAAATAGAAAGGTCTTAAGGTCCTTTACAAAAATTGTGAATTATATGACCCTGGGGTCTCACGTTTCCCCCTGGGGAGGGGGTCAAGTTTACTATAGTTATCCCCCGCCCAACAAAGTTGGTTGGGGATATACAAATGGGTTCCGTCCGTCCGTCCGTCCGTCCGTCCGTCTGTCCGTCCGTACAACTGGTTTCCGGAGCATAACTCTAAAACCAGTATTTCCACGAAACTTCATACACACATTGGTCTTATGGTCTATTAGTGCCTTTTGCTATTTTTAGGTTTTCATTTTTTGCTTTTTTTCCGTTACCATGGAAACATTGCTGAAAATATCATATTTTTGTACCAGGTTTGTTTCCGCAGCATAACTGGAAAACTGGTTGAGATATATGCACGGAACTCCATAAGCACATTAGCCTTATGGTTTAGTAGTGCCTTTTGCTATTTTAAGGTTTTCATTTTTTGTACTTTTTTCTGTAACCATCAAAACATTGCTGAAAATGGCAGATTTTTGTGTAAGAATAGTTTCCGGAGCACAACTCTAAAACCAGCAGAGATATTTCCATGAAACTTCATACACACATTGTTCTTATGGTCTAGTAGTGCCTTTTGCTATTTTTAGGTTTTCACTTTTTGTGCTTTTTTCTGTAACCATAGAAACATTGCTGAAAATATCATATTTTTGTAGCAGGTTCATTTCCGGAGCATAACTCTAAAACCAGCAGAGATATTTCCACTTCATAGACACATTCATTTTATGGTCTAGGAGTACCTTTTGCTATTTTTAGGTTTTCATTTTTTGCACTTTTTCCTGTTTTTTTTTCATACACATAAGTCTCCACAATCAAACTTACTTCAGTTTTGATATCTCCATTGGCGGGGGATCTGAATGACTATGTCCTTGTTTATATAGGGAAAACACATTTATGAGCATTTTTTGCTCAATTTTCATTGGAAATGAGTCAAACTTGGTTAGAATTATTAGCCTGAGATAGAATTTTAACATTATATCCATATTGGTCCAGGCTGACCCCCTGGGGGCAGATCTAGAGGGGCGGGGCCAAAAAAGGTCAAATAGGCTAAAACTTCAAAAATATTCTTCTAAAATTCTGGATATGGTAGAATCAAATACTTTTCATTAATAAAAAAGTCTTAAGGTCCTTTATAAAAAATTGTAAATTATATGACCCTGGGGTCCCATGTTTCCCCTGGGGAGGGGGTCAAGTTTACTATAGTTTATATTTGGAAAACACAATTATGAGCATTTTTTGCTCAATTTTCATAGGAAATGAGTCAAACTTTGTTAGAATTATTAGCCTGAGATAGCATTTTAACATTATATTTCCATATTGGTTCAGGTCGACCCCCTGGGGGCAGAGGGGTGGGGCCAAAAAAGGTCAAATAGGCTAAAACTTCAAAAATATTCTTCTAAAATTCTGGAAATGGTATAATCAAATACACTTTATAGATGAAAAGGTCTTAAAGTTTGTTTTATAAAAATTGTAAATTATATGACCCTGGGGTCTCATGTTTCCCCTTGGGGAGGGGTCAAGTTTACTATAGTTTATATAAGAAAAACACATTAATGAGCATTTTTTGCTCAATTTTCATAGGAAATGAGTCAAACTTGGTTAGAATTATTAGCCTGAGATAGCATTTTAATATCATATCCACACTGGTCCTGGCAGACCCCCTAGGGGCAGAGGGGCGGGGCTAAAAAAGGGTCAAATAGGCTAAAACTTCAAAAACCTTTTAAAATTCTGGAAATAGTAGAATCAAATTATTATAGATGGAAAGGTCTTAAGGTGTTTTATAAAAATTGTAAATTATATGACCTTTGGGTCTCACGTTACCCCCTGGGGAGGGGTCAAGTTTACTTTACTTTATATAGAAAAACATATTTGTGAACATTATTTGCCCAATTTTCATAGGAAATTAGTCAAACTTGTTTAGAATTATTAGCCTAAGATATAGCATTTTAACATCCATATCCGTCCTCGATGACCCTCTCGGGGACCAGAGGGGCAGGACCAAACAGGGTCAAAATGATTAAAATAAAAAAAAAAAATACCTATAAGTTCACAGGTTTGATGGAAGCAAATACTCTTCATAGTCTAAAAAGTCAAATTTATAAATCACTGACCAACTTCAAGGCCCAGCATATCGTGTTTATATGTCTTTGATTTGTTTCATTATTTGTTTCATTATATATTCTAACTCGGGTGACCATTAAGGCCCATGGGCCTCTTGTTTCATATAAATTACTTCCTCTCTGAAACTATGTATTGGATAGCATATTTGTATGGTATTTATATTATCATAATATGGTTGGGATTCAAAATTGAACAAATTAAGGGGTCAATTTTGCTAATTTTTCTTATTGTAATAGTCTTTTTGATAATTACTAAAAAAAAACCAGGTGAGCGATACAGGCCCTCTCGTATCTTCAAACAATATATCATTATGTACTCCTATCACGTACTAAATATTTCAAATACAACTACTTGATTACTTACCACATAATTGAAAAAATTAATGGATTTTGGGCCCAATAAGGACCTAATCCATACATAGTCCATTAATTCTCTATCAATATGTAAACTGTTTATTTTCAGCAAACAGCGATGGCATTATCAATGCAATGCAGTGAATCCTCACTGTTTTCTGACATTCGGGACCCAGGAGCTCGAGTTCGCAAGCTATGTGATTATGCATGCCAAGTGGAAGTTGATACGGCTATCTCCCCTAAACTTTACCTCAGATCTGGTCTCCAGATGATTCGCATGGCAAAAGTCTATGAGGAAGAAGGAAATATAGAAAGCGCATTTGTCTTGTACACGAAGTTTATATCGTAAGTCTATAACTATCATTAATGAAAAATAAAAGTCTAAATTGTCAACATTTGCCACTGCGTGTCCAATATATGATGAGGCCAAAAAAAATAATATATCTGTTTAGGGTTACCCGACCGACCCAAATTTCTTACCCCCAACCCTAATTTTTTTTCCACTTTTGTACGAAAAAAAAATTGAAAGTCAGGATTTTGATCTCAGACTCCGGTTCCGGCCATTATTTTAGAGTGAAAGACACTAAAAAAATTGTTTTTAAATCCCCCGGACCTACCGACCCTATTTTTTATAGTGTAACCCTAAACAGACATATTTTTTTTGGCCTTACCAGCAAGGCTGTGTTAAGACCCAAATTGAGGCAACAAATGATGCGACCAGTTACACTACAATATGTACATTCTTTTAAAGCATTTGATTAATGCATGTAAGCAGTGTGACTGTGTATTATATATTCAAAATTGAAAAGGATAGATTTCTGGTACATGTGCATTTAACTTATTTCAAATTTGAGATGTCAGTCTGTATGAATCCTTTTTGACTACACTATTCATTAAAAAAAATCTGTATGAATCCTTTTTGACTACACTAATCATGTTAACAAAAAAATATCAAATTGAATATAGATATATTGAATATTCAATATATAATTTGTTGTTAATTTGCTTGTTTTTTATATTGTATGTAATATTTTCTGGCTTTTATTCAGATTGTTTGTAGAAAAGCTCCCTAAACATCCTGAGTTCAAAAGTGCTCCATCAAGGGATGTAGCTGCAGTTCGCCAGGTATTCAGTCTAATTAATTTGGCTCTGTTTTAAGGTTAGCTGAACTGAAGGGTCAGGATGACCTATTGTCATCATGCACCGTTCGTCGTCGTGCGCCGTCCTCCTTGTGCTGTGCGTAACTTTTTATTCAAACAACTTCTTCTCAATAACCGAAAGGCCCAGGGTACTGATATTTGGCCTGTATCATGTTGGGATGAAGGGCTACCAAGCTGGTTCAAATGAATGACCTTGACCTTCATTCAAGATCACAGGGGTCAAATAGGCTAAAATCTTTTAAACAACTTCTTATAATTGTGAATAACTAAGAGGCCTGGAGATGTTATATTGGGCCTGTGGCATGCTGGGATGAAGGGCTACCAAGTATGTTCAAATGAATGACCTTGACCTTCATTCAAGGTCACAGGGGTCAAATAGGCTAAAATATTTAAATGACTTCTTATGAATAACTCAGAGGCCTAGGCCTAGAGACCTAATATTGGGCCTGTGACATGCTGTTATTAAGGGCTACCAAGTTTATTTGAACGAATGATCTTGACCTTCATTCAAGATCACAGGGGTCAAATAGGCTAAAATCTTTTAAACAACTTCTTATAATTATGAATAACTAAGAGGCCTAGAGATGTGATATTGGGCCTGTGGCATGCTGGGATGAAGGGCTACCAAGCATGTTCAAATGAATGACCTTGACCTTCATTCAAGGTCACAGGGGTCAAATAGGCTAAAATATTTAAATGACTTCTTATGAATAACTCAGAGGCCTAGGCCTAGAGACCTAATATTGGGCCTGTGACATGCTGTTATAAAGGGCTACCAAGTTTATTTGAACGAATGATCTTGACCGTCATTCAAGGTCACAGGGGTCAAATAGGCTAAAATCTTTTAAACATCTTCTTATAATTATGAATAACTAAGAGGCATAGAGATGTGATATTGGGCCTGTGGCATGCTGGGATGAAGGGCTACCAAGCATGTTCAAATGAATGACCTTGACCTTCATTCAAGGTCACAGGGGTCAAATAGGCTAAAATATTTAAATGACTTCTTATGAATAACTCAGAGGCCTAGGCCTAGAGACCTAATATTGGGCCTGTGACATGCTGTTATAAAGGGCTACCAAGTTTATTTGAACGAATGATCTTGACCGTCATTCAAGGTCACAGGGGTCAAATAGGCTAAAATCTTTAAACTACTTCTTAAGAATAACGAAGAGGCCTAGAGACTTGATATTGGGCCTGTGACATGCTTTGACAAATGGTTACCAAGGTTGTTCAAGTGAATGACCTTGACCTTCATTCAAGGTCACAGGAGTCAAATAGGCTAAAATCTTTAAACAACTTCTTGTAAATAACTAAGGGGCCTAGAGAATGGATACTGGACTTGTAGCATGATGGGGATCAAAGGACCTTCATTCATGGTGTAATTTATCAGAATATATCAGAACCTGAACTTCTTTGTATTGCCTTAGTTGTTTGCCACTACTATATTCTTTGAGGGTTGCATTGTGCCAATAGTCAGATGACCGTTAAGGCCCATGGGCCTCTTGTTCTATGATGCAATCCAATACAAGTTGACAAACAGAATACAATGTAGATAATGAACATAAAATTTACCCCGTAATCAGATTGTCAGATATGTTAACCACTAGGACACCACATCAAAGTCTGGTCAGTTTAGAACTAAAGAGGATATGACCTTTGTATTATGCATATGACCTTTGTATTATGGAAGTATTAGCTTTACTTTCTTATCAAAATGATGATTCTTTTTGAGCTGTAAGTATTTCAATTATTATAAGTAGTACCAAATTGCTTTTTGTTTTACTTGTAGAAAGTGAAATTGGCTTTCCCAGTTGCTGAGCAAATTAAGGGAAAGTTAACAAAAAAATACGCAGAAATTGAAAGAAACCGCCAAGCAGAAGAGGTAAGGAAACTGTAGAAGACAAATTACTTGATGTTTCACTGTATGTACTTTGGTGTAGTGGTTTGATCCCCGGCACGGACGTGAAAAGGTCAGGGGTCACCTACCTGATCACATGGGTTTTCTCTGGGCACTCCGGTTTCCTCCTACTCTAAGACCTCTCGCACGCTTTCATCCAGCCCATCGAAAGTGATTTGTATAAGTTGTATAACTTGATTCGCAATTGATGTAAAATAAATTACTACACTGTAGATGTAATGACTTTTGTTAGTACTGCCAATAATGATTTTTGTTAGTACTGCCAATAATGATTTTTGTTAGTACTGCCAATAATGATTTTTGTTAGTACTGGCAATAATGATTTTTGGTAGTACTGCCAAACAAATATCTTTATTTTCAGCTCCTATTTATATTTATAGAATGAAAATCTATGTATTGTAATTATCATAGTTCTCAAAATGTTGGTAATTTTTGGTGGTTAATAAAATATCAAAAGCTCTTCTTGATTCATGAGTTTGAAAAATATGGCACATAAACTTTTAAAAAATACTGTCTGGAAATTTGTTAAATTCTGGTATTATATTACAGCATTCAAGTACATGTTAAAGTTATATGTGCCATATTTTGAATACTCACGAATCATCGAGAGCTTTTAATATGTAATTCACAACCAAAAACATTTTGAGAATTATAATATTTACAATGCATAGGTTTTAATTTTACAAGTACAAATAAGAGCTGAAAATGATTTTTTGCAGTACTGCTAAAAATCATTATAAGTATACACCTAGGCAGTGCATTGAAATGAGTACATACAGTCAGACCATGAAGTCAAGGTGTGGTTTACAATTTTATTTCACATTTTGAGCCCACCATCATCAGATGGTGGGCTATTCAAATCGCCCTGCGTCCGTGGTCTGTCGTCCGGCGTCCGGCGTCCGTCGTCCGTCCGTAAACAATGCTTGTTATCACTATTTCTTAAAAACTGCTGCAGGGATTTTGTTCAAACTTCACATTGAGGGTCCCCTTGGTCCATATTTGTGCCATACAGATTTTGAGGCTGATCGGAAAAACAAGATGGCTGCCAAGCAGCCATTTTTGATTTTGGCAGTTGAAGTTTGTTATCGATATTTCTTGAGAACTACTGAAGGGATTTTGTTCAAAATTCAAATGGAGGTTACCCTTGGTCCCTAGTTGGGCCATACAGATTTTGAGGCTGACCGGAAAAACAAGATGGCCGCCAGGCAGCAAGGTTGTTATCAATATTTCTTGAGAACTACTGAAGGGATTTTGTTCAAACTTCACATGAAGGTTACCCTTGGTCCCTATTTGTGCCATACAGATTTTGAGGCTGATAAGAAAAACAAGATGGCCGCCAGGCGGCCATCTTGGATTTTGATAGTTAAGGTTTGATATCCCCATTTCTCAAAAAGTGCTGAAGGGATCTTTCTTGAATTCAATATGTAGGTTCCCCTAGGGCCCTTGTTGTGCATATTGCATTTTTGGACCAATCGGTGAACAAGATGGCCGCCAGGCCGCCATCTTGGATTTGGATAATTAAAGTTTGTTATGGCTATTTCTCAGATAGTACTGAAGGGATCTGTCACAAATTTCATATGTAGGTTCTTCTAGGAACCTAGTTGTGCATATTGCATTTTGGGACCGATCGGTTAACAAGATGGCCGCCAGGCAGCCATCTTGGATTTTGTTATTCAAAGTTTGTTAGCGCTATTTCTCAGAATGTACTGAAGGGATCTGTCTCAAAATTCATATGTAGGTTGCCCTAGGGCCCTAGTTGTGCATATTGTGATTTGGGACCGATCGGTCAACAAAATTCCTGCCAGGCAGCCATCTTGGATATTTATATTCAAAGTTTGTTATCGCTATTTCTCAGAAAGTATTGAACGGATCTTTCTCAAATTTCACATGTAGGTTCCCCTAGGGCCCTAGTTGTGCATATTGTGATTTGGGACCGATTGATAAACAAGATGGCCACCAAGGAGTCATCTTGGATTTTGATAGTTGAAGTTGTTACCGCTATTTCTCAAAAGGTACTGAAGCGATCTGTCTCAAATTTTATATGTAGTATGTTTGAAAAAGTTTAAAAAGTAGAGAAAAGATCCATCTTTTCTTTGTCAGATATAGACCATTCTTTGGTGGGTGCCAAGATCCCTCTGGGATCTCTTGCTACAGTGTTATTAGTAATTATTAATTGATTTCTGCACGTATGTTTCCATCTATACATAAGTAAGTCATAAAAACAAGAATTTTACAGTGCCTAAATTCTTCGTTGTAACTAACATTTATAGGTTGTCTGTCCATTTGAATGATTTTACATCTTAATTCATCAAACCGTATGGTTTTCAATAGATTACTAATGAAAACATAACATGTCAAATTGATTGCCCAGATACGGCACATATAACTTTTATTTGTGTTTACAGCAACACAGTCGGACTTTGATTTGCTAATGCTTATGTGTTATTATAGAGGCAAATTCAGGAAGAGTTGGAGAGACAGCAAGAAAAACTTCGCCAGGAAGAAGAAATACGACGTAGACAACAAGAGGCAGAAGAAAACTGCCTTCGTTTGGCATCAGAAGCAAAATGGATGCAGGAACAAGAGCAGAGGTTACTGGAACTGAAGGAGCAGGAAATGATGAAAAACATAGACTCACAGTCTCAGATCCTTGACCCTGCAAACAATGCCAATCAAACTGGACTGAACAATCAAAACACTAAACCAAGTGCACCACACGGGGCCCTCGGACTCTCCTTCATTCCTAACAATCTAGACGATGGCCGACCTAAGATAGAAAAGAATCTTCTTAATGACCCATCAAGAATTTCCTCCAGTGTACCTAATATACCGGACAGAGAGCTTAAGAAAAACCTAGTCATTAGTGATTCACGGCTTGGGTAAGTCAGTAAAAAACTATCATGGTCATAATTACTGCTTGTTACCGTCAGCATAGCAGTTAGTGCTGTAGGCTTTGTTTTGGGCATTCAGTACCTGGATCATTTTGTAATAAACTCATTCCAAGGTTTCCCTGACAGTCTACTATGGTTTCCCTGACTGTCTACTGTGGTTTCCCTTAGGCCTGGGTATTGGAAGTTCTAAAACGATACGATACGTATTGACAATACACTGAAACCATACACGATACCTATTGACAATACAGTGGACCTCTTTTTCACCATTGTATTTTGAATATTGTGACAATGAAAGACAATTTCGATAAAATATTCTATTACCAGGAAAAAAATCTACCAAACATTTGATTTGGTTTATCCCCTGTGTTAATTAATTTCTGTCAATTTGTATTCATAGTTATGAAAAGGCATTCCTAATTTATCTAGGTGACACAGATGCCTTAAGCATTTCCTATTGTTTGAAATGCTCTTACTTAAATGATGTTTTAGAATAGATTTTGTTTGTAATTTCCTATTTCTATAACAAAAACAGTAGGATGAGTTGTTAAAACGATACACCAATATAGCACGTTTGCGAATCGATATTCGATACACTGGTGAAAACCGATACGTATCGATATATCAATATATTGATCCAGCCCTAGTTTCCCTGACTGTCTACTGTGGTTTCCCCGACTGTCTACTATGGTTTCCCCGACTGTCTACTATGGTTCCCTGACTGTCTACTGTGGTTTCCCTGACTGTCTACTAAGGTTTCCCTGACTGTCTACTGTGGTTTCCCGGACTGTCTACTATGGTTTTCCTGACTGTCTACTGTGGTTTCCCCGACTGTCTACTATGGTTTCCCTGACTGTCTACTAAGGTTTCCCCGACTGTCTACTGTGGTTTCCCAAACTGTCTACTATGGTTTCCCTGACTGTCTACTGTGGTTTCCCAAACTGTCTACTAAGGTTTCCCCAACTGTCTACGATGGTTTCCCTGACTGTCTACTGTGGTTTCCCAAACTGTCTACTAAGGTTTCCCTGACTGTCTACAATGGTTTCCCCGACTGTCTACTATGGTTTCCCTGACTGTCTACTGTGGTTTCCCTTACTGTCTACTGTGGTTTCCCTGACTGTCTACTGTGGTTTCCCTGACTGTCTACTGTGGTTTCCCTGACTGTCTACTGTGGTTTCCCTGACTGTCTACTGTGGTTTCCCTGACTGTCTTCTATGGTTTCCCCGACAGTCTACTATGGTTCTCTGACTATCTACTGTGGTTTCCCTGACTATCTACTGTGGTTTTCCTGACTGTCTACTATGGTTTCCCCGACTGTCTACTACGGTTTCCCTGACTGTCTACTAAGGTTTCCCTGACTGTCTACTATGGTTTCCCCGACTGTCTACTATGGTTTCCCTGACTGTCTACTGTGGTTTCCCTGACTGTCTACTGTGGTTTCCCTGACTGTCTACTATGGTTTCCCTGACTGTCTACTATGGTTTCCCTGACTGTCTACTATGGTTTCCCTGACTGTCTACTGTGGTTTCCCTGACTGTCTACTATGGTTTCCCCGACTGTCTACTATGGTTTCCCTGACTGTCTACTAAGGTTTCCCTGACTATCTACTGTGGTTTCCCCGACTGTCTACCATGGTTTCCCTGACAGTCTACTTTGGTTCTCTGACTATCTACTGTGGTTTCCCTGACTGTCTACTGTGGTTTCCCAAACTGTCTACTATGGTTTCCCTGACTGTCTACTATGGTTTCCCTGACTGTCTACTAAGGTTTCCCCGACTGTCTACTGTGGTTTCCCAAACTGTCTACTAAGGTTTCCCTGACTGTCTACTGTGGTTTTCCTGACTGTCTACTATGGTTTTCCTGACCATCTACTATGGTTTCCCTGACTGTCTACTGTGGTTTCCTTGACGATGTCTACTGTGGTTTCCCTGACTGTCTACTGTGGTTTCCCTGACTGTCTTCTATGGTTTCCCCGACAGTCTACTATGGTTCTGACTCTACTTGGTTTCTGACTATCTACTGTGGTTTCCCTGACTATCTTACTATGGTTTCCCTGACTGTCTACTATGGTTTCCCTGACTGTCTACTATGGTTTCCCCGACTGTCTACTATGGTTTCCCTGACTGTCTACTATGGTTTCCCTGACTGTCTACTATGGTTTCCCTGACTGTCTACTATGGTTTCCCTGACTGTCTACTATGGTTTCCCTGACAGTCTACTGTGGTTTCCCTGACTGTCTACTATGGTTTCCCCGACTGTCTACTATGGTTTTCCTGACTGTCTACTATGGTTTCCCTGACTGTCTACTATGGTTTCCCTGACTGTCTACTAATGTTTCCCTGACTGTCTACTGTGGTTTCCCTGACTGTCTACTATGGTTTCCCCGACAGTCTACTGTGGTTTCCCTGACTGTCTACTATGGTTTCCCCGACTGTCTACTATGGTTTCCCTGATGGTCTACTATGGTTTCCCCGACTGTCTACTATGGTTTCCCTGACTGTCTACTGTGGTTTCCCTGACTGTCTACTGTGGTTTCCCTGACTGTATACTATGGTTTCCCTGACTATCTACTATGGTTTCTCTGACTGTCTACTATGGTTTCCCCGACTGTCTACTATGGTTTCCCTGATGGTCTACTATGGTTTCCCCGACTGTCTACTATGGTTTCCCTGACTGTCTACTGTGGTTTCCCTGACTGTCTACTGTGGTTTCCCTGACTGTCTACTATGGTTTCCCTGACTGTCTACTATGGTTTCCCTGACTGTCTACTATGGTTTCCCTGACTGTCTACTATGGTTTCCCTGACTGTCTACTATGGTTTCCCTGACTGTCTACTGTGTTTCCCTGACTGTCTACTGTGGTTTCCCTGACTGTCTACAATGGCTTCCCTGACCATCTACTATGGTTTCCCTGACTGTCTACTATGGTTTCCCTGACTGTCTACTGTGGTTTCCCTGACTGTCTACTAAGGTTTCCCTGACTATCTACTGTGGTTTCCCCGACTGTCTACCATGGTTTCCCTGACAGTCTACTATGGTTCTCTGACTATCTACTGTGGTTTCCCTGACTATCTACTGTGGTTTCCCTGACTGTCTACTGTGGTTTCCCTGACTGTCTACTGTGGTTTCCCTGATGGTCTACTATGGTTTTCCTGACTGTCTACTAAGGTGTCCCTGACCGTCTACTATGGTTCTCTGACTATCTACTGTGGTTTCCCTGACTGTCTACTATGGTTCTCTGACTATCTACTGTGGTTTCCCTGACTGTCTACTGTGGTTTCCCAAACTGTCTACTATGGTTTCCCTGACTGTCTACTGTGGTTTTCCTGACCATCTACTATGGTTTCCCTGACTGTCTACTGTGGTTTCCTTGACTGTCTACTGTGGTTTCCCTGACTGTCTACTGTGGTTTCCCTGACTGTCTTGGTTTCCCCGACAGTCTACTATGGTTCTCTGACTATCTACTGTGGTTTCCCTGACTATCTACTGTGGTTTCCCTGACTGTCTACTGCAGTTTCCCTGACTGTCTACTGTGGTTTCCCCGATAGTCTACTATGGTTTCCCTGACTGTCTACTAAGGTGTCCCTGACTGTCTACTATGGTTTCCCTGATGATCTACTATGGTCTCCCCGACTGTCTACTATGGTTTCCCTGACAGTCTACTGTGGTTTCCCTGACTGTCTACTATGGTTTCCCTGACTGTCTACTATGGTTTCCCTGATGTCTACTATGGTTTCCCCTGACTGTCTACTATGGTTTCCCTGACTGTCTACTGTGGTTTTCCTGACTGTCCACCATGGTTTCCCCGACAGTCTACTGTGGTTTCCTGACTGTCTCTTGGTTTCCTGACTGTCTATGGTTTCCCTGACTGTCTACTATGGTTTCCCTGATGACTGTCTACTGTGGTTTCCCTGACTGTCTACTATGGTTTCCCTGACTGTCTACTATGGTTTCCCTGACTGTCTACTATGGTTTCCCTGACTGTCTACTATGGTTTCCCTGACTGTCTACTATGGTTTCCCTGACTGTCTACTATGGTTTCCCTGACTGATCTACTATGGTTTCCCCGACTGTCTACTATGGTTTCCCTGACAGTCTACTATGGTTTCCCTGACTGTCTACTATGGTTTCCCTGACTGTCTACTATGGTTTCCCTGACTGTCTACTATGGTTTCCCTGACTGTCTACTGTGGTTTCCCTGACTGTCTACTATGGTTTCCCTGACTGTCTACTATGGTTTCCCTGACTGTCTACTATGGTTTCCCTGACTGTCTACTATGGTGGTTTCCCTGACTGTCTACTATGGTTTCCCCGACTGTCTACTATGGTTTCCCTGATGGTCTACTATGGTTTCCCCGACTGTCTACTATGGTTTCCCTGACTGTCTACTGTGGTTTCCCTGACTGTCTACTATGGTTTCCCTGACTGTCTACTATGGTTTCCCTGACTGTCTACTGTGGTTTCCCTGACTGTCTACTATGGTTTCCCTGACTGTCTACTGTGGTTTCCCTGACTGTCTACTATGGTTTCCCCGACAGTCTACTGTGGTTTCCCTGACTGTCTACTATGGTTTCCCCGACTGTCTACTGTGGTTTCCCTGACTGTCTACTATGGTTTCCCCGACTGTCTACTATGGTTTCCCTGACTGTCTACTATGGTTTCCCTGACTGTCTACTATGGTTTCCCCGACTGTCTACTATGGTTTCCCTGACTGTCTACTATGGTTTCCCTGACTGTCTACTATGGTTTCCCTGGACTGTCTACTATGGTTTCCCTGACTGTCTACTATGGTTTCCCTGACTGTCTACTAATGGTTTCCCTGACTGTCTACTATGGTTTCCCTGACTGTCTACTATGGTTTCCCTGACTGTCTACTGGTTTCCCTGACTGTCTACTGTGGTTTCCCTGACTGTCTACTATGGTTTCCCTGACTGTCTACTGTGGTTTCCCTGACTGTCTACTATGGTTTCCCTGACTGTCTACTAAGGTTTCCCTGACTGTCTACTGTGGTTTCCCTGACTGTCTACTGTGGTTTCCCTGACTGTCTACTATGGTTTCCCTGACCTTGGTTTCCCCGACAGTCTACTATGGTTCTCTGACTATCTACTGTGGTTTCCCTGACTATCTACTGTGGTTTCCCTGACTGTCTACTGCAGTTTCCCTGACTGTCTACTGTGGTTTCCCCGATAGTCTACTATGGTTTCCCTGACTGTCTACTAAGGTGTCCCTGACCGTCTACTATGGTTCTCTGACTATCTACTGTGGTTTCCCTGACTATCTACTGTGGTTTCCCTGACTGTCTACTGTGGTTTCCCTGACTGTCTACTGTGGTTTCCTTGATGGTCTACTATGGTTTCCCCGACAGTCTACTATGGTTTCCCTGACTATCTACAATGGTTTCCCTGACTGTCTACTATGGTTTCCCTGACTGTCTACTGTGGTTTCCCTGACTGTCTACTATGGTTTCCCCGACAGTCTACTATGGTTTCCCTGACTATCTACAATGGCTTCCCTGACCATCTACTATGGTTTCCCCGACAGTCTACTATGGTTCCCTGACTGTCTACTGTGGTTTTCCTGACCATCTACTATGGTTTCCCTGACTGTCTACTGTGGTTTCCTTGACTGTCTACTGTGGTTTCCCTGACTGTCTACTATGGTTTCCCCGACTGTCTACTATGGTTTCCCCAACTATCTACTATGGTTTCCCTGACTGTCTACTGTGGTTTCCCTGACTGTCTACCATGGTTTCCCTGACAGTCTACTGTGGTTTTCCTGACTGTCTACTGTGGTTTCCCCGACTGTCTACTATGGTTTCCCTGACTGTCTTCTATGGTTTTCCTGACTGTCTACTGTGGTTTCCCTTTCTGTCCGCTATGGTTTCCCTGACTGTCTACTATGGTTTCCTTGACAGTCTACTGTGGTTTCCCTTACTGTCCACTATGGTTTCCCTGACTGTCTTCTATGGTTTCCCTGACTGTCTTCTGTGGTTTCCATTACTGTCCACTATGGTTTCCCTGACTGTCTTCTATGGTTTCCCCGACAGTCTACTGTGGTTTCTCTGACTGTCTACTATGGTTTTTCTGACTGTCTACTATGGTTTCCCTGACTGTCTACTATGGTTTCCCCGACAATCTATTATGATTTCCCTGACTGTCTACTAAGGTTTCCCTGACTGTCTACTGTGGTTTCCTTGACTGTCTACTGTGGTTTCCCTGACTGTCTACTATGGTTTCCCCAACTGTCTACTATGGTTTCCCTAACTATCTACTATGGTTTCCCTGACTGTCTACTGTGGTTTCCCTGACTGTCTTCCATGGTTTCCCCGACAGTCTACTGTGGTTTTCCTGACTGTCTACTATGGTTTCCCCGACTGTCTACTATGGTTTCCCTGACTGTCTTCTATGGTTTTCCTGACTGTCCACCATGGTTTCCCCGACAGTCTACTGTGGTATTCCTGACTGTCTACTATGGTTTCCCCGACTGTCTACTATGGTTTCCCCAACTGTCTACTATGGTTTCCCTAACTATCTACAATGGTTTCCCTGACTGTCTACTGTGGTTTCCCTGACTGTCTACCATGGTTTCCCCGACAGTCTACTGTGGTTTTCCTGACTGTCTACTATGGTTTCCCCGACTGTCTACTATGGTTTCCCTGACTGTCTTCTATGGTTTTCCTGACTGTCTACCATGGTTTCCCCGACAGTCTACTGTGGTATTCCTGACTGTCTACTATGGTTTCCCCGACTGTCTACTATGGTTTCCCTGACTGTCTTCTATGGTTTTCCTGACTGTCTTCTATGGTTTTTCTGACTGTCTACTATGGTTTCCCTGACTGTCTACTATGGTTTCCCCGACAATCTATTATGGTTTCCCTTACTGTCCACTATAGTTTCCCTGACTGTCTTCTATGGTTTCCTCGACAGTCTACTGTGGTTTCCCTTACTGTCCACTGTGGTTTCCCTGACTGTCTTCTATGGTTTCCCTGACTGTCTAATGTGGTTTCCCTGACTGTCTTCTATGGTTTCCCTGACTGTCTACTGTGGTTTCCCTTACTGTCCACTGTGGTTTCCCTGATGGTCTACTATGGTTTCCCTGACTGTCTTCTATGGTTTCCCTGACTGTCTACTGTGGTTTCCCTTACTGTCCACTGTGGTTTCATTGATGGTCTACTATGGTTTCCCTGACTGTCTTCTATGGTTTCCCCGACAGTCTACTGTGGTTTCCCTGACTGTCTACTATGGTTTCTCTGACTGTCTACTATGGTTTCCCTGACAGTCTATTATGGTTTCCCTGACTGTCTACTAAGGTTTCCCTGACTGTCTACTATGGTTTCCCTGACTGTCTACTATGGTTTTCCTGACTGTCTACTGTGGTTTCCCTGACTGTCTACTATGGTTTCCCTGACAGTCTACTGTGGTTTCCCTGACTGTCTACTAAGGTTTCCCTGACTGTCTACTATGGTTTCCCTGACTGTCTACTAAGGTTTCCCCGACTGCCTACTGTGGTTTCCCTGACTGTCTACTGTGGTATCCCTGACTGTCTACTAAGGTTTCCCTGACTGTCTACTATGGTTTCCCCGACAGTCTACTGTGGTTTCCCTGACTGTCTACTATGGTTTCCCCGACTGTCTACTATGGTTTCCCTGACTGTCTTCTATGGTTTCCCTGACTGTCTACTGTGGTTTCCCTTACTGTCCACTATGGTTTCCCTGACTGTCTTCTATGGTTTCCTCGCCAGTCTACTGTGGTTTCCCTTACTGTCCCTTGTGGTTTCCCTGACTGTCTACTGTGGTTTCCCAGACTGTCCACTGTGGTTTCCCTGACAGTCTACTATGGTTTTCCTGACTGTCTACTGTGGTTTCTCTGACAGTCTACTGTGGTTTCCCTGACCGTCTACTATGGTTTCTCCGTCTTTCTATTATGGTTTCCCTAACTGTCTACTGTGGTTTCTTCTTAAGAGATTCAGCTTCTAATTCCTTCATTTGTATGACCTTGACTTGTGTATGACCATGACTTATGCATGTTTCAGACCTTGACTTGTGCATGTTTCAGACCTTGACTTGTGTATGTTTCAGACCTTGACTAGTGTATGACCTTGACTTGTGTATGTTTCAGACCTTGACTTGTGTATGTTTCAGACCTTGATTTGTGTATGACCTTGACTTGTGTATGTTTCAGACCTTGACTTGTGTGTGACCTTGACTTGTGTATGTTTCTGCCTTGAATTGTGTATGACCATGACTTGTGTATTTCAGACCTTGGCTTGTGTATGTTTCAGACCTTGACTTGTGTATGTTTCAGACCTTGACTTGTGTATGTTTCAGACCTTGACTTGTGTATATTTCAGACCTTGACTTGTGTATGTTTCAGACCTTGACTTGTGTATGTTTCAGACCTCCTGGTGTTGACCGGTCATCCAAACCAACATTTGACCACTTCACCAGTATTGGAGTGCCAGGTAATAATAAAGGAGGTCTGAGGGATGTCTTCGTACCGTCAGATCTTGTCAGGAAGTTTCTGGGTGTGGCAGAACACAACACCATGAAAAACATTGAGACTTGTGGAATATTGGCTGGAAAATTAGTAAGTAGACAATTTTTATCCAAATAAATAATTTTTCTTTGATTTCTACTACAAACGTTTATTTATAATTACATTTGACATAATGATGCTGTTGGAATGGTGAATATTTTCATGCAGGATTATTTTTTCATGCATGTTCCATGTCTAGTAATATATTCATAACAGAAGCGTGGTTATTCAGTGTAAATTTTAGTGAAATCTCCTTTTGATTATTGAAGCAGGTAACATTATTTAGTTTTCTTTTATACATTTATTTTGATTCTGTTGAAAATTACAGTCCAAGAATGCATTTTACATATCACATGTACTGATCCCTAAACAAGCTGGAACATCCGACTCTTGTGTGGCTGAAGATGAGGAAGATATACTAATGTACCAGGACCCTCGCGACCTCATCACCCTGGGCTGGATACATGTAAGTCACTTAACCCTGGGCTGGATACATGTAAGTCACTTAACCCTGGGCTGGATACATGTATGTCACTTAACCCAGGGCTGGATACATGTAAGTAACTTAAACCTGGGCTGGATACAAGTAAGTTACTTAACCCTGGGCTGGATACATGTATGTCACTTAACCCAGGACTGGATACATTTATGTCACTTAACCCAAGGCTGGATACATGTAAGTAACTTAACCCTGGGCTGGATACATGTAAGTAACTTAACCCTGGGCTGGATACATGTAAGTTACTTAACCCAGGGCTGGATACATGTAAGTAACTTAACCCTGGGCTGGATACATGTAAGTAACTTAACCCTGGGCTGGATACATGTAAGTTACTTAACCCTGGGCTGGATACATGTAAGTTACTTAACCCTGGGCTGGATACATGTAAGTCACTTAACCCTGGGCAGGATACATGTAAGTAACTTAACCCTGGGCTGGATACATGTAAGTTACTTAACCCTGGGCTGGATACATGTAAGTTACTTTATATAACCCTGGGTTGGATGCTTGTAAGTTACTTTATAATATAATGGATACATGTAAGTTACTTAACCCAGGGCTGGATACATGTATGTCACTTAACCCTGGGCTGGATACATGTAAGTAACTTAACCCTGGGCTGGATACATGTAAGTTACTTAACCCTGGGCTGGATACATGTAAGTTACTTAACCCTGGGCTGGATACATGTATGTAACTTAACCCTGGGCTGGATACATGTAAGTTACTTAACCCTGGGCTGGATACATGTAAGTCACTTAACCCTCGGCTGGATACATGTAAGTTACTTAACCCGTGGCTGGATACATGTAAGTTACTTAACCCTGGGCTGGATACATGTAAGTTACTTAACCCTGGGCTGGATACATGTAAGTTACTTAACCCTGGGCTGGATACATGTAAGTAACTTAACCCTGGGCTGGATACATGTAAGTTACTTAACCCAGGGCTGGATACATGTAAGTTACTTAACCCAGGGCTGGATACATGTAAGTTACTTAACCCTGGGCTGGATACATGTAAGTAACTTAACCCTGGGCTGGATACATGTAAGTTACTTAACCCTGGGCTGGATACATGTAAGTTACTTAACCCTGGGCTGGAGACATGTAAGTTACTTAACCCTGGGCTGGATACATGTAAGTTACTTAACCCTGGACTGGATACATGTAAGTTACTTTATAATATAATGGATACATGTAAGTAATTTATTGTCATTTGTATATATAAAAATGCAGAAATGAATGTACAAAATGTATGACCCAACAACAAATAAAAAATGTTTAATGTTTTGTATGAAGTGTTATAAATAATAATTTGTTGATTACAGACTCACCCGTCACAGACTGCCTTCCTGTCTAGTGTGGACATGCACAATCAGTATGGTTACCAGGCCATGTTACCTGAGGCTATAGCCATTGTCTGTGCTCCAAAGTTCAATGAGTATGTCATTTTTTGGAATGAAAGATTAATTAGATAACATTAGTAAACATGGATAATTCCTTTTCATTCACTAAAGTTTATTCTCTTTGAAAAAAGATTTTCTCTTAAACCATTAAGTTCTGAATTTTATGGAAATTAGTCAACATAAAAAGTCGGGAAAAGGATTAATATTGATAATAATTGTAGTCGAACTTTTGATTTACTGGAAAGTTTTGTTTGCCAGGACTGGTATCTTCACTCTCACCCAGGATCGAGGTATGTCCGATATCGGTTGTTGTAGGGAGCGAGGCTTCCACCAACATTGTAAAACACCTCCTTTATTTGAGGTAAGTAAAATATCTAATAAGCCCTAATGCAATCTAATTAAAATTAGACTTGAATTACACTATGATGCTCTACGTTGTGCTCCAATACAAGATCTAACAACTTCCCGTTTGGGTCACCTCAGCGTGACCCCTATGGTTTGCCAATCAGCTTGTCGCCTACGAAATCTTCTGTGTGGTTGATTCTCTTGGAAGTATAAAAGGCTAACAGTACGTCCTGAGATGTTCCAATTCTAGGCCAGGGAAGTTGTTAGATCTTGTATTGGAGCGTAATGTAGAGCATTGTAGTGGAGCGGAATTACAAGTTTAATTTTGATTAGATTGAGACCTAATGAAAACTGGAGACACAGTATTTGTCTCCCCTTTGATGAAAAATCTTGGAAAATGACCACCAAGGTGTTACTGGCAGTAATATTTGTATCAAAGTCGTATTTTAATCAATGATAAAGTTGATCAAGTTATCCTTAATAATTAATATGTCAGAAGACAAAGAAATATTTCATCAATGAACTTTCATGGATTTTGAAAATTTGCTCCATAGTCTACTTTTTCACCAAGTTTATATTTATTTTACATATGACGTTTTACAACTTCTTGTTTAGCATGCGAATATGTTCTACGCGTGCAGGCTGTCTTATTGCATCTGTCCTGGGTAAGATGGAGAAATCTTTTACCTCACTGGAAGTGCAGATATCTCTGTCCGATGGGGTAGAAATTGTTGTCTTGTGTTCCTTTTGTCAAATGGACTTGAACATTATTTGCAAATCGGATATAGACAAATACATGAATAATTATTTTCACTTTCTGCATGTGAGAGTTGCATCTTCGTTAATTTTGCATTAAACAGTTTACATTAGCTTCACTACAGATATATGTGTCCATTACTGATGATTACAGTGGCGCACAATTGTTAATAAGTAGCAATCATCTTCAGATAAAACTTAAATTTTAAAATCAATTAATTTCTATCAAAACTCTTAATTATGCAATAAGTGAGTACTTGCCATTCTGACAGAAGTTAAGAAAGAGGTACCTATGGATCTGCTATTGTTGATCATTCCGGTGATGTGATCAGGAGTCTGTCTGTCACCAGATAGGCTGTGGTAAACAAGGTTTTTTTCTCCACTGTATACAGTGATTACATGGTGTGATCGTAAAAGTATGTCATTGTTTCTGTTTTAGAGTTGCAGTAATGTGAAATTTCTGGACGAGATGAGGATAGAGATGGCAGATTTAAGGAAATGAGAGTTAGTTGAAACATGGACACAGTGGTGTAGAATAGACGAACAACATTTGTTGGTGCGGAGTGTATTACTACAACATGTGCACTGGACCTGAGTCAGGTTACAACATGTGTACTGGACCTGAGTCAGGCTACAACATGTGTACTGGACCTGAGTCAGGATACAACATGTCTACTAAACCTGAGCCAGACTACAACATGTGTACTGGTTCTGAGTCAGGCTACAACATGTGTACTGGACCTGAGTCAGGCTACAACATGTGTACTGGACCTGAGTCAGGCTACAACATGTGTACTGGACCTGAGTCAGGCTACAACATGTCTACTGGACCTGAGTCAGGCTACAACATGTCTACTGGACCTGAGTCAGGCTACAACATGTCAACTGGACCTGAGTCAGGCGACAACATGTGTACTGACCTGAATAAGGCTACAACATGTGTACTGGACCTGAGTCAGGCTACTACATTTCTACTGGACCTTAGTCAGGCTACAACATGTGTACTGGACCTGAGTCAGGCTACAACATGTCAACTGGACCTGAGTCAGGCTACAACATGTGTACTGGACCTGAGTCAGGCTACAACATGTGTACTGGACCTGAGTCAGGCTACAACATGTGTACTGGACCTGAGTCAGGCTACAACATGTGTACTGGACCTGAGTCAGGCTACAACATGTCTACTGAACCCGAGTCAGGCTACAACATGTCTACTGAACCCGAGTCAGGCTACAACATGTCTACTGAACCTGAGTCTGGACCTGAGTCAGGCTACAACATGTGTACTGAACCTGAATCAGGCTACAACATGTTTACTGAACCTGAGTCAGGACCTGAGTCAGGCTACAACATGTCTACTGAACCTGAGTTAGGCTACAACATGTCTACTGGACCCGAGTCAGGACCTGTGTCAGGCTACAACATGTTTACTGAACCTGAGTCAGGACCTGAGTCAGGCTACAACACGTTTTACTGGACCTGATTCAGGCTAAAACATGTCTACAGAACCTTAGTCAGGCTACTACATGTCTACTGGACTCGAGTCAGGACCTGAGTCAGCTGCAGGCTACAACACGTTTTACTGGACCTGAGTCAGGCTAAAACACGTCTACAGGACCCGAGTCAGGCTACAACATGTCTACTGAACCTGAGCCAGGCTACAACCAGTATTGCCAACTCACCCGATTTCCCCGGGTTGACCCGGTTTTTTGACATTTTAGAATGTATAACCCGATTGACCTGGTGGGTCATCAAATAACCAGATTTTCAGCACTTGGACCAAAGTGTCAAAAAGCTCACAAAAAATTTGTCAGATAAAGCCATTAGCGCAATTTTAATTACATCTCAGGACTTAAGACTCATATCATGCCCTTGTATAATGCAGGTAGCTATGTTTGTGTTTACACAAACTTTAAAAAAGGTGTGAAATTGTAGCAATTAATCTATTCAGTAATGCTTCACGATGTCCATGATTGTTTTTAGCCAGAGCCAGCTAGCAAAATCAGACATGGCCAATTAATACTGTTCAAAATCAGAAATTATCTCTTCAAAGCACAAACACTTGTTATCTCAGACAAAGATTTACTCACATGAATAAAACAGTCAACGTGAATGGTATCCTGTTTCAGTAGGCAGGCAAGCCAATCATAATGGCCGCCATTTTGTTTAGTCAAAGATAATAATGAAACCGGACAACAAAAATCCAGATTTTGCTAAATATTATTTTAAAGATTTTTAATACAATATTTTTATTAATTATCAGATTTAAATTATATTATAACATAAATATATCATAAATAATATATTGAATTACAATATGAAAATAATAAATATATGTATATTTAAAAGGTTTTTGAAAAGTGTTAAAAAATACACTAAAATGTTGTTTTGCACATGACCCTTGTTTTGACCCTTTCACCCGTTTTTTCAAGGGTGATCACCCGATTTGACTTCATCAGAGGTTGGTAATACTGTACAACATGTCTACTGGACCTGAGTCAGGACCTGAGTCAGGCTACAACATGTGTACTGGACCTGAGTCAGGCTACAACATGTGTACTGGACCTGAGTCAGGCTACAACATGTGTACTGGACCTGAGTCAGGCTACAACATGTGTACTGGACCAGAGTCAGGCTACAACATGTGTACTGGACCAGAGTCAGGCTACAACATGTGTACTGGACCTGAGTCAGGCTACAACATGTGTACTGGACCTGAGTCAGGCTACAACATGTGTACTGGACCTGAGTCAGGCTACAACATGTGTACTGGACCTGAGTCAGGCTACAACATGTGTACTGGACCTGAGTCAGGCTACAACATGTGTACTGGACCTGAGTCAGGCTACAACATGTGTACTGGACCAGAGTCAGGCTACAACATATGTGTACTGGACCTGAGTCAGGCTACAACATGTCTACTGGACCTGAGTCAGGCTACAACATGTGTACTGGACCTGAGTCAGGCTACAACATGTGTACTGGACCAGAGTCAGGCTACAACATGTCTACTGGACCTGAGTCAGGCTACAACATGTCTACTGGACCTGAGTCAGGCTACAACATGTGTACTGGACCTGAGTCAGGCTACAACATGTGTACTGGACCAGAGTCAGGCTACAACATATGTGTACTGGACCAGAGTCAGGCTACAACATATGTGTACTGGACCTGAGTCAGGCTACAACATGTGTACTGGACCTGAGTCAGGCTACAACATGTGTACTGGACCTGAGTCAGGCTACAACATGTGTACTGGACCTGAGTCAGGCTACAACATGTGTACTGGACCTGAGTCAGGCTACAACATGTGTACTGGACCTGAGTCAGGCTACAACATGTGTACTGGACCTGAGTCAGGCTACAACATATGTGTACTAGACCTGAGTCAGGCTACAACATGTCTACTGGACCTGAGTCAGGCTACAACATGTCTACTGGACCTGAGTCAGGCTACAACATGTCTACAGGACAAATCAGTGTTCCTTCAGGAATCAAAGCCATTGTAGTTTTAATAGTGGTGTATTTTTGGTGCCAGGAATTTCAGACCAAGAGTGTTACCACTCCCATTGAAATACCTATCAATTAAAATCAGTTAAAGTACAATGGTTGTAAACTTGAGAAGGTACCAAGTAGAAATACTTAGCAAGGACTCAGCCGTAGAACGCTGTTATGATTTTGCGAGTGTTGTGAGATGATTTAATATAAAATATGTCTTACTTGCTTGTTATTGTAAATATCCATGGATTCAACATACTACATACTGATATTATAATTAAGGTATGTATATTCACCATACATACTGAACCTGAGTTACCATAATTATGTTAATTTTAAATGATAGTTAGATTACATAGGAAAAAAGTCTTTGGTGATTATTATTGTCGATATTGGCCCTACTTTCTTGGGTATTAATTATGGGATTTACATTTAGCGATTTACATGAAAGTTAATGATTTTTTTATGAACTCCTATGTTACTATAGCTACCATTTATTACTAGGTATATTTGGTACCATACCCATATACTGTTCAGTAATAAATAAGTAAAACTTAGTTGTAACAAATCTGAGGACCAAGGAAACCACAATGCACTCTGGGAGAGATTGATCAGAATGCAATTCTCCATTTGCAATGAAATAGAAACATGGACACTGGAGCTCTACAGCATGAGATCTGTACTACGTCTACAAACATTTAAAGGGACAATTCAGTCTAAAAGAACATTAAGATTTGTATATAACCCAGTTCTAATGGAAATTAGATCAGTCAGTTTTACTGTGATATGCCAGAAAAGCCCATGGTGATGAAATGCGTGTGAAATGTTCAATCTCGCTCGCTGTCCGCCATTATACATTGTGGTCGAACATCTTGCATGCCGAACCTTGTCCCTTGCTCGTAGAGTAATGCAACTTTTGTCTAGAACTGCTCAAATCGCTCATACAGTAGTGTGTTTACCCTATTAGGTGAATTGTATTGCCTAAAAATCATTTATCACCTCCACAGTGGTTATGTAGTTCATTTGTTTAATTACGCGCGTGACTTTGACACGGATATGGGTACAGCGTACATATTGTACCTGCTTAATCGTAAAGATCAACGATTTGTAATTACAATGGTATCAATTAAAATACTAAACAATGACTTGGATTTTATCAATAGTTTATGTTATATGTTTCGTAAGAAATGTAGAACAAGACATTTAAGCCATATTTTGCTTCTTGGTTATGTAAAAGAATTAGCCTGAGTGAATCGTCCCTTTAATATTCTAGTACATGGAAACCTTGTTCTTTTTACTGCTAATGATATATCATTGTGCGTGGCTTTTCTGTGATACAAATGTGTTTTAATTTATTTATGAGAAATAAAATACAAGAATGTCCATGTAGTTGTTACAAGAGACCCCAGGCCAGGATCTTTGTGGGAACATTTCTGTAGAGAATGCTGAATAAGGATAAACATGTTGAACTGAGTAAATAAATAAAGAATACAGTTAAAGTGTGTATGTTGTTTCTCATTTTTGTGTCATGTAGCCTTGTTGGTGTGTCCCTATAGATAAAGCAGGCAACGAAAGGATGTGGCACATGTCAAGTTTCAAGAATGTTTCAAAAGGTATAAGGGTTAACATCAATGAAACTTATCAAAAACACTAATTATTTTTTAAGCCCACCATCATCATGCAGATATTGGGCTATTCAAATCGCTTTTCGTCCGTGGTCCGTCCTGCCGTCCTTCCGTCCGTTAACATTTCTTGTTATCGCTATTTCTAAGAAAGTGCTGAAAGGAACATTCTCAAATTTCACATGTAGGTTCCCCTAGGGCCCTGGTTGTGCATATTGCATTTTTCGAACAATCGGTTAACAAGATGGCAGACAGGCAGCCATCTTGGATTTTGATAGTTGAAGATTGTTACTGCTATTTCTCAGAAAGTACTGAAGGGATTTCTCTCAGATTTCATATGTAGATTCCCCTAGGGTCCTAGCTGTGCATATTGCATTTTAGGACTGATTGGTCAACAAGACGGCTGAAAGGCCGCAATCTTGGATTTTGATTGGTAAAGTTTGAAAAGCAGAGAAAAGATCCTTCTTTCAATTGTCAGACATAGATTAATCTTTGGTGGGTGCCAAGATCCTTCTGGGATCTCTCGTTCGTTTTTTAAAATAATTTCAGTTGTCTGATGATGATCTATAAGATTTTCCTCCTTTGTTCTACTGGAACAGTACATGATATGATTCAACTCTGGCGGCCCATAAGGAGTATCGGAGCATCCTATGGACCAATGAAAATTTTACTTTGGCTTTTTGTGCAAATAAGCTAAACAAACACAAAATAAATCTTAGTTAATATTTATTGACGATAGGTTTACATCAATATACAATAGTATCTGCATATATACACATTTTCACAAAAACCTGCACTGTAAATTGTGACGTCATCTGGGCTTGTGCCCAGCAGTAGTGTTTGTTCTGTACATCACAAACAACAGGACCAATAAGTCATTGAGGATTCACAGCACTTTATCACTACAACATTCCACCTGCCACAATGGCTATCTGTGAAGCCTCCAAACTATAACTATACTCCGTAACAAAAGGTAAAGTTATCCAAAAGCAACATTATTATCAACATACACCTCAAATTTTATAAACAGAATAAATACGTGGGTGCTTCTCCCCTAGATTATCATACACGTACACAAACTGGTGTTAAACTTCTCCCCTAGATTATCATACACGTACACAAACTGGTGTTAAACTTCTCCCCTAGATTATCATACACGTACACAAACTGGTGTTAAACTTCTCCCCTAGATTATCATACACGTACACAAACTGGTGTTAAAGGTGATAAAAACAGATTTTAAATATGCTATTTTTGTGTATTTCTGATATCACCAGGTGGCCGTAGATTCGTGACGTCATCCGAGACCAACAGCTGTGACAAGAGCCGGGAAACTCAATGGGGCAGTGTTGCGGTATTGGCGATTATAGATATTTAAAACAATTGCGCTACGTGAAGTTGCTAAATTGAATAGTGGAAATGAATCTGTATATACTATATAATCTATAACATACAATGATATAATAAAAACGATAGCTTACTCATTCTTATCGTTATATTCTGGGCTATAAAATTGTTATGTTCAGTTTGTTAAAGATGCTCCACCGCTGACAAATGGAAAATTTTAACTATCAAAAACAGGAGCAGACGATTTAGTATTTTTCTTCAGTTACAAAAGTTACTTACTTTACACCATTACCACCATTGAACAGTTTGTGAGCTTCTAATTTTACTTCAAGTTAAAAACATGAAATATAATTAATTGCATCCCCAAAAAAAATCTGTGTTACTATATCCTATATGGAATGAAGTACTGATTGCGCATGCACCAAAGGCGAAATAAATTATTCTATATTATTGTTTGTGTTAATTAGACATATATATATACACGATTAAACACCAATTATTGTTCAAATGGTGAATATCATTTATGCTCTGTCGGCGGTGGAGCATCTTTAAAAGCCATTTGACACCGTGTACATGTGTGTCACTGACTCAGGTTCAAGGGGGTTGCGCTTGACTTTTGTCTGAACTTAAAACTCAAAACATAGATTTAAAGTTAAACCAACAAGAAGAAATATAACTTTACAAGAAAATGGACCCAAATTACAATGACACTACATGCTATATGCACATACATGTACATATAATGCATATTTATAAAAAAAAACACCCGCCATCCTTCATACCCTATCCAAAACCCTATCATACCGCGATAAACGTGCCCCTATCCCGCCTTATGTACGTACGGCACACCTCTATATTTCCTATTTGAAGCTTAATCCTTCAGAACACCGCACAGAAAGGGCTAGACTTATTTATTTTCTTAAAGTTCTATAATGAGTTTTACTGATGTGTACGAAATAGAATAACATGTACAGTAGTAACAATACACGCACGGCCGATAAAAAAGACGGGACACAAAACACAGAAACTAGATACAATGACCTAATATGGATGACATGTACTCGTGGACAAGATACACATGTAATAGTTCAACTAACACAGGACCATGAAACAACATATATTTCTTATAAAACACAAATCATTTACAAGACCGCTTCATTATATTTTCTAACCGTGCGGAGTTTTGGAAATAAGAAACCTGTCGACCTTAGTAAATTTTAAAAGTATACGCACAGACCACAGCACACTAGATAGCCTATTGACCATTATGAGACGATCTAGGGGTCTAAATAAAAAAAATCGGTAAAATTCGCATTCTACATATATATATACGCAAGTGTACTATGTAGAATATAACAAGAAATTAATGAGTACTAAAATTGGCCAAATTTGCGAGCATTGTGGTGTGTTGGGGGTTCGTGGGAGACCCTGATAAAGATATTACAATTTAGAATGACCGAGATATGAGTTTCACGATGTATTTTGATGATTTTGCGAGGGCTTAAGGCGAGAGATTTTGTTTTTTGGGGGTCCTAAGGTCTCCCCCGAGAAGGAAAAATATTACTAAATGTATTTACGATTGCTGAGATGAGTTTTACGATGTATTTTGATGACTTTAGAGCGTTCTTAACATGTAATTTTTCGAATTTAAATTCCTGCAATTAAATAATGATAACTGTGAATGTCGTCATATCATTATGAAAATGGGGAGCAAAAAGACACAACTTATAAATTATTGATTTTTTTTCTTTTAATCTGCATGTATTTTTTATGTCTCCGTATGTTTGTAACAGATGATTTTTCTACTAAAACGTAGGTCTAAAGAGGTGGGCCCCAATAATTGTCCATTTTGGCTACGATCTTATTTCGCACATAAAATTACCAGTAGATTCTATGTATATCAAAACTCCTCTGTTAATTTTATGTGTAAACTATAAATTACATACATGCACAGTCGTATTACTCCAGGGTGGACTGAATGGGAAAAAACTACTTATTCATTCGTGGTTTAACCCCGGCACACCATAAGCCACATGACATATGTACCCGCGACATTAATGACATCATTATTTACATGTAGTGACATCATTTCATAGGTTATGACGTCAATAATGTGTCATTATGTAAGGGATAAATCACGCTACCCAAGAAGTCGAAATATAACATATTTTTCTCCGTGTGTATTTCCGTAAGTACTAAGACATGTGGCTAAAATACACATGCATGTTGACAGTTCCGCGATCGGCACACCAGCTTTCGGTAGTTGATTGTCTCAGATGACGTCACAACTCATCAGAACTCAAGGGAGGTAAGTCATAGAAAAAAATCTGTCGTCGAAAAGATGTGAAGATTGCTTTCATTAATTTTACTATTAAGAGACAAAATATAAGCAAATATCAAACTGGTATATGTTTAGATAGGCATTACAAATGTTTCTAGCGTATTATCTTATTTTCCATGTCCGTTCTGTTTTTATCACCTTTAAACTTCTCCCCTAGATTATCATACACGTACACAAACTGGTGTTAAACTTCTCCCCTAGATTATCATAATCTCCCCTAGATTATCATACACGTACACAAACTGGTGTTAAACTTCTCCCCTAGATTATCATACACGTACACAAACTGGTGTTAAACTTCTCCCCTAGATTATCATACACATACACAAACTGGTCAAGGTCCCTTTAAACAGGGAAGTGTCGTACATCATTCAACAATGGCCCACATAATTTATACTTTCTCTTATACCGGTGTAATACTGGTTTAATGCAATACATGTAGCCTGAGGCTGTATTACATGGCTACCCATGTAATACAAACCCGTGACATCACAGCATCAACAAAAGTACTATTTTCTCAGTAAAATTTTTCCATCATTTTCAGAAACTATGTTTTACTTTAAAGTATAGAGAATTGACTTGCAGTCACGGTTTCCTTTAACTTTTTTCAAAATGGCAGGATATGTAAAATTGTAATAAAACGTTGAGGTAAAGGAGAAAAAAACTCTTTTATATGTGGACATAAAGGATAGGAATATTTTACCATCGGGATCACAAAATATTGGAAAACCATTAACAAGTCTGGAGTTTTACATTTTGTGACCCTCGGGTAGAATATCCCTATCCTTCATAGCCATATATGAAAGAGTCGTATAGTGATGCATATAATTTGCATTTTCTGTCGGGTCTGCCCCGACAATTCAATTATCATAACGTGATTCCTGCCCCAACAATGAATAATTTATTACTAACTCTGTATAAGACAAACTATCATCACTGTAGCCAACTACCTTTATAACATGTAATCCAAGTACAACACAAATCTTATATCTGTTATAGTGTATGTATGTAGTAGTACAAAAGTAGTCTTCATAAAAAGTTAATAAATGAAATGAGAATAAAAAATCTGAGAAGTTACTTGTAATCAAAACAAAATCTGATATAACTTGAGTTTTTGATTTAAAACGATAGATAAAGTTTCCAATTTGAATAAATAGTAAGGATCCTTGCTATCTGCATTAATATGTCTGCATGCCTTAAAGTAACACAAAACATGGACTGAAGGACACAGTAGACCCTTGATAACCTGCACACTTGCTTCCCCAGCCAAACCTTCCAAACTTCCCAGACTGTCGGTTCCTTAGTCAATATTGCAATCTGTTTGCTGCCATGAAGATTGTGACTGGAGTATCGTCCAGAATATCGTGGGTCCAATGTTATTCATCTTTCGCTATTAAATCATGATTTCTTATAGAGATTCTGTTTTATATTACAAGTAAAATCAATAACCAGGATGTCCTACCTAGAAAAACCTAGGGGAGGCAACGAAGGGGAGGTAGCCAAGGGGAGGCAACCAAGGGGAAGTAACCAAGGAGAGGTAGCCAAGGAGAGGTAACTAAGGGGAGGTAACTAAACGGTCAACAGAGATTTAAACTACTATGCATCAAATAACCAGTTTTTATTTCCTTAAAACATTGATCTACAATCAAACTGCAAGTACATGAAACATAGTAAGGGGATAGTTGATATATTTCTCATCATTATCATAATTATAATTGCTTGGTGTAACCAAAAAAACAAGTATGAACAAGTATTACAATTTAGTTTTAAATAAGACTTACAAGATCCCCTTACAATCTTATATATATAGATGCATCCAAAAACAAGACAAAGTTATATTTGCATTTTTTTCCTCTGTTAAATACAACTAGCGTAGTCACAATCATAAGAGGCGTAGTGATTTTAGGAGATTTACCCACCACCCCATGATGTAGATAGAGGCTTGTGGATTATCATGGCGGTTTTATGTGTTAAGTCACGATTGTGATAATTGGCGTATTCGCCGTAATTAGCACCCCTCCCCTCTTCTGGAAGAGTTGAAGTTGATTTAACAATATTTTACAACTGTGTCATGCTTATTTGCGAGTCATGTGAATCATGACGTATGACATAATCATGCATCTCAAAGGAAAGAAGCTATTTGTAGGTTTACTGTTCGATTGATGTGTACGGAAAGAGATCAAATATGGCTGACTTTTTTTCTGGTTTTCATCTACAACTTACATTTATGTTACATAATAAGATCCCCCTGTGTTTAGTGCCAATACAGTATTAAGGATACTGTTGTATATCCTGATGCTTAACGCTGATTTCAGTAACAGTAAACCACTTCCGTAGGATAGAATATTTGTGATACCTCAAACATGTATCAAAATGTTTCACAAATAATTTTATAAAACAATGAAAGAAATAAAGCAGCAAACTAAAGTTGTTTTACCATATTACTCATCAACAAAGATTTTGTAATCTTAACCAATCTTATCATTTTATCTTGATGCCATCTATGGGACACATACAGTCCATTCAAACTTTGTGATACCACCCATTAACAAATGAAGTCTGTCTGGTATATATTAGGTGAAACTTTTTCAAGCCAATAAAATATGTAACGTACCGCATCTAACAGGCTGTATATGCTTAATTACATTACATGTATAAAGTACAAGATTAAAATTTCTAATGAAGCGGTATCACTAGCCATTACCTACTGGGAGTTGATAGAATTATACACTTCAACCTCCTTATCCTGAAAGCCAAACTCTGGAAATTTTGTATTCAGCTTAGCTAGGACCATCAGAATATTTTTTTTCATTAAATTGAATGTCTGAATTACAGGTCAACCAGTTTGAAATAACAATATTGAATTGTTTATAACTATCGAAACTCTGACCAGAGGATTTGTGAAGTGATCCTAGGTGTAGAACAGCTGTAAATCTGTATACATGGAGTTAGTATTATAAAACCTACTCTAAATACCTGGGTAATAATATCACATATATGTAGGCACTCTGATAACACACACTCATCCATACACGTCTCATCCCCGACTACCATATACACATGATGTCAGTAGTATATTGCAAAGCGCCTTTATTTGCATCATGCATCAGAAATTCACTGTAGGATATTATTTCATATAATTTATGATAAGATAAATAACAAATGGCCAAGGGGCCTTAACGGTCATCCAACATAAAGATGAAAATCTGAACTCCTGTGACATCATGTGAAAATCAAGGTCATTCATTTTAACAATCATGTTAGCCCTTCATCCTAGGTGTCTACTGGTCAAAGGTAAGTCCCAGGGATATCTAGCTGTTACAGCACGGCAGACAGTGCTCAGAGCACAGCTGACGGTGCACAGCAGACAACCAAGGATTGAATAAAATATGACACTGTACAGGTCCTTCTGACTTTGGGTCATGTGACCTAACAACAAACTTCCTACACAATGATGTGTAATTAAAGAATCAAAATGAACCTATATAATTAACAACCAACATATTGTCCTGCCATCAGGACATGTACACCTGCTTGATAGCAGCAATAGATGTCCAAAAAGAAAACCTCTTACTTGTACAAAGCGGGAGCTGACAGATAATCTCCGACTCGTACTAATCATGAGCTAACAGATAATCTCCAACATGTACAAATCGGGAGCTGACAGACAATCTCCGACTTGTACAAATCGGAAGCTGACAGACAATCTCCGACTTGTACAAATTGGGAGCTGACAATCTCCAACTTCTACAAATCAGAAGCTAACAGACAATCTCCGACTTGTACACATCGGAACTGACAGAAAATCTCCGACTTGTACAAATCAGGAACTGTCAGATAATCTGTGACTTGTAAAAATCGGGAGCTGACAGAAAATATCCAACTTGTACAAATCGGAAGCTGGCAGAAAATATCCAACTTGTACAAATCGGAAGCTGGCAGAAAATCTTGGACTCGTACACATCAGATCTGACAGACACAGACAAACTTGACTTGCTCTCCTCACTCCTCCATCCATTACTCATCTACTCAATTCTTACATCACTTCATACCCCTCCCTGCCTGTTCCTGTATACATTATAAATAAATACTTACAAATTATGTCCCATTCAGAGTTTTTGACATTTTTTTTTTTAAATTGAAAGGTTCCCCCATTTTGACAGAGAAACGAGAAACCATAATTAGAAAAATTTCAGGACACTGATTCACAAACTTCAACCACAAAATACAATAATTCCAGAATGATACCAATGCATTGTTTGTGTTTGATCATGGGTGTACAAACCAGTAATTATAACTTTTAGGTGACATATTCTTTGTTACAAGGACTCCAGGGAGATTTGACAATATCTAATGACATGCATCCTCTTCCACACAACTACAGAGCAAACAGTGGATTTTCATCCTCATCTTTGTGTTTCAGTTGACGATTGCGGTTGGCTGAGCGCGGCTGTTGACCGGTTTGAGCTGATATGCTGGGTAGAGTATCAGCTGCTGCCGCTCGCTCGGCCAAAAACTCATCAAATTCTGTGAAAAAATAAAATTTCATCAAATTCTGTAAAAAAATAAAAACTCATCAAATTCTGTAAAAAAATAAAAACTCATCAAATTCTGTAAACATATATAGGTAATTTGTTTCCCCCTTCTTTTCACCCTAAATCTGGTTTTCTGATTGGCGAAGTTCTTTTTTTTTTACCATCAAAGAGTCTGAAAAATTAATTACAAGAATTCCACGGAAGTGGATGTGTCGCCTGCACAGCATCACAAAAAAAAAGTTATTTACAGTTGAAAATATTGTTAATAATTAGGTGAAGTTATCGAATCCCATAACTCTTGCAAATATGGATTTTGACCAGTATCGAACCAATCTTAGATCTCATTGATATAAAGCAATACACCAAATTTGGTTGAAATCGGACAATAAATACTATAGTTATTGAGCGGAAACATTTTAAAGTCCCGTAACTCTTGCAAATATTGACGTATTTGGACCAGTATTGATCCCATCGAAGATTTCATTGATATAAAGCATTATCCCAAATTTGGTTAAAATTGGACAATAAATACTAAAGTTATTGAGCGGAAACCATGGATTTATCTGTTTTGACGATTTTAAAGTGCTGTAACTTTTGCAAATATTGACGGATTTCAACCATTATTGAAATCATCCGAGATTAATTGATATAAAGCAACTTATAAAATTTTGTTGAAATTGGACAATCAATATTTAAGTTATCGAGCGGAAACCATGGATTTATCTGCTCTGACAATTTTAAAGTCCCATAACTCTTGCAAATATTGACGGATTTTGACCATTATCGAACTCATCCAAGATCTCGTTGATATAAATTTTCAATTTGGTTGAAATCGGACAATAAATAATTAAGTTATCGCACGGAAACCGTTTCCCGGACGCCGACGCCGACACCAACACCGACATAGTGATACCTAAGTGTCGCCCTTAGGGCTGAAACGATTCATCACGATACACACTGAATCGCGATATTTATATGTCGATACGATTTTAGGATACATCCTTGCCGTTTTGGTTCGATAAGATGCAGTCTTTAGACTCACACTTGAAGCAATAAATCTTAGCCATATCAAGATTATCAGACACTGGGATCAGACCCAAAAGAGGTGTAAACACTCTCTGACCATCTCCCCACCTGTTTTGATTAACAGTCTGGGTCGATTAAGACTTGTAGTGAGCTAGTGTCACTACTCTCATGTGTCTGTTGCAGAAGTCGACCAGCTAGTCGCGTCTGATCTGGAAACAAGCTACCAATATTTAAAGCCCTTACAATAAATGTAATGACTAGAGACAGTAACAAGAGGCCCAGAGGGCCTGTATCGCTCACCTGGTTTTTTGTTAGTAATTATCACAAGACTCTGACAATTCGAAAAATAAGCAAAATTGACTCCCAAAGTTTAATTTTGAATCACAACCATACAATGATGCTATTGATACCATACAAATATGCTATCCAATACATAGGTTCAGAGACAAAGTAATTTATATGAAAGTAGTAGCCTAATTGACCTTTTTGACCTCGCATCTATTGCTGTCTAAGGCCCCGGGGGTCAGCCCTATCATTTGTACAATTTCAAATCCCAACCCTATAAGGATGCTACCATTGCATTATAAGTGCTCTTCCATTCTTAGTTGCAGAGAAGAAGTCTTTTATATGGAAATAGCTAAATTACCCCCTTTTGACCCCACCCTTCAGGCCCCCGTGGGGTCAGCCCCATCATTTGCAAAATTTTGAATCCCCACCCTATAAGGATGTAACCATTGCATTATGAGCGTAATCCCATGTTAAGTTGCAGAGAAAAAGTCATTTATATGGAAATTGACCACTTTTGACCCCGCCCCTCAGGCCCCAGGGGTCAGCCCTATCATTTGCACAATTTGGAATCCCCACCCTATAAGGATGCTACCATTGCATTATGGGTGCTATACCATGCTTAGTTGCAGAGAAGAAGTCATTTATATGGTAATAGCCAAATTGACCCCGCCCCTCAGGCCCCTGGGGGGTCAGCCCTATCATTTGCACAATTTTGAATCCCCACACCATAAGGATGCTACCATTGTATTATGGGTGCTATACTATACTTAGTTTCAGAGAAGAAGTTGTTTATATGGAAAAAGCCAAATTGGCCCCTTTTGACCCCGTCCCTCAAGACCCCGGGGGGGGGTCAGCCCCATCATTTGCACAATTTGGAATCCCCACCCTATAAGGATGCTACCATTGCATTATGGGTGCTACACCATGCCAGAGAAGAAGTCATTTATATGGAAATAGCCAAATTGGCCCCTTTTCACCCCGCCCCTCAGGCCCCGGGAGGTCGGCCCTACCATTTGTACAATTTTGAATCCCCACCCTATAAGGATGCTACCATTGCATTATGGGTGCTATCCCATGCTTGGTTTCAGAGAAGAAGTCGTTTATATGGAAATAGCCAAATTGACCCCTTTTGACCCTGCCCCTCAGGCCCCCCGGGGGTCAGCCCCATCATTTGTACAATTTTGAATCCCCACCCTATAATGATACTACCATTGCATTATGAGTGCTATCCCTTGCTTAGTTTCAGAGAAGAAGTCGTTTTTATGGAAATAGTCAAATTGACCCCATTTGACCCCGCCCCTCAGGCCCCTGGGGGGTCAGCCCCATCATTTGTACAATTATGAATCCCCACCCTATAAGGATGCTACCATTGCATTATGGGTGCTATCTCATGCTTGGTTTCAGAGAAGAAGTCGTTTATATGGAAATAGCCAAATTGACCCCTTTTGGCCCCGCCCCGCCCCTCAGGCCCCCGGGGGATCAGCCCCATCATTTGAACAATTTTCAGTTAGTAGCCCATAAGGATACTACCATTAAAATTTTGTTGAAATCCGACCAGCGGTTATGGAGAAGAAGTCGATTGTTGACGGATGACGGACGACGGACGACGGACACCGGACGACGGACGCCCGACGGACGCCAGACACTGCGGTATCCCATAAGCTCACCTCGGTCCTTCGGACCAGGTGAGCTAACAAGAGGCCCAGAGGCCTGTATCGCTCACCTGGTTTGTAATGCCAAGTAATGTTCTGAATACAGGTTCATTGCTTCTTTTCTGAAGGAATTTTAATATTAACCTCTAAATTCCCTATTGGGCCCCATCCCTCCTGCCCCCAGGGGGTCAGAGCCAAAATTTATACAAGTTCTGTTCCCCTTCCCCCAAGGATGTTTATGGCCAAATTTTGTCACAATCCAAGCAAATTCTAAGACAAGAAGCGATTTATAGGATTTACCTCTATTTCCCCTACTGGGCCCCACCCGTCCTGCCCCCGGGGGGGCCAGAGCCAAAATTTACACAAGATCTGTTCCCCTTCCAAAAAGGATGTTTGTGGCCAAATTTGGTTACATTCCATGCAGAACTCTAGGACAAGTAGCGATTTATAGGAATTACCTCTATTTCCCCTATTGGGCCCCACCCGTCCTGCCCCCGGGGGGCCAGAGCCAAAATTTACACAAGATCTGTTCCCCTTCCAAAAAGGATGTTTGTGGCCAAATAGATTGAACAGTGTTTTGATTGCGTTAATGGTGGTATGAACGCAATAGGATACAGACATATTCAATGTAGCGAGTTAGTGCTACATGTAGAATATGTCTGTATCCTATTGCGTTCATACCACCTTTAACGCAATCAAAACACTGTTCAATCTCTATAAGTCTACTTTTACGTCAAATTTGAAACAGTGATGGTTGCTAAGTTGGGTAACTACAGTGGTCAGGATGACCGAAGATATAGTTCCGATTATTGAATGTTATAGCTGCAGCTTGGTTTGAAATATAACAAGGGCCCAATGGGCCCGAATCGCTCACCTGCAATCTGGTAATCATACATGGTTCATACTTAACAAATAGAGTAAATAAGAATTTATATCATCCCTTAGCACATTAGAGGCCTCTTTGCCACTTGGTTATTCACTTAAATGAAGGTCAAGGTCATTCATTTGAACAAACTTGGTAGCCCTTCATCCCAGCATGTCACAGGCCCAATTTCAGGTCTCTAGGCCTCTTTGTTATAAAGAAGAAGTCTGTTAAAGATTTTCACCTATTTGACCCCTGTGACCTTGAATGAAGGTCAAGGTCATTCATTTGAACAAACTTTGTAGCCCTTCATCCCAGCATGCTATAACAAGGTTCATACAGAAATCAAGATATGAAATTCAAGGCTTTTGAAGGCCTTTTCAAGGCTTTTGATGATAAAATTCAAGGCATTTATAGCCATATTATAAGCATAAGAATTTCATATTGACAAGGAAATAAAAATGTTTCTTTCATTCTTCTCACATTAATCCTTTATATTGATGATATCTGATGAATTTTCAGACATTTTTAAGTGAACAAATTATTTGAGAAATTTCAATCTAACCATCACATCATTGTCAAATAAAAACTAGAAAGCTATACTCTTAGTCTTTCGTTATAACTTCAATTTGCTTGAACAAGATTGACATTACAGATGCTTCAATTCCTCTAACTTTCCCATACATCGCTATATCTAACTCATAACCATCCCTCCTCACCCTATCTTAACATCTGTAAGAAGGTCCCAATCTTTTGAAGATTGTACCGTCTCAAAATACCGATATTTAACTATGATTTTACCATCTCAAACTGCCGATCTTTAACTATAAATTGCCTTGAACAATATCTAAAGAAAACCATTAAACTAATCCAATTCACTGTCAGAATTTAATATGATATCAAAATGCAGTCATCATTATTGTCCTCACCTGCTGACGATAGCCAGGCTCCCCGCCATGTTTTTGTAGCCGGCTAGTGATGCTGACTGATCCAGCTCAGTTAACCCCTCATAAATAACAAACCCACAGAAGACCCTGATTCTTCTCATATTAAATAGTGATAAAACAAGATGTGTTCCGAGTATCATATTACCAATAACAGGTGGTACATTCTAGAGACTCCACAAACGTCATTTTAATTTCCTTGTCAATATGTCGTGATAAGCTTGGTACATGAAAGGGTTAAGATGTTTTGAACGATTTTTCTGCAATTAATCACCAAAATTAGAAGGTGTCTGTGATAGATTAAGTAAATTCAAGGCCTATAGTTATGTTTTCAAGGCTATACGACCATTTTTCAAGGCCTTTCAAGGCCATATATCAATTTCAAGGCCTTTCAAGGCAGACAACCAAAATTCCAGGCCTTTTCAAGCCTGTGCGAACCCTGTATAAGTCAAAGTTCCGGAGTCTAGGTCTCCAAGTTTTGGAGAAGAAGTTGTTTAAATGGAAAAGTTGACGCCGGACGGCCAGACGACAAACGGACGACGGACGCTGCACCATAGCATAAGCTCACTTGCACTTCGGGATGGTGAGCTAACAATGACACCTTTCAATTATTTTTAAAAGTATGTTTTTTTTTCAATTTGATAATATAACAATAATGTCCATTTCGAATAACAAGAGGCCCAAAGGGCCTTAACGGTCATCTGACTACCTTGGCAATAGTAAATTTAATTTCATATGTTGTCACTTTGTCAGGACCATGTCAGGATCATTTTCAATTTCTTTCAACAAATCTTCTTTCAAACAAGAGGCCAAAGGGCCTTAACATGTAGGAAGTTAATTAGATATAGTGTCATGGTAGCCATCTTTGATTTGGGATCAACCAGAGATGTAACAACACTTTGTCGGGACCATGTCAGGATCATTTCATGCAAGTTTCAGCCAAATCGCACTGGTAGAACTTGAGAAGAAGTTCAAAATGTGTTTTAAAGATGGCGGCTGTGGCGGCCATCTTGGTTTTCGGATTGACCCTAAAAATAACAACACTTTGTCGGGGCCATGTCAGGATCATTTCATGCAAGTTTCAGCCAAATCGCACTGGTAGAACTTGAGAAGTTCAAAATGTGTTTTCAAGATGACGGCTTTGGTGGCCATCTTGGATTACGGATCGACCCGAAAAATAACAACACTTTGTCGGGATCATATCAGGATCATTTCATGCAAGTTTAAGCCAAACCGCACCGGTAGAACTTTAGAAGAAGTTCAAAATGTGTTTTCAAGATGGCGGCCATCTTGAATTTCGGATCGACCCGAAAAATAACAACACTTTGTCGGGACCATGTCAGGATCATTTCATGCAAGTTTCAGCCAAATCGCACTGGTAGAACTTGAGAAGAAGTTCAAAATGTGTTTTAAAGATGGCGGCTGTGGCGGCCATCTTGGATTTCGGATCGACCCGAAAAATAACAACACTTTGTCGGGACAATGTCAGGATCATTTCATGCAAGTTTCAGCCCAATTGCACTGGTAGAACTCGAGAAGAAGTTCAAAATGTAATTTCAAGATGGCGGCTGTGGCGGCCATCTTGGATTTCGGATCGACCCGAAAAATAACAACACTTTGTCGGGACCATGTCAGGATCATTTCATGCAAGTTTCAGCCAAATCGCACCAGTAGAACTTGAGAAGAAGTTCAAAATGTGCTTTCAAGATGGCGGCTTTGGCGGCCATCTTGGATTTCGGATTGACCCAAAAAATAACAACACTTTGTCGGGACCATGTCAGGATCATTTCATGCAAGTTTCAGCCAAATCGCACTGGTAGAACTTGAGAAGAAGTTCAAAATGTGTTTTCAAGATGGCGGCTGTGGCGGCCATCTTGGATTTCGGATCGACCCGAAAAGTAACAACACTTTGTCCGGACCATGTCAGGATCATTTCATGCAAGTTTCAGCCTAATTGCACCGGTAGAACTTGAGAAGAAGTTCAAAATGTATTTTCAAGATGGCGGCTGTGGCGGCCATCTTGGATTTCGGATCAACCCGAAAAATAACAACACTTTGTCGGGACCATGTCAGGATCATTTCATGCAAGTTTCAGCCTAATCGCACCGGTAGAACTTGAGAAGAAGTTCAAAATGTGAAAAGTTAACGCACGGCGCACGGCGCACGACGACGGACGAAACATGACGACTATAGGTCATCCTGACCCTTCGGGTCAGATGACCTAAAAATTGAGATAACCGAGACGGAACGACTACCGGTACGGAATCGTTGTCAGGGTAGTGATGCGGTCCGAAGTGGAGCGAACCGCCATATTTGATTTTCAACCGAGGAAAGTTACTGTGATATAGCCTATTGATGGTATGAACGTTGAGCTACTAAATGTTTGTCATGTATGTATCGGTCTACGAATGCGATATAGACTAAATTCTTCATAGACATGACTTTTATTTCATTGTATTTCGGATGATAGACAAGAATTTGCGTGAGTGTAGGCCTATTTTGAATGCTACCGTTAACGGTGGTATGCCTAACGCTGCATGATGATACTGTTTCAGATAGGCTTCAAACTCAGTTCTTATTCGCCAAAAGATGTTTCTGGCTAAATTTGGTTACTATCCATGCAGAACTCTAGGACAAGTAGCAATTTATAGGATTTACCTCTATTTCCCCTATTGGCCCCGCCCCTCCTACCCCCAGGGGGTTAGAGCCAAAATTTATACAAGTTCTGTTTCCCTTCCCTTAAGGATGTTTCTGACCAAATTTGGTTACAATCCATGCAGAACTCTAGGACAAGTAGTGATTTATAGTATTTACCTCTATTTCCCTTATTGGGCCCCGCCCCTCCTGCCCCCGGGGGTCAGAGCCAAAATTTATACAAGTTCTGTTCCTTTTCCCCAAAGGATGTTACTGGTCAAATTTGGTTACAATCCATGCAGAACTCTGGGAAAAGTAGCAATTTATAGTATTTACTTCTATTTCCCTTATTGGGCCCTGCCCCTCCTGCCCCCGGGGGTCAGAGCCAAAATTTATACAAGTTCTGTTCCTTTTCCCCAAAGGATGTTACTGGTCAAATTTGGTTACAATCCATGCAGAACTCTAGGAAAAGTAGCAATTTATAGGATTTACTTCTATTTTCCTTATTGGGCCCTGTCCCTCCTTCCCCCGGGGGTCAGAGCCAAAATTTATACAAGTTCTGTTCCCCTTCCCAAAGGATGTTTGTGGCCAATTTTGGTTACAATCCATGCAGAACTCTAGGACAAGTAGCGATTTAAAGGATTGACCTCTATTTCCCCTATTGGCCCCGCCCCTCCTGCCCCCAGGGGGTCAGAGCCAAAATTTATACAAGTTCTGTTTCCCTTCCCTTAAGGATGTTTCTGGCCAACTTTGGTTACAATCCATGCAAAAATCTAGGACAAGTAGTGATTTATAGTATTTACCTCTATTTCCCTTATTGGGCCCCGCCCCTCCTGCCCCCGGGGGTCAGAGCCAAAATTTATACAAGTTCTGTTCCCTTTCCCCCAAGGATGTTTGTGGCCAATTTTGGTTACAATCCATGCAGAACTCTAGGACAAGTAGTGATTTAAAGGATTTACCTCTATTTCCCCTACAATACAAGTTCTGTTCCCCTTCCCCCAAGGATGTTTGTGGCCAAATTTGGTTACAATCCATGCAGAACTCTAGGACAAGTAGCGATTTATAGGATTTACCTCTATTTCCCCTATTGGGCCCCGCCCCTCCTGCCCCTGGTGGTCAGAGCCAAAATTTATACAAGTTCTGTTCCCCTTCCCCCAAGGATGTTTGTGGCCAAATTTGGTTACAATCCATGCAGAACTCTATGACTAGTAGCGATTTAAAGGAAATGTTGACGGACAGACGGACGACGGACGAAGACGGACGCCGCGCCATGACATAAGCTCACCGGCCCTTCGGGCCAGGTGAGCTAAAAGCTGTTGAAAACGCAAGATGGCACAAAACATAAGTATCGTATCGAAAATAATCGAATCGAGAGGCATGTATCGTGATAGGTATCTTATCAGAGTACTGGTGTATTGTTGCAGCCCTAGTCGCCCTTGCGTTGCAGGCGACACAAATGTCGCCCTTGCGTTGCAGCCGACACAAAAACCATTGATTTCAATTTTCTAAAATTTCATTAGGGTATGAAATAAATTTTGTTGCAAACAGCAGTACAATATAACGTTGTCAACTTTTATATTTAATTTCTTATATAATGTAGCTCTTAGATCAAAGGCTTGTGGTAGTAAGGCAGGACATAGTAACCATTCAGACATAAAACATCCTCAACTGGTACAAAGTAATTATAAATACCTGAACTTGTGATGGATTCTTGTGGCTTGCTTCTTGTGTTTTCTAACTGTTAATAGAAGGAGAGGTACAATATGATGCAATGATTCCATATTGTGTATAGGTAACCATGCTACCTAAATGTTTACCTGTTCATCTTTTGTATCAACAAATATTATTGGGCACACACAGTAATAAACCAAATTAGAAAATAGTCACAAAATCAAAACAGGATCCTTATCAAAACAGGCTTTAATTCATGGATTTCAAAAATGCAGAAGAGCTTGAAATAGCAACGGAACAATACCATGCAGTCGAGCAAATGTTTTGTATATACGTGTAATATTACTAGTCTAGGAAACTTACATCTTTCCTCTGTTCATCTGTCAACCATTGTTCCATTTCATCATAATCATTTTCTCGATCTTGTAGCTACAAAAACAACCAGTCAAGTTGAAATTCTGTTTTCTGCCATCTTCTATACTAATCACGGTCGATTTAGACTCATTACTGTATTTGATTTCTAACAGACTTATTTAACAGCCACGATAGAGTATTGTCGAGTCTGTAAGATGTTGGTACTCTATACATGTATATATATTGACATACAGTCATGGGACCTTAGTATTCGTCACTGTTGTTTTTTCCATATATATTCTATGTATTTTTACCTTTTTTCTTTGAATTTTCCTAATCTCATCTATTGATGGATTTCAACCAAATTTGGCTTTCTTATAGAAAATTGTCTACATTTTCAGCTCATAATATTTGCATAATTATCCGTTTCCTACTTTTTTAGAAAACTGCCTTTTATTATAAAGCAAAACTTTTTCGTTGCCATTTTATTAAGAACAAAAAAGGAAATGACCTCATAACAAAGGGCCTTAACGGTCATCTGACTACCTTGGCCATAATCATATAGGAAATTAATTAGATATCATGTCATGGTAGCCATCTTCGTTTTGGGATCAACCAGAGATGTAACAACACTTTGTTGGGACCATGTCAGGATCATTTCATCTGACTACATTGGCATTAGTAAAATTAATTATATATGGTGTCACTTTGTCAGGACCATGTCAGGATCATTTTCAATTTCTTTCAACAAATTTTATTTCAAACAAGAGGCCCAAGGGCCTTAACATATAGGAAATTAATTAGATATAGTGTCATTGTAGCCATCTTCGATTTTGGATCGACCCAAAAAATAACAACACTTTGTCGGGACCATGTCGGGATCATTTCATGCAAGTTTCAGCCAAATCGCACCAGTAGAACTTGAGAAGAAGTTCAAAATGTGTTTTCAAGATGGCGGCTGTGGCGGCCATCTTGGATTTCGGATCGACCCGAAAATAACAACACTTTGTCGGGACCATGTCAGGAGCATTTCATGCAAGTGTCAGCCAAATCGTACTGGTAGAACTTGAGAAGAAGTTCAAAATGTGTTTTCAAGATGGCGGCTGGGGCGGCCATCTTGGATTTCGGAACGACCCGAAAAATAACAACACTTTGTCGGGACCATGTCAGGATCATTTCATGCAAGTTTCAGCGAAATCGCACCGGTTGAACTTGAGAAGAAGTTCAAAATGTGTTTTCAAGATGGCGGCTGTGGCGACCATCTTGGATTTTGGATCAACCCGAAAAATAACAACACTTTGTCGGGACCATGTCAGGATCATTTCATGCAAGTTTCAGCCAAATCGCACTGGTAGAACTTGAGAAGAAGTTCAAAATGTGTTTTCAAGATGGCGGCTGTGGCGGCCATCTTGGATTTCGGATCAACCCGAAAAATAACAACACTTAGTCGGGACCATGTCAGGATCATTTCATGCAAGTTTCAGCGAAATCGCACCGGTTGAACTTGAGAAAAAGTTCAAAATGTAATTTCAAGATGGCGGCTGTGGCGGCCATCTTGGATTTCAGATCAACCCGAAAAATAACAACACTTTGTCGGGACCATGTCAGGATCATTTCATGCAAGTTTCAGCCAAATCGCACCGGTAGAACTTGAGAAGAAGTTCATGACTATAGGTCATCCTGACCCTTCGGGTCAGATGAGCTAAAAATACATACTAGAATATATAGCAAACAAGAGGCCCAGAGGGCCTGTATCGCTCACCTGGTTTGTAATGCCAAGTAATGATCTGAATACAGGTTCATCGTTTCTTTTCTGAAGGAATTTTAATATTAACCTCTAAATCCCCTATTGGGCCCCACCCCTCCCGCCCCCAGGGGGTCAGAGCCAAAATTTATACAAGTTCTGTTCCCCTTCCCCCAAGGATGTTTATGGCCAAATTTTGTCACAATCCAAACAAAACTCTAGGACAAGAAGTGATTTTTAGGATTTACCTCTATTTCCCCTATTGGGCCCCACCCGTCCTGCCCTCAGGGGGCCAGAATCAAAATTTATACAAGTTCTGTTCCCCTTCCCCCAAGGATGTTTGTGGCCAAATTTGGTTACAATTCATGTAGAGCTCTAGGACAAGTAGAGATTTAAAGGATTTACCTCTATTTCCCCTATTGGGCCCCGCCCCTCCTGCCCCCAGGGGGTCAGAGCCAAAGTTTATACAAGTTCTGTTCCCCTTCCCCCAAGGATGTTTGTGGCCAAATTTGGTTACATTCCATTCAGAACTCTATGACTAGTAGCGATTTAAAGGATTTACCTCTATTTCCCCTATTGGGCCCCGCCCCTCCTGCCCCTGGGGGACCAGAGCCAAAATTTATACAAGTTCTGTTCCCCCTCCCTCAAGGATGTTTGTGGTCAAATTTGGTTACATTCCATTCAGAACTCTATGACTAGTAGCGATTTAAAGGATTTACCTCTATTTCCCCTATTGGGCCCCGCCCCTCCTGCCCCCGGGGGATCAGAGCCAAAATTTATACAAGTTCTGTTCCCCTTCCCCCAAGGATGTTTGTGGACGAATTTGGTTACAATTCATGTAGAACTCTATGACTAGTAGCGATTTAAAGGATTTACCTCTATTTCCCCTATTGGGCCCCGCCCCTCCTGCCCCTGGGGGTCCAGAGCCAAAATTTATACAAGTTCTGTTCCCCTTCCCCCAAGGATGTTTGTGGCCAAATTTGGTTACATTCCATTCAGAACTCTATGACAAGTAGCGATTTAAAGGATTTACCTCTATTTCCCCTATTGGGCCCCGCCCCTCCTGCCCCCAGGGGACCAGAGTCAAAATTTATACAAGTTCTGTTCCCCTTCCCCAAAGGATGTTTGTGGCTAAATTTGGTTACATTCCATTCAGAGCTCTATGACAAGTAGTGATTTAAAGGATTTACCTCTATTACCCCTATTGGGCCCCGCCTCTCCTGCCCCCGGGGGTTCAGAGCCAAAATTTATACAAGTTCTGTTCCCCTTCCCCCAAGGATGTTTGTGGCCAAATTTGGTTACATTCCATTCAGAACTCTATGACAAGTAGCGATTTAAAGGATTTACCTCTATTTCCCCTATTGGGCCCCGCCCCTCCTGCCCCTGGGGGATCAGAGCCAAAATTTATACAAGTTCTGTTCCCCTTCCCCCAAGGATGTTTGTGGCCAAATTTGGTTACAATCCATGCAGATCTCTAGGACAAGTAGCGATTTATAGGATTTACCTCTATTTCCCCTATTGGGCCCCGCCCCTCCTGCCCCTGGGGGGTCAGAGCCAAAATTTATACAAGTTCTGTTTCCCCTCCCCCAAGGATGTCTGTGGCCAAATTTGGTTACAATCCATGCAGAACTCTATGACTAGTAGCGATTTAAAGGAAATGTTGACGGACGGACGGACGGACGGACGGACGGACGACGGACGCCGCGCCATGACATAAGCTCACCGGCCCTTCGGGCCAGGTGAGCTAAAAAACAAGAGTGACGAATACTGATGTCCCACGACTATAGGCCAGTGTCACTCATTCATCTTTACAATATGATTTTAATAATACTTATGTTTTATTTTATTTAAATGCTACATTTTGCAAGATTCTTAGAAGAAATCATTTTTACACCAAATACAAGTTCTGTTCCCCTTCCCCCAAGGATGTTTATGGCCAAATTTTGTCACAATCCAAACAAAACTCTAGGACAAGAAGTGATTTTTAGGATTTACCTCTATTTCCCCTATTGGGCCCCACCCGTCCTGCCCTCAGGGGGCCAGAATCAAAATTTATACAAGTTCTGTTCCCCTTCCCCCAAGGATGTTTGTGGCCAAATTTGGTTACAATTCATGTAGAGCTCTAGGACAAGTAGAGATTTAAAGGATTTACCTCTATTTCCCCTATTGGGCCCCGCCCCTCCTGCCCCCAGGGGGTCAGAGCCAAAGTTTATACAAGTTCTGTTCCCCTTCCCCCAAGGATGTTTGTGGCCAAATTTGGTTACATTCCATTCAGAACTCTATGACTAGTAGCGATTTAAAGGATTTACCTCTATTTCCCCTATTGGGCCCCGCCCCTCCTGCCCCTGGGGGACCAGAGCCAAAATTTATACAAGTTCTGTTCCCCCTCCCTCAAGGATGTTTGTGGTCAAATTTGGTTACATTCCATTCAGAACTCTATGACTAGTAGCGATTTAAAGGATTTACCTCTATTTCCCCTATTGGGCCCCGCCCCTCCTGCCCCCGGGGGATCAGAGCCAAAATTTATACAAGTTCTGTTCCCCTTCCCCCAAGGATGTTTGTGGACGAATTTGGTTACAATTCATGTAGAACTCTATGACTAGTAGCGATTTAAAGGATTTACCTCTATTTCCCCTATTGGGCCCCGCCCCTCCTGCCCCTGGGGGTCCAGAGCCAAAATTTATACAAGTTCTGTTCCCCTTCCCTCAAGGATGTTTGTGGCCAAATTTGGTTACATTCCATTCAGAACTCTATGACAAGTAGCGATTTAATGATTTACCTCTATTTCCCCTATTGGGCCCCGCCCCTCCTGCCCCCAGGGGACCAGAGTCAAAATTTATACAAGTTCTGTTCCCCTTCCCCAAAGGATGTTTGTGGCTAAATTTGGTTACATTCCATTCAGAGCTCTATGACAAGTAGTGATTTAAAGGATTTACCTCTATTACCCCTATTGGGCCCCGCCTCTCCTGCCCCCGGGGGTTCAGAGCCAAAATTTATACAAGTTCTGTTCCCCTTCCCCCAAGGATGTTTGTGGCCAAATTTGGTTACAATCCATTCAGAACTCTATGACTAGTAGCGATTTAAAGGATTTACCTCTATTTCCCCTATTGGGCCCCGCCCCTCCTGCCCCTGGGGGATCAGAGCCAAAATTTATACAAGTTCTGTTCCCCTTCCCCCAAGGATGTTTGTGGCCAAATTTGGTTACAATCCATGCAGATCTCTAGGACAAGTAGCGATTTATAGGATTTACCTCTATTTCCCCTATTGGGCCCCGCCCCTCCTGCCCCGGGGGGGTCAGAGCCAAAATTTATACAAGTTCTGTTTCCCCTCCCCCAAGGATGTCTGTGGCCAAATTTGGTTACAATCCATGCAGAACTCTATGACTAGTAGCGATTTAAAGGAAATGTTGACGGACGGACGGACGGACGGACGACGGACGCCGCGCCATGACATAAGCTCACCGGCCCTTCGGGCCAGGTGAGCTAAAAAACAAGAGTGACGAATACTGATGTCCCACGACTATAGGCCAGTGTCACTCATTCATCTTTACAATATGATTTTAATAATACTTATGTTTTATTTTATTTAAATGCTACATTTTGCAAGATTCTTAGAAGAAATCATTTTTACACCAAATACAAGTTCTGTTCCCCTTCCCCCAAGGATGTTTATGGCCAAATTTTGTCACAATCCAAACAAAACTCTAGGACAAGAAGTGATTTTTAGGATTTACCTCTATTTCCCCTATTGGGCCCCACCCGTCCTGCCCTCAGGGGGCCAGAATCAAAATTTATACAAGTTCTGTTCCCCTTCCCCCAAGGATGTTTGTGGCCAAATTTGGTTACAATTCATGTAGAGCTCTAGGACAAGTAGAGATTTAAAGGATTTACCTCTATTTCCCCTATTGGGCCCCGCCCCTCCTGCCCCCAGGGGGTCAGAGCCAAAGTTTATACAAGTTCTGTTCCCCTTCCCCCAAGGATGTTTGTGGCCAAATTTGGTTACATTCCATTCAGAACTCTATGACTAGTAGCGATTTAAAGGATTTACCTCTATTTCCCCTATTGGGCCCCGCCCCTCCTGCCCCTGGGGGACCAGAGCCAAAATTTATACAAGTTCTGTTTCCCCTCCCTCAAGGATGTTTGTGGCCAAATTTGGTTACATTCCATTCAGAACTCTATGACTAGTAGCGATTTAAAGGATTTACCTCTATTTCCCCTATTGGGCCCCGCCCCTCCTGCCCCCGGGGGGATCAGAGCCAAAATTTATACAAGTTCTGTTCCCCTTCCCCCAAGGATGTTTGTGGACGAATTTGGTTACAATTCATGTAGAACTCTATGACTAGTAGCGATTTAAAGGATTTACCTCTATTTCCCCTATTGGGCCCCGCCCCTCCTGCCCCTGGGGGTCCAGAGCCAAAATTTATACAAGTTCTGTTCCCCTTCCCTCAAGGATGTTTGTGGCCAAATTTGGTTACATTCCATTCAGAACTCTATGACAAGTAGCGATTTAATGATTTACCTCTATTTCCCCTATTGGGCCCCGCCCCTCCTGCCCCCAGGGGACCAGAGTCAAAATTTATACAAGTTCTGTTCCCCTTCCCCAAAGGATGTTTGTGGCTAAATTTGGTTACATTCCATTCAGAGCTCTATGACAAGTAGTGATTTAAAGGATTTACCTCTATTACCCCTATTGGGCCCCGCCTCTCCTGCCCCCGGGGGTTCAGAGCCAAAATTTATACAAGTTCTGTTCCCCTTCCTCCAAGGATGTTTGTGGCCAAATTTGGTTACATTCCATTCAGCCCCGCCCCTCCTGCCCCTGGGGGACCAGAGCCAAAATTTATACAAGTTCTGTTCCCCTTCCCCCAAGGATGTTTGTGGCCAAATTTGGTTACAATCCATGCAGATCTCTAGGACAAGTAGCGATTTATAGGATTTACCTCTATTTCCCCTATTGGGCCCCGCCCCTCCTGCCCCGGGGGGGTCAGAGCCAAAATTTATACAAGTTCTGTTCCCCTTCCCCCAAGGATGTCTGTGGCCAAATTTGGTTACAATCCATGCAGAACTCTATGACTAGTAGCGATTTAAAGGAAATGTTGACGGACGGACGGACGGACGGACGACGGACGCCGCGCCATGACATAAGCTCACCGGCCCTTCGGGCCAGGTGAGCTAAAAAACAAGAGTGACGAATACTGATGTCCCACGACTATAGGCCAGTGTCACTCATTCATCTTTACAATATGATTTTAATAATACTTATGTTTTATTTTATTTAAATGCTACATTTTGCAAGATTCTTAGAAGAAATCATTTTTACACCAAATACACATTTATATGAGTTATAATGTTGTAACTAAATACTAGCATTATGGGAATAAGAGTATTATGATATCTAGCATTTTCAGAGTGAGTATTTTTAAGCATGGAGATTTTCACTTTGTCAGCCTCCAAACCTTGGTTTTGTTCTAACCCACGACCCCTTTCATATTTACATATAGGCCATTTGTGATTATTTTATATATCTTATTTCATTTCAATGTACAACAAATACAATATAAAGTTTATAAATTACTGGTGCAATGATTGGACTGTTGAGTGACAAAGCAAGGAAAGTTGGTCTGTGTGTGGAGGGATAGATAAAAAGTGCAGATTTATCTTCCTTGGCTCCATTATAACTTAAACCTATAGTTATCAACTAACTATTGAGGAAACAGGTACAGTCATTGAATTTCTTCAAAATTATTGAATGATTTAACTTTTTCATAAATTTTTTTAAATTAATTTAACACTTAACAACTAAGTCCAAAAGTAAATGGAGTACTGTGAAGTTTAGAGCCAAAATAAATAATTAAAAAAAATAATTTAATTATACATGTAATTGAGATCTTGAATAATTAAAGATTTGGAGCATAGATTCAAAGAATGAAAAATAACTACTGGGGGTAAAGATTTTTCAACACATATAAATAACATCCCAGTCACTTGAAGATGCTCCAACGCCAACAGAGCATAAACGATACCCAATAGCTGATGTTTAATTGTGTATATTTGTCTAATTAACACAAAAATACATATAAAATAATTTATTTTGCTTTTCGTACATAGGGCATAGTGCCATGGATTTTTTGGGGGGATGCAATTAATTATTTTTTAATATTATCATCTTGGAGTAAAATTAGAAGCTCAAACTTTAATGGTGTACAGAAAGTAACTTTGTAACTGAAGAAAAAAATAGTAATTTCTCTGTTTGTGTTTTTGATAGAGAAAAAATACCATTCGTCAGCGGTGGAGCATCTTTCAGCATTAGATTTATTCTCATTGTTATCGATACTGATCAATAGGTGTGAGAGGAAAACTGGTAGGTTTGACGGACAAGTTAATAACCAACCTGTGACGATGCACCGTTAGACTTTGGACAGAAAATAAACAAAAAGTGAAAAAATCAGAAGTATTACAAAGCATACATAAAACATCCAAAGCACACATGTAAATAAACAAAAACTACACAAAGCATGCCTTGGTGATGGGTGGACTCAGAAGTCAGCTGAAAATGAATCGCTTCTCCACAAGTCAACAACATCTACAAGGGACAAATCCTTCTAAGAGTAAATTAAAATTTGCACATATATCAGAAACAAACCAGTTGTAATGAAAGTGGGAATAGTTGGTTTTACTGTGATATGCCAGAAAAGTCCACTGTAGTGAAATGTGTGTGAAACGTTCAAACTCGCTCGCTGTCCACCATTACACAAGTGGTCAGATGTCTAGCATGTCTAAAACTACTTAAATCACTTTTATAGTAGTGTGTTTGCTATGCCACTTGAAGATTAGCAGTTAGTTTCATAAGCAATTCGCGCCATCTTGCAGAATAGTCATGTAGTGAGAACGCTTGAATCAGACGAATGATCTGTGTGTTATAAGCATTGTCTGTTGAAGTAATATTAAAACAAATTACGGAAACAGACTTGAAACTGTCCAGATTTGGACACCATTTTTTCTGATAAATCATGGTCACACAGCGCTTGCATCCGTTGAGATTTAAGTGTAGAACAAGCATTCGTGGTAATACTATTCTGAATGTGGATTTTCTAGAAGCTGATCAGGCATTTTTATTGAAATATTAATCTGGTTCCATTTACAGGTGGAACAAATGTATCTGTAGTAGTGCAATGTATACCATGTTAGAACCATTTACAGGTGGAACAAATGTATCTGTAGTAGTTTACCATGTTAGAACCATTTACAGGTGGAACAAATGTATCTGTAGTAGTATACCATGTTAGAACCATTTACAGGTGGAACAAATGTATCTGTAGTAGTATACCATGTTAGAACCATTTACAGGTGGAACAGATGTATCTGTAGTAGTATACCATGTTAGAACCATTTACAGGTGGAACAAATGTATCTGTAGTAGTATACCATGTTAGAACCATTTTTAATATTTCTTATTTAGAAGACCATCGTGTACTGTAACAATAAATATCAGACGTGTATGCTAATTGACGGAACACAGTACTAAAACGCGGAATGCGGAATGACAGTACATACTATAAGCGGAATGAAAACGGAACATAGAAAAATACAGAAATAGAAGATTTTCTTTAAAATGTTTTTTTTTTCTGAGCTTAGCATTCTCTGCATAAAACCCTTTTTGTTTTGTTGGTGACGAAAGTATGATAAAATTGTTCGTTTGTACTAGTCTCAAATCATAAAATGGCTTCCAACAGAACAATTAAAATTGCTAAGCAAAATCATATCATATCATTATTTAATTTCTATATTCTTTCCAATCAAAGAGTTAAGTAGCCCACTTACAATTTATATAGCTTTTTGGGAAGCTAATACTTTTTATAAATTGATTTCATAATTCATAGAAAAATGTAAAAAATTATATTGATGTTAATCTAATTATGACACTATATAATAGAAATATTTTGTAATTAAACATACTTTCCTAATTATCTATATATAATCAATGCAAACATCAAGCTGTTAGCCTGGTAGGTGTGTTATGATAAAGTAAACATTAATGGTTTCTTGTATATATAACATTCTAATGTCTATGTATACATGTTTTTTTTATTATTTCTTTGATATCAATAACTCAAAAATTAAAAGAATTCAAATGATCACATCATAATCATGCTTTTTATTATGTTAGACACTCTTCTCTGATAATACCCAAATGTATCAAATAGCAAATAAATATCTAAAAAAAATAGAAATAAGAAAAATACATTATTTTATAAAGAAGGGGCTTTTGTCCGGAGGGGCTTTTATCCTAAGGGGCTTTAGTCCGGAGGGGCTTTTGTCCTAGGGGCTTATGTCCAGGGGGGCTTTTGTCCAGGGGGGCTTTTGTCCTACACTCGTTTCTAACATGGTATACTACTACAGATACTCGTTACTGTATTATGTGCATGCTCCTGTCTAAAAAACAATTTCATCAACTCGCCTGTGGTTATGTATTGCATTTGTTTAACTTAATTATGTGACATTGGTATGAGTACAGTGGAACTTGGTTGATACGAACTGAAATAATTTGACAACTCGGCTTAGTACGAAGTACTTTGCTGGTCCCGGCCAAATTCCCTCTTTATCTTTGTTTAAAAAACTTGAATTAGGAAAACTCTAGAAATTGGATAATACAAAGTAAATTTTTGGTCCAAATGACAAAAATTATACATGAAATGTTCGTATAACTTAATTTGCAGTGATATTTTTTGGACAACGAGATTTCCAAAAATGCCAATTTCTTTTTCATAAATCTGCGGTAGAACAGCATTTCAAAACTCGAAACAACTTTCAAAACAACTACAAAAAACGTGGGAAAAAGTGTTAATGTTTAGCAAGTTATTTTTGAATCCACAATCATCAGCGATCATCCATTGTAAAGCTGCCGTACATTACTTATATAAACATTATCTTGACTGACATGTGACATGATACAAAACAGTTGCTCTCAGCCTGTCACTTGCATTGTGTGATCACTTGAGTAGAACTAATCTCTAGCTATCTGGCACTGTGTTACAATCACAACTTGGAGCGTACATGATCACTGTTTTTATAGAGCGATTTCAATTATTTAGGTGTGAACAATATTTGTGCTTTGAACTTTTTACTCAGCAAAATAGACTTTTCACAGTTCATCAGTCACCAGTGATAAAACACCATCGTTTGAGTTAACATGTGCAGAGTAACTTTCTGCATATCTTCCTATCAAGCTATGAACACATGTGTCTTGGTTACATAAGTTATGTTTACTATTCATATGTGCGTGAAAAAACTGTTATGACTGCAGTTGATGAATCAATATTTTGGATATATTTTGGTTTTATTGTTATAATTTTTGATTTTGACATTTTCCTTGCTCACATCATTTTACGACACAAAGTAAAGAGATTGTCAGTAGACTTGAGAACTCGCTTAATCCCAACACTCCGATAACTTGAAGTTTTATCTCGGTCCCTTCGAGTTCTTATTAACTGAGTTCCACTGTACGGTATACATATTGTACCTGCTGAATGGTATTCCTATACGATTTGGAATTTCAACAGTTTCAATTAAAACACTTCACAATGTTGTGGATTTTTCAATATTCTATGTTTAAAACATGGCTGTGATGTCATCTATTGTTGTAGCTTGAGTTATACAGAATAAGCCTCACTTTTAAGGTTTGTATACCTTGTATTGACTTTATAATAGACAAATGAAGAAACGCTATAGATTACACATTAAAAGCTGACCAGCCTAATATATGACGATTAGTTAAAAGTGAAAACCGTAAACATACACTTTTGTACACTCAATGTTTTACAAAATATTAAATCTTACATCTTGTGACAAATTATCAGCAATGAAATGCATGTGCAACATCATTATAATAATTTTGATTAACAGATATACAGATGTCCACAGAAATGTGCTTGATTACAGATACACCTCCCAAACAAACACCAGTGGTTAATACATAAGTGATCTACCGATTAGTGATCTACAGATGTTTATATAAACAATACCTTCAACACCTCCTCCGCATCATCTAGCTGTAATGTGTAACACAGGCTTGTACAACTACACACACAATATTGGGTAATAATCTCTTACGAAATTAATTCACATTCAAAAGTGAACTCTTGGTACGAGATTCTGGTCACAACTTTAAACTGATATTAAATGTAGAGTGACAATAACCATGTGTTGTTTGAATGGGACGATAAGGTACCTCAAATTACACTTTAATGGGAAGATAAGGTAACTCAAATTACACTTTCATGGGAAGATAAGGTAACTCAAATTACACTTCAATGGGAAGATAAGATAACTCAAATAACACTTCAATAGGAAGATAAGGTAACTCAAATTACACTTCAATAGGAAGATAAGGTAACTCAAATTACACTTCAATAGGAAGATAAGGTAACTCAAATTACACTTTCATGGGAAGATAAGGTAACTCAAATTACACTTCAATGGGAAGATAAGATAACTCAAATAACACTTCAATAGGAAGATAAGGTAACTCAAATTACACTTCAATTAGATAGTCATCAAAACCATTGAAGATTTTGATGGAAATTACATGAAAATCGTAACATAAGAAATATGTTGGTTTTGAGCACATTATGACTTTTGATATCAAATGAAAACAGTCGGATGTTAAATAGTTTGGAATCATGATGAAACCCCCCACCCCTCCCCACGCCAACCTCTCCTTACACTTGATGACTACTTACCCCCGGTGTTACTTTGGCATTGACTGCTTGGCTAAGACCGCCTCTATACTGATCGTCTGGCTGATTGGAGTAGGCGCTATAACATATATCAGACAGTCACAAACCAATGACATTTCTTAATTTTTTAATAGCTTAGTCACATGATTCATGAAATTTTCATTTCTCCGTCGCTGCAAAATCTTCTCTAAAATGGACAAGTATGTAAAGAATGGAATAATTTACAATTTCATAAACTTATTTTTAGCTACAAAAGGCAGCTAAGTATTTAGCTTAATTTATGCATCGGAAACACCAATACAAGTTTTATTTTATTAGATTTTTGTAGAATTTGTTTGTGTTAATAATGTCCTTTTCTTCAGCATATAGACTAATTCGAGTTATGCCCCCTCGTATGGATTTTACATTTTGTCGGTACGAGTTATGCCCCTTTGGGATAGAGGAAGGGCATTTGATTGGTCAATGTGTCCGAAAGGGTTCCCAGACCCCAAATATTTCATCAGAACCCTAAGCGTCAGGCAGCCATATTGAAATTTTCCTCCTCAACAGTTTTAACCTGTTTTGAATTTGGCTTTTAAACTTTAATTTTGAATTACATTCATCGGTCAACTATGTAACAAGGTCAAGGTATTAGCCTCCACTTGGATTTCGACGACAAAAACTGCTGTTTTCTCACCCTGTAAAAGATTTGAGACACTTTTTCTCGTCTATTTGGTCTGGATGATGGGGAGAGCTGCATGACTAGAAGGGCCACATGAAGACGACTGAAACACAGATTTAAGTATAACTTTATGTTTACGCCTTTTATTTTACTATCATAGATGGATCACAACAATGTAGACTTTCGGCCTAGAATACTTGTTCTCGGCCATAGTTTTATCAGGCGTTTATTTAGTGACATTCGTGCAGGTATTCTCCCTGACAATTTTGATTTAGCTCAGTGTGAAATTCAGGGTTTTGGAATTGGAGGAGGTACGGTACGGGGACTGCGTAATGATCGGCGTCTTTGTAATTTATTAGACAATTTTCAACCTCATGCTGTAATTCTTCAGATTGGTGGTAATGATTGTTGTAATTCCTGTCTACCCCCCTCGAAGCTTGCGTATGATATTTACGATCTCATGGTGTTCCTACATGAGCGGTGGAAGGTAGTTGTTTATGTATGCGAGTTGTTCACTCGGCCTAAACCCCGTGGGATGGCCCCGGAAGTGTACGAGGACAGGCGTGTGAATGTCAACAAAGCACTGTGTGTGTTAACTGCAGGGCATGATCAGCTTCATTTGTGGTACCATAGACGCATTTTCCATAGCCCGTTGGAGCTTTTTCTCGCAGATGGGTGCCACTTGAATTCTGTCGGAATGGTGAAATTCTTCCGTAGCATACGATTAGCGATTAAATCAGCATCTGAGATATTTCTGGTAAGCAATTACAGGATTGTTCTATAAGGTTTAAGTGGCTTGATTCGGTGCGCGGTTTTCAATGTTTATATTTTCTATGACTTGAATGAAGCCTCCACCTTCCCAGCTATTTCATTTGAACTGGTAGTACAGTACTTCACCCTCAGGAGTTGGGCCTATATAGCTCATTACAGGCCTTAGGTCATTACAATACATGTATTTAAACTCAACTCATGTAATGAGGTCAGGAGTTGGCTAGTGTTTTTATTATTCTGTTTAGTTTTATAATTAATATATAAGATTGAAAAGATCTATAGGGATCCCCTGCTTAGCCTATGTTTATGCAAGTGAGGCTTAGTTAGTTTTACCTTTTACCATATATCGGTTCATATTTTGAATTACCATGACATAGTTATATATTATTTCGGGACTTGCGTTAATATTATATGATATACATATAATATATATATCTATGTATCTTCACATGGTAATTTATATGACTGTAACAACCTAATTTTAGCTTGTGGCTATATATAAAGATGTATGTCTGTCATATTGATATTTGCTTTAGCCTGTCTGTATGGGCTATTTTGGGTTTGGAATTACCCTGGCCATTTAAGCCTCTGGCTTTGTTTAATTTATATTTATATATATATATTCTTGGCATTTTTAATTTTTAGCCTGTAAATGGCTATTTGAGGACTAACCCTGGCCATTTTAGCCTTTGGCTATGTTTATCATTATCTTGGCATTTTACTTTAGCCTGTATGGGCTATTTTGGGTTTACCTTGATCATTTTAGCCTTTGGCTATGCATGTTTAGCATGATATGTGCATTTTACTTTAGCCTGTATGGGCTATTTTGGGTTTACCTTGATCATTTTAGCCTTTGGCTATGCATGTTTATCATGATCTGTGCATTTTACTTTAGCCTGTACATGACTACATGCATTGGGGCTATTTTGGGTTTACCCTGGCCATTTTTAGCCTTTGGCTATGTTTTATCATGCTCTTGTCATTTTCTTTACATAGCTATTTATATAGCTTGTATGCTCTATTTTGGATTTTACCCTGGCCTTATATATTTTTAATTTTGCCTTCGGCATAGTCTTAGGGTTATCTTGTGTTGGTGTTATTTATGATCATGAGGGCACTTATACAATATCTTGAACTTGTATCGGAGCGTTTTGAGTTTGACCCTGGCCATTCTACCGTGGCATATGAAATTGGTAGATCTATAATTACATTCATGGGTTGACTTTATTGCCACTCCAGATTTTATTTTAACATTTGGTGTGTGGATGTATAGCGTTTATATTTATTTTCGTTTTTTATTTTTACATTACATTTTCTCTAGTAGCTATATATTTGTTTATCAGTGGTATTTTAATTTATGCATAATGACACTCGTTTCAGCCTTAATGTCTATTTTGGGTTTTTTACCCTGGCCATGTTCTTTCGCTTTATTATATGGCTTATAATCATGCTATTTATGTCAGCTTTTGATCATTGACCTGGCATAATAACTAGAAAATAATGTTTATTTCATCATATATGGCGTGCATATATCCTTGAAACAGTTTTACAATTAAGTTGTAAAAAAAAAAAAAAAAAAAAAAAAAAAAAAAAAATATATATATAGCCTTTGGTAAGTCATTGAAGGTTCAGTTTATATTTCAAAACACAGGATTATGTATTTTGGCTAATTCCCTCTTTTTTCTTACAGGTTCCGTCTCATTTGACTGCGTAAACTTTGTATCCAAAATATGCCTAAAAGTAAAAGGAAAGCCAGTGAACCTGCGGCTCAGATATCGAGTCCTAGGCGTCGGCGTCCAACAAGTGCGTCGTTATCTCTGGCTAGTACGCCGACACCTGCTGCCTCGACTCCACTTTCAAATTCAGCATCACAAGTCATCGTAAGTTAAAGCAAGGTTGTGAGGATGTGTCTTGGGCTTCGTTGGAACATGAGCTCTATGCTATTGCCCTCACACGTCGTCGATATGACTCAAGAGGTCAATTGTCTCGATCATCGATGCAACCTAAAGGCAAGCCACTCTCTGGTCATAGCGTTGGTGCATGTTATAAGTTTAATAGCGGCACCACCTGCAATGGTTGTCGGTTCAAACATATTTGTTCCTACTGTGGCCTTTCATCCCACCCTAAGGTTAAGTGCTACAAGGCTCAAGCCCGTAGCCAACCACATAAAACAAGCTTTGATGATAAAGCTAAGCCATCCCAGCCCCAGAAAAAATGACTAAACCCACTTATTTCCGCTGTCACTACCCCAGTTAAACATAAAGTATTGAAAGCTTTCCTGCAAGGGTATGATAAATCAATTATTGATTATTTGATAACTGGCTTTCAGCAAGGGTTTAGATAAAATTATGAAGGGCCTAGAGGTTTTCAGGATTGTGTTAATCTTACCTCAGGAATCCAAAATCCTGATATTGTATTGAAAAAATTGAAAAAAGAAACGGATAGTGGTCGCATAAAAGGTCCCTTTGACATAAAGCCTTATGCTAACATGAAGATATCACCATTAGGTTTAGTTCTTAAGAAAATTCCTGGACAATTTCGACTTATTCACCATTTATCTTTCCCGCAAAACAGCTCTCATTCTGTTAATTCTGGTATTCCAAAGGATCATGCTAGAGTTCAGTATGCTTCCATTGACGATGCCATTGGTAAAATCAAGGTTTGTGGTGAAGGGGCATTCATGGCGAAAACAGATATCGAATCGGCTTTTCGTATAATCCCAATTCACCCTGATGATCATGAACTTTTGGGAATGAAATGGAATGGGAGCTTTTATTTTGACACATGTTTGGGGTGTGCTTCTTCTTGCAAAATTTTTGAAACATTCAGCTCTTCGGTTGAGTGGATATCCCTTCATAAGCTAGGGTGTGCTCATGTAGTTCATGTTCTTGATGACTTTCTATTCATCGAGAAAACTGCGCAAGCAGCCAACAAAGCTATATCCAATTTCCTTCACACATGTCAGGAAATAGGCATCCCTATTGCTACAGACAAAACTTTTCCTCCTGCTCAGACAATGGAATTTCTGGGCATAACCCTTGATTCTGTGAAGCTTGAAGCTAGGCTACCTGCTGACAAATTGTCAAAATGTCAGCACCTGATTCAGGGTTTTTTGGGGAGGTCAAAATGCTCATTGCGTGAGTTACAGAGTTTGATAGGTTTGTTGAACTTCGCATGTTCAGTGGTGACTCCTGGTAGACCATTTTTAAGGAGACTCATCAATCTGACTATTGGTGTTGAACAACCCCATTATCGCATTCGCTTAACTCAGGAAGTGAAAGGGGATTTGCTCATGTGGTTGAGCTTTCTCAAACATTTCAATGGATGCAATTTCTTTATCCAGGATAGCTTTGTGTCAAATGACACCTTGAACTTGCATACGGATGCTGCTAGCACTCTGGGATATGGGGCGGTTTTTAAGGATCAATGGTTCAATGGACCATTTCCTTCAGATTGGCAAAGTCTACACATCTCTATTTTGGAGTTTTATCCTATTTTGTTAGCTTTGCAGGTGTGGGGTCCCCTGTTCAAGAACCATAGTATTCTGTTTTTCACTGACAATGAGGCACTTGTCCCAATCATTAACAAGCAAACAAGTAAAGATACTACTTTGCTACTTATGGTGCGCTGGCTAGTTTTAAAATGCCTGCGTCTGAATATTAACTTTCGGGCAAAGCATATTCCTGGTGTCAAAAATGTGCTTGCAGACTCTCTTTCTCGCTTGCAGATGACGAAGTTCCGTGTTCTAGCGCCAACTGCAAAGAGAGACCCTGCTCTGATTCCGGACGTGTTCCTCCCAGGCACCTTCTTCAAAACGTTGAAGAACTTTTGACTTCTTCCTTGGCTCCTTCCACTAGAAATATTTATCAGAGAGCTTGGCAAATTTTTGAACAATTTGCAGAGATGCATGGGTTTGTAGCCAGTAGTGCTTGTGTTTCTCCCTCTCACATTGCACTGCTTATTGCTCATTTGCATTATAAGCAGTGTTCACCCAAGAGTATCTCTACTTATTTGTCAGCTGTAGCATTTGTGCATAAACTAAAGAATGACTGTGACCCTACTCAGTCCTTTTTAGTTCGTAAGCTAGTAGCAGGATGCTATAGAGTCAATCCTTCAGTAGATATGAGATTGCCAGTGACAGTGGAGGTTTTGGATAAGATTATCAATTCGTTGTCCCATGTAAGCAGTACTGTATTTGAAGCTGTTTTGTTTCGTGCAATGTTCCTGTTTGCCTTTAATGCTTTCGCTCGGGTCGATGAGCTAGCGATGACAAATACAAGTACCAATCTTATTCAGTTTGAGAATTTGTCATTTGCTTCCAACAAAGATCAGCCAGCAGTGCATGTTGTTTTTTCAGACTTTAAGCACAATGTGCAAAGGAAGCGCCATGCTATCTCCTTTAGCCATGGGCCATCTTCTTATTCAGCTGTCAAAGCTCTGGAAGACTATATTCAATACAGGGGCAACGGTAAAGGTCCCGTATTTTTAATGTTGAACATGAAACCTGTGCCCCGCTCATATTTTGATAGGATATTGCGTTCCTGTTTGAGCTTTGCAGGTCTTGATAGTTCAGTCTATAAAGGACACAGCTTCCGTATTGGTGCAGCCACTTACTGGTCTCAAAAAAAGGAATGTCAGATTCTCAAATTCGCTCTTGTGGTCGCTGGTCTTCTAATGCTTTCAAAAAATATATTCGTTCCTCAACATCATAGTTGAATTGCTTGGGCCGTTCGACTTTGGTGTTTGGGTTTATCCTGTTTGCTAGTATTCACAATAATTTTTTCCTGCTTTGTTGTACATGATTATTAAATGTACTTATAATTTGTTGCTGAGTGAACCGCCATTGATACCATAATCTGCTTCTATTTACTATTATGTTTTGTACATATAGTATTTTTTATGTCTTACCATTGTTATATGTACTGTGTTTAATGAAAATCTCGCTAAGATTATTAAAACTCCCAGATGATATGAGAATCAAAGAATATATAATGTTTGTGATCTATGTCAGTCTAGTGCTTGCTTGGGCTGGTGCTGTTTCTTATTTAGATCTGCTTAAAGTTTGCCATAAGGTTAAAAGGATTCAAGTGTTCTTGATTGCCTTGTGTGGGGAAGACATTTTCAATGTCTTTTTGGCGGTTTTTACTTTGTAAACCCCACATTGGCTTTTTGGTTTATTTAATTCTTGAAGCAAATATTGTTTTATGTGTATTTCACATAAATTTTGTCATGTATTTTATTGATTATCATTTGCTGTTGATTTAATAAATACCCTGTCACCCTCTGTGAGGGTGGCCTTATTCATTCAATATGGTTGTTGAGTTGTTACTTGTAAGTGTGTAGATGCATAAAAGGCAGCTAAGTATTTAGCTTAATTTATGCATCGGAAACACCAATACAAGTTTTATTTTATTAGATTTTTGTAGAATTTGTTTGTGTTAATAATGTCCTTTTCTTCAGCATATAGACTAATTCGAGTTATGCCCCCTCGTATGGATTTTACATTTTGTCGGTACGAGTTATGCCCCTTTGGGATAGAGGAAGGGCATTTGATTGGTCAATGTGTCCGAAAGGGTTCCCAGACCCCAAATATTTCATCAGAACCCTAAGCGTCAGGCAGCCATATTGAAATTTTCCTCCTCAACAGTTTTAACCTGTTTTGAATTTGGCTTTTAGACTTTATTTTTGAATTCCCGCCCTTTCCCACCCTATAAAGGTTTTTTTTTTTTATTTTGTATATCTCATATACGGGCTAGGCCTTTTGGTTTATTTAATTCTTGAAGCAAAAATTGGCGGTTTTTACTTTGTAAACCCCACATTGGCTTTTTGGTTTATTTAATTCTTGAAGCAAATATTGTTTTATGTGTATTTCACATAAATTTTGTCATGTATTTTATTGATTATCATTTGCTGTTGATTTAATAAATACCCTGTCACCCTCTGTGAGAGTGGCCTTATTCATTCAATATGGTTGTTGAGTTGTTACTTGTAAGTGTGTAGATGCATAAATTATTTTATGTTAATTTGACAATTGTCGTTTAACTGTGATTAGACTAATCACCTTTTAAACAAATGGACCCAGGTCCCAACAAGCTATTACAGTGACCTTGACCTGATAATTCTGAAACTCTTACACACTA